>NW_024349798.1:7743131-8310880 GCF_902729225.1 Pteropus medius
GAGAGAGAGAGAGAGAGAGAGAGATTGATTCATTACTCAAGACTTTGTTATGTGAATAGAGACATCACCATTGAGTAGATGACATCGAAGTGGCCAGCAGATGCGGAGCATGGTGGAATGACTATGGTTGTCATAAACATCCCTAGCCTCATGCTGCTAGAGAACCAGACTTTCCCCCTGGAGAGTCAGTGACCAGGGAAGGCTCTGTCCTGCCCCAGACTGGGGCTCTTTCCTCTCTAAAGAGTTTCTTTGAAGTTGTTTCCTTACTCTGGCTTGTCTCTTAAGTAACAGGACTCGGGGAAGTCTGCCATTCACACAGATAATAGAGAGCATGCTGTGACTTGGGAAAGGCTTTTTATAAATTCATCTCATTCACTATAAATCCAGATACCTGTTAATCCTGCACCTTCCCATCCATCTTATTTTGATTATATGAGTAGGGTGACCTCCAAACGGAAGCGTTCTGTTTAGAGAGCTACAGAACCCTGGGCAACATTACCGATGGCCGTGATCACTGGCGCGGGTAGATTGCCTGCCCTGCGACAGGCAGGGGGACGAGATGCCTCAGAAAGGCACAGTTTCGTGGAGAAGGGATGGAGAGAGCTGGGAGCCTGGTGTGTCGTAGGCTGCTGTTTGCTGCAGATTCCCTTCTGAGCATGGCGGGGAGGCAGTGACACCCACTGGCATCTCAGGGACAGTCCTGCCACTGTCTTCTTTTCACCGATATGGACGGGAAGGACAGTCAGAGGAATGGATGAAGGTACATTTTGCCTTCCTCCAGAGTCTGCCCCTCTCACTTACTCAGTTAGCTTGTTTCTAAATGATACCTTCCATTGGTGTCGAGACAGCCGGCATAATTGTCAGCCGGCCAATTCCACTCTCTTGTCTGTCTGTGAATCTCCTTTCCCTTTGGAGAATTTTAACTCTTCAGCAGTCAGAGGAAAGCTCGGGGAGGCTAATGTGTGAGCGACATACTTAGGAATATTTAGTTTCAGTTTTGGCCCTGCCACGTATTATCTGTGGGCTCATGGACACGTCACTCAACTTCTCTCAGACACAGTGTTCTCACCTGTAAAGTGAGGTTCCCTTTAGCACCTCCAGCATAAGGCCGAGGTAACCCTTCACTGAGATAAAGCACATTGTTCACTTCAGCTGTACCTGTCACTCTGGCTCTGTCCAGGTCTGCCCAGGTGAACATGGTGGTCATTCTCAGATTTTTTAGCATTTTGTCACCCGTGCCAGCTCACTGTCGAGTTTCAGAGCAGAAGAATGAATACTGTGATGTATGATAAAGTTGTCCATCTGTCTCAAGGGGTAGATCTTGGTTTGGCAATGTTTTCTGTCTATATCTTCTTTTGAGAATCAGCAACAAAAATCCCATACATAGTCACTTTGAGACATGCACTGGGATCCACAGCTTCTTCTAAGATGATCAGGTCAGATTTTGACCCATTTTTAAAAATCTGCCTTTAGAAAGATGCAGCTTAATTTTATTTCTGTGTGTCATTTTCTCTATACCATGTTATAACTCTGATAAAGATGTTACATGCTAGTGTTAAAAGCAATTATGGGCTTTATTAAGCATTTATGTGTTATTTGGTCCTTGTGTATCCATATTTTCTTCCAATTTAAATGTAGTTTTCTCTCTTATTTTGATGCCTATGTTTTTTTTTTTTTTTAAGGAACACGAAAGAGAACTTTATTTAGAACGACGTTAGAACCGAAATTGGGAGGAAGTACCAGCTAACGGGAATCGTTCCTATTTTTGTTGACAGGGAGAGACACTGAACTCAACCTATGTCGAAAGATATTTTCCTCTACTAAATACATAAGGCAGTAATTTTTTTTACTGCAACTCTGGGGGTTTACACGAGATAAAAGGACATTCCCGCAATGTGAGGGGAGTGGGTGTTAAGCCAAGGCAACGATTTCACAGCTGTCGGAAAATTGCTTTCTAAAAATATTAAAAGATACTACGGCGAAGTGGCTGGCTATCTGCTAATAGTCTGTGCTCTTCCTTCACAGCAAAGTCAAATAACTGAGGGAAAGCCGCCCATCTAGGGACACATTTCCAGCCCACCTTTTCCTAAGCAGTGACATGTGCTGAGTTCCATCCAGTGAAATGTGAGAAGAAGTGACGCGTGTCACTCCCAGGACTCGCCCGTGCAGGCCCCTTCTGGGGTCTTCCATACCTTTCCCTCCCCCCATCCTCTGAGTGACACCCACTTGACCTTGGGAGTTGACTGTTGAAAAGAGTGGGTTTCCTGGGTCCCCGAGTGACTGTATGGTTCAAGATCACTCCCACCCTTTCCTGCTTTGACTGTAGTAGCTGCTGTAATGTGAGGGGACATCTGTTACAGCAATTAGTGATGCCTGAAATGATACTGATGGATCGATGAATATTTTCATCTCGAGTAATATTAATTGAGTTCTTCCTAAACGCAAAGATTTAGATTTTGGTCTTAATATTTGGCAATAATAGATTGTGAAATGTAAGTACTAGGCCCAGCACCAAGGGCTTTACATGTATTTTTTTCCTTCCATCTTCCTTCCAGCTCTCTGGTTTGTATCAGTCAGGGAGGACTACGTTATGCCGTGGTAACAAACAACCCTGACATTCTTGCTCATGGAGTCTATTGCGGGTCTGAGGCACTCTCCAGGGAGGCTGCCCTCCCCACGTGGGCTCCGTGTCCCCGGTGCCTTTATCCTTAAGGAAACTCTGTATTGATCAGTGTCTCCATACTGCCCCAGGGGACGCTGGCCTAGAAGGCTCACGCCGGCGATGAACTGCTCTTGCCAGCAAGGGACAAGGTTTACTTCCACCAAATCCCACTGGGCAGAACTGGTCACCTGCTTTGCCCTCCTGGAACCCTCCTGGAACCCTCCCATGTGCCCAAAAGAAAAGGGGAAGCAGAGAGCAGGGCAGGAATCATATCATCATCCACATGTTACGAATGAGAAAACGGAGCTTAGAGAGCTTAAGTAACTTAGACTAGGTAACTGCTAATAAAGGGCAGGTTTCAGCATAAAGGATGTCACTCAAGAGTGATAATTTCATTTACGAGCCATTTGTTAAATTCCGTCTCTGTGCTGTAACTGGAAATGTGGTGCTGTCCTTATTCCTCCAGAATCTTTTGGAGACAAACAGGTGAACCAAGCATTTATCTACATTCTGACCAGTGGTAAATATTAAACAACATAATCTTTATGTAGTGATATGAGGACCTAAGAAAGCTTCTGAAAGTCATTGCAAAACACTTTCTCAGGGAAAGAAGAATCCTGGCTTGACATGGACGATGGTTTAGGAGTCTAAGAGCAGGTAGGGGGAAGTTAGCAGAGTAACATCTTCGAAATACACCAGTAGGTAGAAAGTATTTGTTGATTCATTAGCATATGGATGAACTATGTTCTCTTCTCTCTGTCCTCAGCTGGGTAGTCAATGGAGCACTGAGGATGTTTAGGAGGAATAAATCAAGATCCATGGTAAAAGTGAAGCTATGGTTTGCATTTTATTCAGCACAAACATTGCATCCTGAACCTCACACAATGCTCTGAGTAGAATAATGTCTGCTGTGGGATACGTGTGTGTGTGTGTGTGTGTGTGTGTGTGTGTGTAGGTAGATAAGGTAGCGCTACAAGCTGCGATGTGTGTGTCGGGGAGACGAGAACAGAGAGAACAGAGGTAGGGAGGAGAAAGAGCAAGGAAGAGAGAGAAGGTAAGAGACAGAGAGAGAAGGAGGAGAGAAAGAGAAACAGAAGGGGCAAATTTTTTTTATTTCAAGTTCATTCTCCCAGCTTTTATTAGGATCAGAACCAAATAGACAACACAAAATGTTTATTCAATATAATATAGTTTTAAAATATATTTCCTAGTTACTAAAAGAAATCTTTGCTCAAAATGAGGCTACTGAAATGTCTATTTTTTTCTACTTTAGTTTTAGCTCAATATCTTTTAATATTTTATGCCAAACGCTTTACCGTTGGTCCTACTTAAAGCATGCATTCTGATTTAGGTCCATGAATGTGTCCACCTGTTAAGGAATTATGTGGTTTTACGTTTTCCATCACAACTTTTATTGGCCTCAGTTTGTTGATAACTACTTCCAGGTAATTTTGTGTCATAATAAGGATATACCAATTATCTGGAGAAGGATGCTACTTCCTAATTATGTGGCCAATGAATAGTTGATCATAAAGCTTCACTGGTGTGCAAAGCCACAATAATAACTAACACGAGACTAAAAGCTCCCTAAGACACAATCCCTTATGGTTCCATTCATAAACATACAAATAAGGAAAAAGACATAAATACATGTTCTCTCAGTACTGCCAAACCAGAAACGTCACAGGAAGGGTGAATAATAAGGACCTTGTCGGAGACCACTCTTTGTTAAAGCACTTTGGTGGAACATATAAAGCAAACCCAAACAAAGACCTGCAAGGCAGGATTATTCTGTCATCACCATTCCAGCAATGAGACCAGCTGAAGCTTAGGGAAGTTTGATAAGTTCTCCGGCCTCACACAGCTGATCCAGGACCAGAGATGAGATTCAAACTCACATTACATTCTATCTACAGCCTCTGCCTTTGCAAACACGCCCAGTCTCACCCGATGCCCGAATGGAATTGAATTCTTAGAGAACAAGAATTCAAGTAAGCAGAGGCAGAGTCCCCTGAGCATCGATCTCATTTGGGCTTTTTGCTCTTCCTCTTCCAAAGTAGCCATTGCAAAGGCAAGCGTCTGAAGTCTTTTAAAGAATATGTTTTGCTTTTGATGAAGAGTGTCAAAAGTAATCTGATTTTAGAAGGATGCCCTACATGTGTTTCCAACCTCATTTTTCTTTTCCCTCCCCTCCTAACTCCGTCTTCCTTCATGTGCAATTGATTTAAAACCACAGGGCCAGGTGAGCGAGCCGGAGTCCAGTGGGGCCCCTCTGTGCCAGGCCAGTCCCTCAGAAAGCCTCCTTCTTTGGGGCTTCTTGACCCAATGGTGATCCAAAAGCTGCCCCTGTGGTAGGTTGCCAATTCTGTCTGTGCTTTCAAATTTATTTTCTACCCAGGGTGCTATCTCTTTGCTTTTCAGTGACAGCTGTTAAGTGCAAACCCAACACCCTGCCCTCCCTTTTCAGTGGGGTGGGGGTTATTTATGAAAGTCCTTGTGGGTTCTTGATCTTGATCTTGCTCCGAGCAGCTGGTTCGGAGCTCTGACGCTCAGTCCCATCGACTGCTGCCATGTGGAGGAAGGCTTCCCTTGTCGTCTCTGAGCTCCGCCATGGGCCCTGACCGTCTTGCTGAACTGAAACAAATAATAGCCAAGAGCTGATTAGGGATGGTCCTTTCCCTTGCAGAAGGCAGGCATCGATCTTTCCATTTTGCTCATGTTTCCTCTCTATGAAAATATTACATGGCCTTCTCATACACAGGTGACCTCTTGGTTCCCCAGCTGCTGGGAGGCCTCCCTCGTGTCCTGCTTAGCTCATTAATGGGATACTCTCAACTGTGTTGATGGAGGTCACCTAGAACTAGAGATAGGATTTCCTGGAGACTCTCACACTTTGTGAAAATTGGATATGTGTCCCAGATTCTTAGCTTTGGTGTTATGTCCCTCCAGGAAGCAATCATTGATTAAATATCTCACACAATCAGATACACTTCAAGAGTTTCTTTTGCCTCAGGCATTCATATAAGCCAGTCAGTAATTTTCAACTTTTGCTCCCCTCTGACCCCCTCCCAGGGGACATTTGTCAATGTTTGGAGCTATTTCTGGTTGTCACAGCTGGAGGTAGTGTTGCTACTGGTATCTATTAGGTAGAAGCCAGGGATGCTGCTATACGTCCTACAAGGCACAGGACAACCTCCTCACAACAAAGAATCATTGGGTCCAAATGTCACTAGTATCAAGATTGAGAAAACCCGATGTAAACTTTATTAAAATGCATCCAAATTTTATATAAAACCCAATTTTATTACACTATGTTTGAAAGCATGTTTATAATCTTGCTATTGAAGTGAATTAACTCTTAATAACTCACCGAATTTATGATTCACTATTTCTCAGCAATCATTGCATAAACTTGGCAATTCTTATAAGAGAAAAAAATACCTTACACCTTGTCTTCCAACATCATAAAATGTTTATGAATCCTAAATTTAACAATTAATGATGCTGACATAATGTTGCATTTTGGAGAAATACAGCTAAGCAGTTATTAATTTTGACTTTGCTGCTTGAAATGTTTGAACTAATATCTTTTTTTTTTTTTTAAATTTTCAACTATTCCTGAATGCCCTTGGAACTTAAAAGTCCTAATGCTGCCTCTAGGGTCAGGTGGATAAAACATCCTTGAACCCGTTGATGCTGGACCTCCCCAATCAGGGATTATAAAACCTATTTTAACACTTACGTGATGGCATCTTACATCAACATTTGCCCTATTGTCAGAAATAACCACCTCTCAGAACACGGCTAGTTATTTCAGGACATCCTTAAAGAGGCACCACCGATGTACTAGTAAACCAGTCTGCCAACTGCCATCACCAGAGAAGGGGAGGCTCTTTCGAAGGAGCGTGAAATTTTCTAATATCTTCTCTTTGCATTTTGAATAGAGTCATCGTCTTTACTGTAAGAGTCTGTATGAGTTGCTGCTGCCACCCAACCTCGCCTCATGTCACTTCACCCCTCGTCACCACGTTCTAACTAGCCTTCTGCTGCCTTTTTCTACTGCCTCCCCTATTCAATATTTGGCCATGTTCCATTCTTTACACCTCTACATCAATGTCACCTCTTCCTGATTTACACAATCCTGTGTTAAATTAGATCTCCACCCCAAATGTGCCTATAGAACCATGCAATTCTGTATTTATGCATGTGATTATTTAATTAATAACCAGTCAGTTCTAAGCTTTATGACATAGGACATGCGTGGGTAGTTTTTAATTGTATCGTCTCTTTTTAGCCAAGGGTCCGATCCACCGGGGAAGTGAAACATACCGAATGAATAAACGTACAAATAAACAAATGAATGAGGTGATTTGAGTGATCTTGAGAAGGGCATCCAGTGAAGGAAGCTTGAGGAGCTCATCCAGAATTTCTGAGATTGCCTAGACCTAGAACAGAGGTTTCAAGCCCGTAGGGAGTATTGGAGAAATAGGGCATGGGAAGGGCTGTTGTTCTTGATTGTTCTTATTCTCTCTCTCCGTCTCATTCACCCAGCCTCTCCCTTTGGAATTGACTTCATTCTCAGGTGGGTACTCCCTACAAGAAGGCGGATGGCTCCCAGCAGATACAGGCATTCTCCACTCAGAATTCCCGCTGGACAGTAAAGTTCTTCTCTCCTGCCACTCCAGGGAAGGCCCGGGAGTAGTTCTGATTGGTCCCAGGATGAATCAATCACTGTGGTCAGGGCTACACAGGCTCTGATTGGCCAGCTTGAAACACAGGCACAACCTCAGGGCCAGGAGTTATCTTTACCTGGTCTGAAGTCTGGGACTGGGAAAGGGGTAGGTTCTTATAGCAGTTGGCCGGCTGATACGGAACAAGTGAAATGATACCAGACAAAGAACAAACGTCTACTCATTAAACCACCTCATGACTAGGTTTTGGGAGCGGATCTCGTAGTAGCCACTATGTATGCAGGATATTTAGTCAACGGAAGAAATAACTAGACCTTTATTAGCTTCCATTTTACATTTTATTGCTTTCCTGCAAGTAATTGTGACTGCGGAGAGCGTCTTGTTACCTGTCTCCTTTCTAATTGGATTCTCTGCATTCTCTGTAACTCTTAGTTCTGGCTTTCTGGCTGGTTTTGTCAAGGTAACTAGGCAATTTAAATCACAGTGTAATTTCTCCTAGTTCAGAAAACTGAACCGAAGTAGTAACTTTTAATAGGTCAATTACATTATTTTTCAGCAGCCTGCTACAGCCTAATGAAATTGCAGTTTAATTAAGTTGGTGTGATGCCAAAATAAATGTTTCATCCCCAGCTTGTTTTATTTACTCATTGAAAAGTAGGTGAATCTACAAATAATAGGATTGGAAAATGTTAAAGGCTAATGAGTTTGGCTGCACTTGTTTGTGAAGGAAGGCGATGGTATCGTCAGTCCATTTTGGTTGACAAGAAAGCTACATAATTTTAAAAGATAAAAACAATAATTAAAAAACATTAGGGGATTCCTGAGTATAGGTCCCTTTAAAAAAATAAAAAAATAAATAAATCCCAAGTAATAAAGGACCATTTAGAAGGAAAGCTAACAAAGTCAGAGCCCCCTGCTGTATTTTGTGTTTCTACTGTGTGACGGGCATCGTGCCCGGCATAATCACATTCATTTTCTCAGTGAACCAAAACAGCAATCTTGTGAGACGGAGCTGTAGGTCAGCAAAGGTGGCAATCTGAGTGTGATCAGACCACACATTCCTCACTTCGACCTCAGCAAGATGGGAAGGTGAGGGCAACAGGGCAACTTGTGCTGTGTTTCCTTTGAAAATGCATCTTATCCCAAACATCCCCCCCGGTTACTCCCAGTCTTTCTACATTCATCTGGAAGGTGGGAACCCTCACCCACCATGTGGGGACAGTCATGATCCCTGAACGGTTGGGGTAAACGAGAATAGTTTTCTCCGTAGCCTCCAGCAGACTCCTCACACTGGGATACAGTTTCAAGGACAGGTGAGGATGCTTGGTCATTTCCTTCCTGATGCAAAGATTGGGCACCATGTCGAAAACCGATGCCAGTCTCTGTTTGGTCCCTTGATAAAAGGGAATCGAGTGCTTATGTTCAACCGAAAGAGCAAGCGAATGGGGATCCCGAGCAGAGAGACACCTGGCAAGGGCTGCAGGTGTCACTTCTCCTTCTCACATTTACAGGCGTGGCTTTCCCATGTGCCTTAATTATAAAGTGGTCAGAACTTTAATCCGAGCCATTTTCAGGCCAAGGGAAAGTCATTCTATGGCCACACCAGGAATCCTAGCGTCTTCTGGGGCACTCTTCCTAAGCGTCTTCCTAATAGGTAAGTTCTCATCTGTCCCGTCTTGGAGGAGAGGAAACCTTTCTCAGCGCGCATGCGTGTGAAATAAGCCGCTTGCGAAGTGCAGTCCACCTGCATTGTAGCTCCACGTGTTGACTGCGGGCGGAGCGCCTGCACGCTCTGGAAAACTTTGCAATCTCCTCCGCCTCGCTCGGCACTTACTTTGACTGCGTTTCAATGTGAATACTAAGGGTGCCTCGTATTCCCTGTCCCTTTTGAATAGAATCATAGATCCCTCATGTCACACGCAAAAGAAACGTTTCAAGTCCCATTTTTCATCTTGACATGTTTTGGAAGGCGCTTGCCTGCGTGACTTGGAGCTCTATTTGATTCACCGGGATGGTCTGGGTGGGGTGCTTTCTTTCACGCCCCTGGTGCTGCTATGTTGGAGCTCTGGTTAGAGCGCAGACACACACTTTTATTGTTCAAGAACGATACAGTAGTAAACAATGGCGAATACTCAGAATGGTAAATATTTGTTCGTATAGTCATACATCTGTTTGCTGCAGTTCAAAAAGAGCAAAAATGGATGCACCCTCTCTGGCCACTGCTGCAAAACTGGTTTAGATTTTTTTTTTTTCTTCTAATGCTCAGACAATTTGGGTAGAAGGCTGTTTATTAAAATTGAGAATTTTGGGGAAGTGCTGTAAAATAAGCATTTGTGAGAACTGCAGACTTACGTAGCAGAGACTGTATGTGATTCTCTTCTTCTTAGTGTCCACAGATAGTTTTAAACAATGGATTTTCACTTTTAAAACAGTGGGATACATTTTCCCCAACAAGTGAAATTACATATTGCAATAGGTAAAACAAGTATTAACTGTACTTAATGTAATGTAGTACATTTAACTTGGAATTTGTGACATTTGCTTAGACGTCTATTGTCAAAAAACACTGATTCTGTTATAATAAATTTAGACATTCAAAGTCAGGTGGTGTGGATGGCAGCTGCAGGCAGCTATATGTGTATTCAGGCTACAGTGTCAAGAAAATCCCCATTCACTCAGAAAAGCAGATGTGAGAACCAACAATTTCCTTTAACAGCCTACCTTGTATTCTCAGGGTATTCTTTATTATGCAGAGGTAGCTGAAGAAGCATTAATTCCTAAAATGCCCACAAAATGAGTTAAACTACAGCACAAGTTAAATCAGTAGCGATCTCATAATTTTGTGCATCTCACATCTGTGACTCTCTCTTATTCTTTCTATTACTCAGAGATCTTTTTGGTGGTGACATATGGTCACCTTGAGCTGGCTTGAGAACAAAAAAATCTTGGCGCATGTGACTGAAACATCTAGATAGGTAGCAGGTTTGGAGCAAGGCTGAATCAAGATGCTCAGCTGACATTGCCAGGAATACCTCCTTCCACAATTACACGTTCCTCCGTATTGGCTGTGTTTGCAAGCTGTTCCCTTGAAATGGCAAGATGGCTACCACAAGGTGCAAAATCACATCCTACCAGCTCAGGAGCCTGATGAAAGGGAGAACCTTATTTTAGTGGTTCAGGGTAAGTGCTGGCCAGACCTCAGTTGCTCACACATCCCTAGAAGCAAGGTTTTGGATGAGTGCCACCATAGCCATAGAACTGCTTGCAGGAAAAGGGGAGAGTGTTTCTTCAAGGAGTCTTAATACTAAAGGAAGCTGGAGGCATGATGGATAACTAAAAGATAGAAGTCTGCTAAAAGTACAGGTTTTTACTGTCAAAAAAATAAAAATGGTCGTGTCGAGGAAAAGATGCCTCTTCTTTCCAAACACCTTTAATGCAAACTTGTAGAAAAATTTAAAATATAGTGAAGACCCATATACCTTTCGCTTATATTTTACCATTGTTAATCTTCTGTGACATTGACCATCCCTTTCTAATCTCTCTCCTCAACACATATTGCACTATTCAGAAATTGCAGACACCATGAACACCACATGCCTTAAAGACCTCACCACAGATCTCTTAAAAACATAATATTTTCTTTATTATTATTATTATTATTTATTTATTTATTTTTTAGGCAAGACGATCCTTGGTTGACCTCACAGATTGCAAGGACCTTGTCAGCTTACAATCCCATCTTTTTAAAAATTTTTTTACGCCTGCAGCACCTGGTCTTCCTAGGTGGTCTCCCATCCAAGTACTAACCAGGGCCGACCCTGCTTAACTTCCGAGATCAGATGGGATCTGGCTTGTTCAGGGTGGCATGGCCATAGAGGATATTTTCTTACATAGCCACAGTACAATTATTATTCTTATTCAGAATACAGCTAAGGAATATAAATTGCATTTATCCTATTTCTTCTCTGCCTCTGATCTAGAAAAATTCCCCCACCATATTTTTTTTTCCAGTCTTCTATAATATTGACATTCTTGAACAGTCCTGGACAATTTCTCTGTAGACTATTTCAGAATCAGGATCTATTTGAATGTTTCTCCATAGTTAGAGTCAATTTCATCACTCTGTCAACAGTACCGCATAGGTGATATGTCTTATCTGGAGGCATTTTTTGTCAATGTGTCCCATTGTTGACGATAGTAAAACTGATTGCTTGGTAAACTGGCTGATCTCCCCAGTATAAACCAGACTTTCTAAGTCATCGGCGGGCCTACGCTTTGAGCCTACGTAAATAACTCTACCTTGTAGCTACATCGCGACCTTGAAGAAAAATATCAGTAATGGCCGAGGTCACAGCTCATTCCCCTTCTCACAGTGTTTGAAAGACTAAGAAGTAGCTCTAAGTCTTGGTTGAGAAACTTAAAATAAAATGTTAAAAAAAAAATAAAAAGAGAAAAGGGACAAGTGGAATAATGACAACCAGGAGAAGAATGAAAGCGCTGATGCATGTCACCATTTTTTCCTGGCATTAAATACTCAGAATGGAGTATGGAGAACTTTTATTTTATGTCCACGTGGCGTATTTAAACTCTCCTTGTTTAGAATTTCAAGAGTGACTACTTTTCCTTTGATTTGGTTCGATTATCTTTCATGATCTTCAGAAACTGTACTTTTCTCTTCCTTTCAGACTAAGAAAGTCCTTAGCCAAATGGCCTCAACCATTAGATTTGCCTGTAGGTGTCATTCATTTGTGTTGTTTCTTTTTCCTCCCCTGGGGTTTTTCAATAGTGCTTCCTTTCAATCAAAAGCTAATTTTCTTTGTGTGTGTAGGTGGTGTAGCATTCCAAGCTTTTACACAGTAGCAAGCCTGTATTTGATGTATCTGGTTCAGAGACAATTGTCCTTTACAGCTTTCACAGTAAATTCAATGAAAGCCCCATGCAACTAGTTTGTAACTCATTTAGTGGAGAGGTCTACAGGATTATTTTACAAAGCAGTGCTCAGTTTAAGAAGCTAAATTGGCTTTATTGTGCCTAGCTGGAGGCCTCTTCATCTCTGAATTCAGAGGATATTTACATGCATACTAAGGATCTTTCTAGAAAATGGGAAAGGGAAGTATCTGCAGGTGTAAATTTCTACAACTTCCTCTTAATATGCACGAAGGGCCTTGGGATGGTTGTTTTAGATTTAGTGAGAGCCTTTGTTTTATGATGCAGGAACATGTATGCCATATTGGTGGGGGCATTTTTGAGGCAAGAATCACACAACTCTAAGAAATGACAAGTGGCACAATGGGTCATGCATTCTCACACTTAGCTCAGTGTCATGATTAAAATGAAAGAATTGTATGAGTCCAAATGCTAGTTGCACTACTTAACCATTTTTCTTCATGTTGGAAAGTTACACAACCTCTCTGACCTTGGCTTTGTCATTGGTAAGAAGCAGATGAATATAATTATATGCTAGATGGGGTAAGCTAGGATATACTCCAGTCACAATCAGCCCCATGGTTCCATAGCTTCAAATAACAAAGGTATAGTTTTCGTCAACTCCGTGGGCTATGCTCCATGTCAGAGACACTCTGGAACCCAGACTTATGGAGAAGCCACCATCTAAATTATCACCGGTCACCTTAGCAGAGGAAAAAGTCTCTTGGAGGGTATAGTGCCAAAACAAATGCTCAGCCAAGACGTGGCACTCATCAGTGCTGCTCAGAACTTAATAGCCACCGTAGGTCATAGAGTACTGCCAAACTTCAGAGGATCAGGAATTGCAGTCCTACTGTGTGTCCAGAGGCTGAGAGCTCACGATAATCATTAAGACATATCAATTGCTGCCACACAGACATATCTCATGGGTTGTTATGAGGTTCAAATGAGATAATTGATGGGAAACATTTCATACAGTATCTTGCCACAGAGTAAGTACATGGTGAAATCCATTCATTGTTGCTATTGGTTGCTATCATGATTTGTATCAGCTCATCCTGTCTCTTCCTGAAAATGATGAGTCAGAACTCTGGGGATTTTGAGGCCAGAAAAGAGAGTGTAGAGTTCCTAGAACTCCAGTCCAACACTTCAGAAGTGAAGAAACCAAGACCAGAGATTGAGTCATCTTTATACTGAAACAAACACAGAATAGGACCTGATTTCCAGGCTAGTCATGCAAGGCTTCTCTCCTCTTTCCTCTTTTGGCACAGATGGACTCCCCTTAAAAATACGGACCCACCGTCTCTCATCTTCAGAATATGTCTCCATTCACATAAAGGTTATTGTATCTGCATGCAACTAACTCTTAGTCTTCTCTGCTTTGCCTAGTTGGCTCCCCAATCCCTTGGATTTTTTGCTAAGGTACCCATCTTTCAAGGCAGTCATCTCTGACACCCCCACCAGGCCAAACGAAACCACACTATGAGACTTTTCATGGCTGGAGCTGCCTGTTTTTCTAGCATTCATGGCAGTTTCAATTTGACATGTATTTGTGAGAGTGAGTCATTGATCTCTGTCTTCCTCGTGAAATTGTAACTTCCATGAAATGACTTTATTTTGGTTCACCGTTAATTCCCAGAATCTCATACAACTCCTGGCACATAGTACGTACTCGATAAACATGTGTTTAATGAGTGAATGAGTGAACGAATGAATAGCATTTTGTTGACATGACAATCATATCTCCTTCTTTGAACTATAGCTAGATTTACCCCTGCACACAAATACACACAAACCCCCACACACAAACACACATGGTCTCAGACAAAATCCAAAACACTTTAGGCCACAGTTTGGAGGATATATCTACTTTGTAGAATCAGATACACCTGTCTTCCTAAACAGAAAGATATGAACCAGTTCAATACCCGATGCCCCAAATGTTTCATCGCTCTTTCTTGTGTCTCTTTGGGTACCACTTCCACTACTCTTGGCTTCAAAGAAGAAAGTGCATAATGTGCGGCAGTGGCTCTCGGACTTTGGGATCTTGGAGATCCATGAAATTAAAAAATTATTAAAATGTGGGAGGAAACCAAAAGGCAGAATAGAACTACCATCACTATCTTTGCCAATAAAGAGTCACCTACTGCTCTAACAATATTTCATGAAACAGAGGATAATGTAAGGTCTCCTTTAATGGAGAGTTGACTCCTTTATACTAAATTATACTCTACATGGGAAAAAGACCAATCAAATTTTTAGTTATACCTTATTTTACAGAGGGTTGGTAAAACTTGCTTACAGAACTTTTCTGATCTGGGGGCCAGTGTTGAGAACACAGTCATATTTGATTGCTATTGCGAGCATTGTAAATATGACAAGTTTGGTGGCTTAAAGACAGTTTCGTAGGTCAGAAGTCCTGGGTGGAGATTTGGGTGGATTCTCTGCTGCGTGTCTCACAAGACTGGATCAAGGTGTCAGCTGGTCTGGGAACTTATCGGAAGGCACTGAGGGAGAATCTGCTTCCAGGTTCATCTGGGTCATGGCAAAATTCAGTTCTATGTGATTATGGGACCGAGGTCCTCGATTACTTGCTAGCTGTTGGCCAGGGGTTGTATTCAGCTGCTAGAGGTCGCCCACGTTTCTTGGCTTGGGGCCTCCTCCACCTTCAAAGCCAGCATGCTCTGATCTCCCCTTCCGCCTCCTCCCTCTGAACTACTACCCAAGGAAGTTTCAAGGCTTTGTGTGATTAGATTAGATGTGATCCATTATAATCTCCCTGTTTCAAAGTCTGAAACCATGATTATAGCTGAGTTCCCTTTGCCATGCTACCTAACAGAGTCACAGGTTCCAGGGAGGAGTTAAGGACCTCTCACCCTACCACAACAGGTTAGATGCAAGGCTGATGGGTAGCCCATGGCTACCAGCACAGGAAGCAACGTGCTCTCCATTTTTCCTCTGTGTCAGTAACTCTACACATGTATCCATTTCAACATCTAAATGAACTTTGCAGGTGCAGACCTCTGACTAGCATAGAAATAGCCAACAGTGGAGTCCAGCAGGAATCTTTGGGTGAAAATGAGTGTGAAAACAGTGAGTGCCGTGATTACACTTGGATTTCTTTCTGTAAGAGTGGTTGCACTGCATAGTATACAATAAATACAGAAGAATTGAAGGCAATATGTGTTCTATATATGTGTTCGATATATTCTTTCTATGAAGAACAGCAGGACTCGCTTCCCCCAAATTTCTTTCCTTTCCCGTGGTAGGGCATGGAGGGCGGACCCTGCAGGGGACTGCCCCAAGTGCTTTTGTCAAATGATAGAAACTTCTCCATGTCTCTTTTATTCTTAGTCTTAGGTGCTGCGACAAACACTCTGTGAAGTCCTTATCTACCTGTTCTGGTAACATCTGTTCCCTCTGCTGGCCAGTTTCTAAACTTAACTTGTGCTATTATTATGTTTACCTTGGAAATTGCCCACAAGGCAGGGTCTATAATTCTAAATAAAAAAGGGAATCCATTTTGAATGTGCTAACAAACCTCAGTACTTAAAATAAGATTAGCAGATCATCTCCTACACCCAGAAATCTTTTTGAAGGAATTTGTAAAATAGGATTGGAAAATATATTTGCTTTGTGAACCTGGATTTTTATGTTTGTAACCCATTCTACTGCAGATAGAAAACTAAGTCATGTGCCCTTGGCACCTACTATGTGCTGGGTGACTTTATAACCATCCTATTGTATAAGCATGTAGTTATTCGTTATTAAATTGAGCACCTTTATACTGTCTCATGTACATGACATTGGAGATGCAGAGAGTTTAGCCATCTGCCACAGATCACAGAGTAAAAAGATTCACTAACTCTGTATTTTGAATGCATCTCACCAACTTTCTTTCTGTTCTTTCCTAGGCTTCACTTGGCAATATTTCAATATAGGAAAATTGGAAGGATAATAGCTACCGACTATTAGGCTCCTGTGGGGTGCTGGGCGGCAAGCTGGATGTCGCATACATATGATTTATAATCATCTTCCATGAAGACTATTTTTTATTCCTACTTTAATATGGGGAAACCGAGGCTCCACTCCTCAGTAATAGAATCTGCACATGTGTCTGGCCCTGAGGTTCATAGTCCCCTGAGCAAGATGGTGTGTGTGATATGCACTGTGAGTTTAGCAGGGGTCATTGCAACAAGTTTAGGCACTGAAAGAAAGGATTAAAATAATCCAGACTCACAAAACGAGGAAATGATCAGCCTTTCATCTTTCTTACGAGCCCCCTGATTACCCTAAGAGGAACTTTCAGTTGGATGATAGTTTACCTTTAATGAAATTTTACCATCTTCTTGGTAATAAAGGGAGAGTTGGGGCTCAGCCTGGCCATGGGAGTGAGCTAGAATTCACTGGCATTGTTTTGATGGGGTCGCTTTTATTTATATAATTACCTTCTATGTATGATTCCATTGTTGTTGTTGTTGTTGTTGTTGTTTGATAGTAATGGAAGAGTCCCCTTTTAATTTTTTTAAATGTTTACATGAATAAAACCAGTGAATTGTTTGGAAGAAGTGAGATTTTTCTTTTATTTTTCTTTATTTGACAAAGGCATGCCATTTGGTAGCACTGGAATAGGTCATAAGAGTGATTGGTTAGTACAATAAGAAGCAGGTGGTGTGAGCATAAGTCAGGTTTTAAATGAGGACCACATATGTGCGACCTCGGGCAGGTGGTTCGTGAATGATGGAAATTTGGGGGAAATGATTGGGGTATTGGTCTCCCATCGCCTGGCTATTTGCTGGGATCTCACTGCTTTTGTTTAATTTGGTCTTTAGGATCAGCCTTGCAGACCGTGCCTCCTAATGCTGCAGCTTAGACTTTATTAACTACCTGGGTATTTATTAACTACCTGGGGAACATAAGACTGTTGGAGGACACTTGAGTTTGACCTGGATTCCCGGTATGTGTCTTCATCATATCGAAGGGGAGAAGCAATTTGTAAGGAATGACAGGACCTTATCAAGAACAGTTTGAGGCAAAGCCTTTGTCTGGTGAGAGAATGAAGGGCCTAGGAAGGTGTAGTCAGCAAATAAAAAGGTTTTCATGCTTGATAAATGAAGGAGGAAACATGGAGTTCAGGATTCACGAGAACAGTCTACACAGCCATACTCAGTGACGTGGGGAAGCAGGCCAGATCAAATACGTCACTCTCCCGTATGAGCAAAATAAGAATGCATGTGTCATTATAAATGGCACCTGCCTTTTAATTTTAATTTTAAGTTAGGGTACAAAAGGGAGTGGTGGGGTCTGTGGCAAATTGGACAGTAAATGCTCCAGGTGAATATACTGCTCAGCTGTTGAAGATTGTTGACATATTGGGATGAAGGACTCATAAGCCAGATCTTCTGATTTTCCAAGGAAAGCTCAGTACTAGGTTTTTAATGAAAAATCTTCCTATTTACCAATTATTGGTACTAATTCATTTTTTAAAAGTATTTGGGCCAACACCAAAGGGCTAGGATCACTAAGGAAGTATGTTCGCATTGGGCGCTGTATAACTCCAGGGGTCCATACACACAAATCTCTGTACTGTTTTTAAAAACTATTTTTTGAGATTTACATACCGTACAATATTCATGTGCTACGAAATCCACCCATTTAAAGTATACAATTCAATGGCTTTAATTATATTTTCAGAGTTGGGCAAACGTCAACACGATTTAAATTTAGAATTTTTTATTACAGAATGAAATCTTGTACTCATGAGTAGTCACTCCCGGTCCCATCCCATCCCACTTCACCCCCTACTCCTAAGCAAGCACCATTCTATTCTATATCTCTGTTGACTTGCCCACTGTGGCTATTTCATATAAATAGAGGAACGTCATATGTAGTCCTTTGCGACTGGCTTCTTTTACTTAGCATCGGATAGGGTTTTAGAAGTTCCATGTTATAGCATGTATCAGAATTTCATTCCTTTTTTGTGGCCAAATAATATTCCAGTATTTGAACGTATCACATTCTTTTTCTTTATTTATCGGTTAATGGACATATGGGTTGTTTCTACTTTTTAGCTACAATTAATAATGACTCTGTGAGCATTCATGTGCAGGTGTTTCTGTGGGCATACTTTCATCCTTCTTGGATATACACCTAGGTGTGGGATTCTAAGCCACATAAGCACCTCTACACTTAACATTTTGAAGAGCTGCCAGGCTGTTTTCCACAGTAGCTGTTCCATTTTACATTCCCATCAGCAATATCTGAGAGTTCCAATTTCTCCACATCCTTGCCAACACTTCCTGTTGTCTTTTTGGTTATTGCCATTCTACTTAATGTGAAATAGTATGTATGACATTGTGGTTTTGATTTGCATTTCCCTAATGACTAATTCACCGAGCATTTTTTATGTGCTTATTAACCATTTGTGTATCGTTTTCGGATAAATGTCTACTCGAATCCTTTATGCATTTATAAAATCGAGGTATTTGTCATTTTATTATTGTTTGATTACTGAATTATGAGAGTTCTTTATATTTCTGCTCCAAATAATCTGAAATGATGTTTGGCATTATCCATGGCCTGGTGTTGAATAATTTTACTCTTTCGACCCAACATTCACATCAAAGCATGTTTCAAATTATTGCACAGGACATGACTACTGATAACTGCACAGTTCTTAGTGCTTTATAGAAGTTCAAATAAAGCAAATCCGTATTTGTTGAATCCGTTTTAAATTTGCAATCAATCAGAGGTTCTCTAACAGTTACGTGTGTTTGTGAAATTGTGGCCTGGGTATAGTAGTGCCTTCTTCTAGTGACAGAATATGGGTTTCAGTGACTTCAAGCTAATGGAGATCCTCCCCAAATATTTTCCAATCCTAGACCACTTGTAAGTTAAAACACTCTGGGACATCTTGCCCATCTTGGAATCCCCTGCTTATCTCAGAATAACAAGGAAGCTTTATACACAACAACAGCAGCAACAGCAGCAACACACCTGAGAGGCTCAGACACTGACTAGGCAGCAGGAGAGCCTAGTGGTTAGAGACTTCCCTTCCGAAGGCAGCAGGGTACCCCACCTTTTATTACATGCAGAGACTCGGCTTCCTCCTAGTGAACCTGGCTAGTTGTGCTAGTGAGAGCCCACTTCCGGTTCCTAGGTGGTGTATTCTCATTGTGTACACACATGGTAGAAAGGACTAGGGAGCTCTCGGGTGTCTTTTATAGAAGGGCTCTGCCCTGATGACCTCATCGTTTCCTGAAGGCACTAAGTCCTCATACTATTCACATTGGAGGTGAGACTTTCACTCTGAATTGGGGTGGGGCTGACATGTTAACAGAGCCACCAACGCTCGCTCTTCAATGGCAGTGTAGCAGGGTGGTTAAGGGCTGGGACTGTAGAGCCAGACTTCTCAGGTTGAAATCCCAGCTGCTCACCTCCTAGCCAGGTAACCCTGAGCAGGTGCTTTAATAACACAGCTCTCACTTCTGCATTTTTCAAATGCGGAGATGGGAACACTTAGCGTATGGGGCTGCAGGCATCAAGTGAGTTGACACTCATGGAAAGCTAGAATCGGACCCAGTGTTGAGCAGATCTTTCGTAAGTGTTACTAAGTGTCAGTCAATCACAATGAGTAAGATGCGCAAGCACGGTGTTGACTGCGAGCCACAGCGCATAGAAAGTGTATGCAAAATGTTGTCATATCATCATCTTGCCAAAAACAACTGAATAACCACAGAGAGACTCTCGGTGTCATTGGAACTCGTCGGGGAAGGAGTCTAGGAGTCCGTTCATGGGCTCTCTCATCTTATTTTTCTCATCTCCCTTACGGGACCTGTCACACGAGTTGGCGGGGCCTAGACTCTGATCATTTTTTTTTTTTTGTCTTCTCAAAGGCAAATTTTTCTTAAAATTAATTATGGTGCTGATGAACACGACATCCAGCAGACAGAATTCCTGGTGCTTTGTTCTTCCTCCCCGCTGGCCCTCCCTCCTGGCATCCTGCTCCAGCTGAGCCACTGTCAGGAAGATGCTCTGCTAAGCAGCCTGTCACATGTTCTATTACAATCATGTTTTATTATAGCTTTCAAAAGATGACCTCTCATTCCGCATGCTCGTGTTTATAGAGGACTTCTGGCATTCTGAAAGGAAACAGATAGCAGAGTCTCTAAACCCTTTATTTGCTTCAGCTGATAACTGCTCTGGCCAGAGAGGGATGTTGCGGTGATTACAAGATGTAATTTACTACAAAAGACAGTTAATATTACTTACAAACCTGTCATCAGTTCTGGGGGAATCAGAGCCGAAACGACGAATGGGACAAATCTGAATCCACCTAAATATCTTGGGCCGATAGAATTACAAGTTCATAGATTTACCATTTAAGAAACGGGCCCATTATGAAACATTCGTCCTCACAGACAGACAATATAAGTAATAAGCAAGATTATATCCTTTTATGTGGATCAAGGACATAGGCAGCGTGAGAAAGAAAAGAAGAGAGAAAAAAAAATCCCTTAAGAGGAACTTAAATGCTACCCTTGTGAATTATACCTGGAGATATTAACTGGGGAATTAGATCTACGAAAAAGCCTCTAATATGACTAAACAAAGTCCCTCAGGTAATGCTCCAAATCAGAAAAATGTGTGAAAATATAGCCTCTTAAATGTGATTATAGTCAGAGCTGTACTTACTCCCAGAGAAAGGGCATTGAAAGTAGAGGAATGAAAGAAAAAAAATGTTTTAAAACTTTTGTGTCAGACTAGAAATTATAGAGTAGCAACAGCTTAGGGATTTAAATAACCCCTTTAGTCCAATTTTAAAGCCTTTGTGCTTTAAATTGAAGAAAAGAAAGGAATGAGATATCCAATTTAGGACCTTTTTTTTTTTTTTTGTGGGGAGGAAGATTATGAAGTGGGAGAGTCATTTTTGCCAAAGGACTAATTAAGCCAGTAGGTGATTCCAACGTGGGTCATAATCTGAAATCTATGGCTCTAGTATTTAAGCTTCTTAAAGAGCGACCCTCTCGGACAGACTTTCTGGAGAGTTTCTTGTTCAGTTGCTTATTGTTTAATGGAGATTAGGGTGAAGGTTTGAGCACTTTTGTTGGTCTCAGAGTCAGAGCCCTGGAGAATCCTGAATGGGGTCTTTGCAATTTACCTGTTGTCCTGTAGGAATCCTAGCAGAATCTGTACACAAGTGGCCGTGCCGGCATAGAAATCTTAGGAACATTCCACTAGCAGCTTGGTAAGTGCTCTATGCCTGAAGTCAGCACTGGTAAAGGGGATCTTTTTATTCTTCCTCCCTGTCCCCAATCTGATGCTGGGGACCAGAGCACACTCACACTTACATACAGAGGGAGACGAGAAGAGACCAGGTTTATAGAAGTGGCTACATATTAACTTACCTTGCCAGATATATTTGTTGAGGACAAGAGAAAGTAGAAGAAACGTGGCTGGATTTGACCTAAGCAAATAAGACTTTGTTCAGCCTACCAGTTCCACCCCCATGGGACTGTAGAGCATGTTAATGGGATGGAGATGGAGCCAAAGATCATGCCTTTTAAAGCACAGTGACCTTTGTCTGCTGGTCACGGGGTCCAATCATTCATTTAGACTGTTCTCTCTTGCAGGGAGGGTCAGGGGATCCAGGAGTGAAGCAGATAGGGCAGGCTTCGCACAAAGATAGGACTGGAATTCTGTTTCCCTCCACTATTTATTTCCTAAGCTCCTTATCGTCCATCTGTGTGTATTCTTTGGAGAAAGGTCTATTCAACTCCTCTGCCCACTTTTAAATCGGTTTTGGTCGTCGTTGACTTTTAGGAGTTATTTATATATTCTGGATATCCATCCTTTTCAGAGATTTGATTTGTAAATATGTTCCCCCATTCTGTGGCTTGCCTTTTCTGTAGATAGTGTCTTTCGATGCACAAACTTAAAAAATGTTGGTAAAGTCCAATGTGCCTGTTTTTTTTTTTTCTTTTTGCCGCCTGTGGTGTTGGTCCTAAGCTGTTTATAACAACCGCAGCAACCTGTGTATCTTTTTGAAATTGTCTGAATCTGGGGTGTTCTCTCTAGAACAAGAAGGGAAGGTCAAGCTAAATCTTATGATTTGGTGGTTAGACCTCCAGCTAGCACAGGAAAGGATCAGTGTGTACCCAACTGCCGGGCCCCCGAGATGTCATGATGTTCTTGCAGAAAGGCCACCTGCAGGGTGGGGATGTGCATGATGCTGGCAGACCAGGCCAAGGCTCCTGGGAGAACTTCCTCTCATTCCAGTTCCGCTGGCTCACCTCCAGGGCGGCCAGGTACTCAGTGATGCGTGGACAGCTCATATGTTCAGCCGGGAGCCCCATCCGCTCTCAAGATGAGTTGGAAATGCAGTTCTTCTCCTTCTACTCACTGCTTTCTCTCTTCTGTGGGCTTCTATTGCTGTCATTTAGTACTTAGGAAATTGTCGAATATGAGAACCGAAAGATACCTGAAACCGACCCGCATAATGTGCAAATAAAGTCACTGAGGCCTGCAGTGGCTGAGACCCCTGCCCAAATCCTGGAACTAATGAGCAATAAAACCAGAGCTGGAATACTGGATATCCGGAAGCAGGCCAGCGCCCTGCTCACTAATTTTTATCATCGACACACACACACGAGAAAAAAAGGAGCCTCACAATTTCATTAATTTTTCTAAGCATCTTACTCTAGTCTCCATCCCAGTGGCAAAAAAAAAAAAAAAAAAAAAAGAAAGAAAGAAAATTAAAGACTTGCAAATGGAAAATAATCATTGCCACTGTGGTTTCAGATGAATTATTCTTCCAACGTGAGATGATCTAAACAGTGGCCGTGGAAGGTCTGAATCACAGCGTTCCTTAGCGCAAGAATCACTAACCGAGATGTCTCGGGGCCAAGGTCATGGCAGAACTCTGCAATTTAAAGTGTTGAGTGGCTGCATGAGAATACAGCCTCAGATTGCCAGAGCTTTTGCTTTTTTTCAAGAGATCCTGGAAATCAGATTCTTGTGTGAAATACCTCAGTTTTTATATTTAAATTTTTTAAAGAATCAATTAAAAAAAATTCAGTGCGAACACCCTGTCTCCTGCAGAAAACAAAAAATCTGTCTGTGCAATGGCCGTGGACCGTAGATTTAAAATCTTTGCTTTTACGGTTAAACCAGTGTTTCTCAATGCACATATGCATGCACACACACAGACACACACACACAGACACACACACACTGGAATCATGGGGAGGGCTTTAAAAAATGCCAACTCTTCATCCAGCCCAACCCCAGACCGAACGAATCAGTCTCTTGGGGTGGGTTCAGGGCATCAGGACTCCTTAAAGCTCCTTAGGTGATTGTACCCTGCAGGAGGTGAAGAGCTGCAGGGCTCAAGGGAGGGTCTACTGCCAGGTTCCTATTCCCACCCACCTCATTGCCATCAGTAAGGACATCTGGACTGTGATTGCAGGACATCAAGATGGCCCTAATTTTAGGGTTAACATCTGGATAATTGACTTCGCATCTTGTTTCTTGTCCATTTTGGGGCATTTTATAGACACAGACAGATGTCCCTTTAACTTCATCTGCCATGTGTCCCTTCTGCAAAGTTTCGATCCCAAACTTTGTGGGGTTTTTTTTTGTTTGTTTTTGGTTTTTTTTTGACATCTCGGGAGCAAATGGGTGGTTCAGCAAAGTTTGTTTGTAGCTTCTTAACTTTGATCTCCTTTTCATCTCCCAGCTTTGGGGTTTCTCCAGCCAAACGTGATACTTTGCGCAGCCGCCTTTGTCCTTGCGAATTCACAGGCTTGTCCTTGGAACACTGGGAGTCCCTGTTGGTATTTCTGAGCCCTTTTCAGCTCGTGTTCTGGCCCCATCTGCTTCTCCTTCCTCTCCTTGCTGTTTGCACATACACTTCTCTCGCCTTTCCTGCCAGCTTTCTGGAGTCGCTGTGATAACCCTAGCAAGCTCTACAAAAATAAAAATTAAAAAAAAAAAAGGAAAAAAAGAAAAGAAAATATAAATAGTATGGACCAGGAAGCTATAATAGAAAGACGAAATGATCTTTTAAATGGCTTTTATTTCTAAAGTTTCTATGAATCTTTT
The DNA here is from genome assembly GCF_902729225.1 of Pteropus medius. Taxonomy (NCBI): domain Eukaryota; kingdom Metazoa; phylum Chordata; class Mammalia; order Chiroptera; family Pteropodidae; genus Pteropus; species Pteropus medius. Next base: position 7,767,513 of record NW_024349798.1, read on the forward strand.
AATTGATTTTTGTCACTTGAGACGATAGCATTATGGTTTGTAAGAAAGCATCTGTAATTTTTAGTGCTGCAAACTGATTAGGAAGTAAAGGTGAAATGATGTGACCTCTAGGGTTCACTTAAATGAGAAAGGAAGTAGCAAGTTAGAAACAAAGGTGGCAAAATCTTGATTACTGTTGAATATGGCTGATGAGCATATGGGACTCATTATACAATGTTCTACTTTTGTGCATGTTTAAATATTTTATTATACACACATGTATAATTCTAAGATTTGAGAAGAATATGTGATCCCAAGATGCTGTAATTATTTCTTATTAATTAATCTGTGCTCAAGATGGATGTAACTGCAAAAGAAATGAATGGATGACTTTTTAAAAAATCTATCCATAGTTTCATAATAAAAACAATGCATGCAATTAGGAGAATAAATGGGGAAAAGAGCGCCCCCAGTTTCATCTTCCTAATGTAACTGATGTGAGCTCTTAGAGTTAGCCTTCTGGCATTGTTTTCATTGCTATACATGCATTTGGATTTCTGCTTTATTTATTGATGATATTATCAAGCACAGACTGTGGACTGGGCTTGCATCGTGGCAATATCAGCTTCTTAGCTGCTTTGAATTTACAATCTTCAATAAGCCCTAAAGAGGGAAAGCAGAGGGGACAGCATTTTGCCCAAATGCAATCATCCAATGGATCTGTCATTGGATTCAGTCTCTAGGTCTTGCTCGTGCTTGTGCATCTCATGATACTAAGTATAGTTCTGGTAACACAGGATTACAAGCATTGGGGAGAAAGATAGACAGACACTTGGAGAGGCCGAGAGAGACCGAGGTGGGGATTATATCGAGTATTGCTCTCATATTCTCGTTTATCAGTACACAGAAAGCCCTGTCTTCCCACATTGCAAAACTGGCTGAATGTTTTCAAGTCTGTCTGAGGTCACTCACTGCATCCCAGACCTACTGAATCATGTCCCTACAAGTGGAATCAGGAATCTGGGGTTTTCACGGGCTTCCTAGAGCATTCCTGGGTGACCAGGGCAGCACCAATTTGACTAGGCATTGGGCATCTGTGGAAAGATGTTGGAGTGGACTTTGAATCTATCAGAAATAATCCATTTGTTTTTATTACAGTTAAAAGGGAAGGACCATCTTAGCTTTGGTATCCAAATCCTTTAAAAATCAAACATTAGTATATAATAATTTAACATACATATTATTATAATCAAACTATTTCCCATTCATTACAAGGCTTGGGGACCCATTTATATTCCCTCTCTCTCTCTCTGTCTCTGTCTCTCTGTCTCTCTCTGTCTCTCTCTCTCTCTCTTTATCATGTCTACCTATCTATATATACATGCGTGTGTACAAATAAGGCACAAAGAGTTTTTATTTTAGAATTATATGGTTTTCCCATGTAGTACATGGGTCTAAAATTCACTGGAAACACTAAAGACCAAAAATAACTCTGTTGCACCTGCTAATGAGCTATCTTAGGATCGGGAGAACATACTTAAGATGTCTTACATCCTCATTTAGTTCTCTAAGCATCTCCGTCCACAAACATCCCCGCTCTGGAGTTGGCAACATGATGAAACAGAATGAATGCAAACTCAGAGAGCAATAAGCTTGACCTAAAACCCAAGCTCTGCCCCTTGCCATGTTGGCTTTGGCGAGTGAGGTACCTTCTCTTAGTTTTATCATCTTCTCAGTTGAAAAATAATCTCCACTATGCAGGATGTTGAGAGAATTTAATGAGACAATGTGTAGAAAGGGCCTGAAATAATAGATGATCAAGAAATGCTATTTCATCAATTTCTCCTCATCTTCTTAACTCTTATGTCTTCTTAGGTTTCATTTAATTTCCTTTTTTTTTTTTGAATAATCACAGTTTCTCAAATTCTTTTTAGGGCAACATGGATTTGTGTCAGAACAAATACTATCTATGTAAATACTATCTATGAAATGTTTTGAAGTAAAACAACATAGTGTCTTAAAGAAGAATGAAGGTAATGTTTTGGAACCAAAAAGACTTTGGTTTAAGTCCCAGTGTTATTGCTCCCACTTTGCGTTTTGTTTTTCTTTTTTTCTTGGTATACATTACTTTTCTCATCTGCAGAATGAGCTTACCAGTCCTCACCTGTACTAGTTTGCTGCTGTAACAAATAACCACAAACATAGTGGCTTAATACCATGAAAACTCATCATCTTATGGTTCTGGAGGAAAGAAGTTTGAAGTCCATCTCCCTGGGCTAAAATCAAAGTGTCGTCATGGCTACGTTCTTTTCTGGAGGCCCTGGGGGGGATCCATTTCTTTGTCTTTTCCAGCTTTCAGAGGCTGCCAGCATTCCTTGGCTCATGGCCCCCTTTCATCTTCAAAGCCAGCCATAACCAAATAATCTCTCTCATATTGCATCATTGTGACACTATCCTACCTCCCTCTTCCCCATTTAGAGATGCTCGTAAGTACATCAAAACCACCCTGATGATCCAGGATCAGCTCCCTATTTCAAGGTCAGCTGACTAGCAAGCTGCCACCTGAATTCCCCTTGGCACATAACATAACATATTCACAGGTTCTGGGGATTATGACATATGGACATTTTTGGATGGGGGGCTTTATTCTCCTTCCCACAGCCACCTCATAGAGTGGATTTTGGTTTTAATGAGATGATGTAGGTAAAGATCTTAGCACAGAGGCTGATACATAGCAATTCCTGAAGATGAACATGCAGATGTGGAAGATGATATCTTAAAGGTATTTCTTTCTCTTCAAACAATTCTTGCATATTACTTTACCTGGATTGGCAAGACTTGTGTATCCACCATGAGTTTACCCCATGGAAAGATTCACCCAGTATGGTGCAATGGCTCATGCCTGTGTAGGCAGTCTCCTCTGTAATACCAACAGTGGTGTCTGGGGGAAGATGGCCAGATAGAAATAAAAGATGAACAGAGATAGAAGGGATTCAATGAGAGCTTCGTGGGCATTTTGATTCTCAAAGTCTTGAGCACTTTGAACTGAACTAGAAAAAATTATTACTCTGATGAATGTTTTACTGTCCACTCTTTGTTTTTAAATGTTATTAAGATTTTATTCATAAAGACTTCGACTTTTTAAAGAAGCCACTGAGGAAATAATTTCAACTAAAGATAAATTTTGACCACTTAGATCTTACATTTATGACACAAGAATCATAGCTAATAGTGAATCGAATATGGCACTGTTATTTAGGATGAATCATGGGAGAAACCCACTTGGACCAGTGAAACATTGACAGTGTAAGTTTTAGAGGTTAATTTTGATGAGTTTCATGTGTGTGGAGACACACTAATAAATTGCCAAGCTGTGGCATCACTTGGCATCTTCCTGCAAACAATCACAATCGCAATAACAACATCAGCAAATGCCTATGATTTTTAAGTTGCCTAGTTTGAGGAATAGAAAAAAAAAATTATTATGGGCATTCATACTGCTTATGAAATACTACCAAGCTGTTCTTTTAAAAATAAGTTATTAGCTATACCTTTCCCATTCATAATATATCCTAATATATTATAGACCATAATATATGGTCTTCATTTGCACAAAACCTACTTTCTCCTTAGCTGAAGCACAGATATACTTAAAGCCAAATTATAACAAAGTATATGTTATTATAGAAATAAGATTTGACTATTAAGTCCTCAGAAAAAAAAAAAAGGGAGTTATAGGGTTTTATTAGTTTTCATAAACCTAAGTATGATGCCCATCCTCTCTCTCTTAGGGGTCTGTGTCAAAGCCCTTTGCCCACTCAGTTCTGGTACCCATATATCATAGACACACGACTCCACAATGAGCCTAGTTTTTCATAGTCATGTTCCGCTGGTCCAGAAAACCGCCTGAGGATGCTCAGAGCCTTCCTCCCTCTCTCTCTGCTCTGGTTCCTGTCTCAGAGAAGAATGCATCTTTGGTTCCCTTGCCTATGGCTTCTAGGTACATTTAGCCAATGGGCAGCATGAGTGTAAAACTTGAATATGGGAGAAGCCAGGGCTTATGTTTTCTTCTCTCTGCTTCTTGGGGCATCTCCAGACCCCACCTTAGCAGCCTCCTCCATGGTCCCCTCTCTCCCTGTGTAGGGTCCACCAGGCAGGTGGACACTGCGTTCTGAAGATCTCATCTCTTCTTCTTGGTCTCTAGTTTTAAGGGTTGTGGCAGCTTTTGAGGACTCCAATTTCTAGGTTCCCTCATCATCCTTTCTTTGCCTTTAACTTTTCCCAATTCCCTGTGTTAAATTCCTTTTTGTTTAAAGGGCCTAAAATACTTTGTTTCTTGTGTTACTTTGATTAACCTACCTTTGAAAATGTACTTCCCTCTTGTATACGAAAGATTATAGATCTAGGTACTATCACTGGTAAGACTAGAGGAATATTTTTTTTTTAATTTAATAAACCTTTATTTTGGAATAACTTTAGATTTTCAGGAAGTTTAGATTTAGAGAGAGGTCTTCAATCCTCCTCATCAAGGTTTTTCTAATGTTGATATTTTCCATCACCATGGTTACCAAAACTGAGAAACCAACATTTGGTATATTACTATTAACTAAACTCCAGACATTATTCAGATTTTCCTGCTTTTCCCACTGGCATCTTTTTTTTTTTTCCTGTTCCAGCATCTAAACCAGAGTACCACATTACATGCAGTCACCAAGTCAGCCGTGTTTTCTCTTGGCTGTGACAGTTTCTCATCTTTCCTTTTTTTTTAAATGACATTGACAACTTTAAGAAGTAATGGTCATGTATTTTATAAAAAAAGTCCCTGAATTTTTTTTTTCTGATGTTTCTCTCATGGTTAGAGAACTAGGGTTATAGTTTGGGGGCGGGGGAGCACACCACAGAGGTGGAGCGCCCTTCTCACTACATCATATTAGAAAGTGCATGTTATCCACACTTGGTTCAGGTTGTACCTGCCAGATTTCTCCACTATTTGGTTATGGTTTCTCCCCTTTTCCATACCTAATTTCTTGAATGCGAGAGTAACAAATTCTGGCCCGCACTCGAGGTGAGAATTCCGTTTCCCAAGTGGGGAGGGGTTAGACAGATACCTATAGTATTTGGAAATTTGGGTCAAAAAATATTTGTCCCTTCTCTTCCAATTTTTGGATTCCTTATTTATATCGGTGTGGACTCACATCTAGTTGCCTTATACTTTGGGTTATAATATTGAAGTATTGGTTGTTCAAATGGTTCCATCTTTGTGTCCCTCTTGCCTGGCCCCCCTTTGTGTTTTGAGAATTTCCTTACTTTCTGCACTAAAATATGGTTCATGCTCATCAAATTTCTCCTGTCCCTGCCCTAGAGTCAGATATTTCTCCTAGAATAGGTCGAAATTTTTCAAATGACTTTTCTCCCCTCTTTATACCTTTTTTTTTTAAAAAATCTCATTTATCGAAAGATGAAGTAATGCATTTGTTCACTCAGCAGGTATTTATCAAGTAATGATTGCATGCAGCACAATGGACTACTGTCTGGCTATATACTTTTTGATAGAATACTGCCTCTGCTCTCGAAGATATTAAATAAATACACACACACACGTGTGTGTGTGTGCGCGCGCGCATGTGCGCACGTACACAAATCTCTAATTAAATACATTGGCTTAAGAAAGCTTCAGTTGTACATTATCGTACCACAAAAGCTACTCTTATAAGACAGTTGGAATTTCCATGGGGCTAGAGCAATTAATTTCCTGGATGTTTAAAATATTTGTTTTTTTTCCAGAAGCGTGTTTCCTGAAAACTAAAGGTCCAGATTATCAAACTCAGCTTGACAAACCAAGCCCCATGCAGTTCGTGAGCAAAGAGAGAGGAGGCAGGTGCTGGTCTCGGCATCTGTGTGTGTTTTGGAATTCACATGATAAATACCCCGATGCAGGAACTGTCAGGCCTGATTAATACTTTACACTCACGGTGCATGTGCCTTGATCTATAGGCATTATGCTTGCTGCGTGGGGCCCCCACAAGGCAGCCGTCAGCATCAACTTCTCAGTGATCCCCCACTGAGCTTTTTTCTCCTCTGTGTCATATGCTCTGTTGTCATCTTTGCTAAAAGATCTCCAGTTTGGAAAACCATTTGCTGCAAGAATCAACTTGGAGAAGACTGGGAGCAATTTCACGTGAGTGCCCACAGCGGGGGCCAATTCATAGCATGCAAAAAGTCCATGTAATAATTAATACATGGAACAAAAGAGCTGAGTAGCTTCTTTATGCAGTGGGGCAGTCAGTAAGTTAAACCACAGGCTCCCACAACGTCTTCCAACCCAAAACTTAAACAGTTAAGGTAAATAATATCATTACCGCATAAGGATGGTTGATTTTATGCAGTGCCAAGTATGTATATAACAGTCCTGGTGGCTGCTAGATAAAATATGGCATGTTTACCCAATAGTATGGAATGCTAGATGATCATTAAGCATAATGAGATAGGAATTCTACCCTGTGAGGATAAGTAGGTACAGATACTCCAAACACGTGGAAGAAGGTATACCAGTTACTAACTAGAGTTTTTCTTTGAGAAGTGGATTTTGGAGTGACTTTTACCTCTACATTGTAAATCTCTTGATTGTTTGAGGATTTCATACCAAACATGTACTATTTTGGGGATTTGCCAAAAATATCGAATGCCTTAGGTAAGATAATATTCTCTATAGACAGTGTCATTCAGAAAATGTCACTTCTAAATAATGAAAAAGTTCTCATTTCCGATGCATTTCAAATCACCTGAGACAGCCTTACTATTATCCATGTAAGGCTGTTTTACATGGATAATAGTAAACCGAAGATATGAAGAGTACTTTCTTTCTCGGCATTGTATTGGATGCACTTCCTGCCTTCCAGCCATCTTTAAATATCATGTTGCGTGTCAAGAATTAGTGTCATGGAGACTCCTTTGTGAAGAATGTGGGCATAGACTCAGGAAGTATATGGTTATTATAGAGAATGAAAGTGGACCTGATTGTTTAGATCTGGCCAGTTTCAGCCAGGACTGGATCAGCCAGGTACTTGTGTGTCCCCCCAGGCTGCTGAAAGAAAATGCCACGCACAGAGCTTAAAACAACAGGAACACACACTCTCACAGTCTGGAGACCAGAAGTCCGAAATCAAGGTGTCAGCAGGATTGGTTCCTTCTGGTGATTCTGAGGGAGAATCTGTTCTCTCTCCCAGCTTATTGTGGTTTCTTCCCAATCTTTGATGTTCCTTGGCTTGTAGACGTGCCACTCTAGTCTCTGCCTCTGTCCTCAAATGTGTCCTCCATGTGTCCCTGTCTTCACCTGATAATTTTCTTATAAGGACACCAGTCACATCGGATTAAGCCCCACCCTACTCTAGCATGACTTCACCATAGTTAATGACATCGGCCGTGACCCTATTTTAAAATAAAGCCATATTCTGAGGTCCTGGGGGCCCAGAATTCAACATACCTTTCTGCTATTAAGAGACACTTAAAAGATGATAGACGCCTAGAGCCCAACAGCTCAATCTCATTGTTTTGGGCCAGGACCTAGATGTGAGTGTTACAAGAAGTAATCATTGGACTATACACGGTCAGCCAGCCCCCTGCTGCAGACTAGGGTTATTGGGACGGTATCCTGAAGACAGTTGCATTTTTGCTCCCTGTGAATCCATTCTATGAAGTGCAGTTTACAGGTACAACATAGATATTTCATGAGTGGCTATTTTCCCTTCTAAAAATGGGATTTTCTACTCTATTAAAGAATAATGACCTTTTTATACCTAGAGCTCTGCAGTGGATTTCAGCTCGAACTTCACTCACCAATGCTAACAGTTCAGAAACGTCCAGATGTGAGGCCCTCCTTCTCCATAAGCACGGCCACGAGAAAAGTCACTGTTCCATCAAAATAATATCATTTCCCTCAGCCTTCCCTGATCCGGGAGGTGATCAGTGCAAAGGCCCACATATTCTCCTCCTTCGAAACCCTCTATTTATAGCTTTCCTCCGTTGGCATGTGTGCGAGGAACCAGCACTGCCATTAGCAGCAGATGGATTGGGCTCGGCTACATTCAGGGAAATCTCGCAGGCGCTGTCTGCTTGGCGTGTGCAACTGCATCCCGTTGCCGGCTAATCCTTGTGGGGTGCGAGACTCCCCGCCCCCCACAACCTCCCTGAGTTCCAGGAACGAGTAGCGAGTCCGTTGCACCAGCCCTTGACATCAGAGCTTAACTCGCCGAGTTCTGACTTGGATCTAGAGAGAGGGGCGAGGGCACTTTTAGGGAGGTCAGGCTGCCATCAATATGGAGACAGGACCTTGTTCTCAGACTAGAAAATCTTTTGTGGGGACCGTCAGGCTTTTTCGCAGAAGCAAATTTTTCATCATCTTACATGTACTGTATGTATTCTGCTCTATGGGCTCCTGGTTAGTCAACAGGAAAAGCATTCTTTTAAAAAGTTGATTAGTTTAAAAACAGAAACAGACTCATAGATGCAGGGGACAAACTGATGGTTGCCAGATGGGAGGGAAGTTGGGGGAGCAGAGTGTACAGGTGAAGGGATTAAGAAGTACCAATCGGTAGTTATGACATAGTCCTGGGATGTAAAGTACAGCATAGAGAATTCAGTCAATAATACAATATAGTGCCTGGTGGGTACTAGACTAGTCAGAGGATCACTTTGTAAGTTATATATACGTCTAACCCCTATGCTGTACTCCTGAAACTAATAGAAAGTAATATTGAATGTCAGCTGTAACTGAAAAGTCACAGAAAGGGAAAAAGTGAAGGGGAAGAGGTTTAAACTTTCACGTATAAAACAAATCAGTCATGGGATGTAATGCACAGCATAGGGGATATAGTCAATACTATTGTAATAGCGTTGTACAGTGTCAGAGGTTGCTGGACTTATCCTGGTGATCACTTCTTTAGGTACAGATCTGCTGAATAACTACGTGGCACCTGAAACTAAAACAAGATTGTCTGTTAGCTCTATTTAAATAAGAATCTTTAAAATATAAAATAAAAAGTTTATTAGTTTATTAACTAGTTTAATTACTTAGCTATATGCTTTTATCTGCAGAGCTCTCTCCCTACAAATGATAAGGCCTCAGATGCAATAGTAGGGTTTTTTTCAGTCTTCTAATAATCCAATTTGGACATGCTTGGTCAATGAGTGGCTTCCTTTCCTGCCACGATTCAGGGATCCAGGTTCTGCTCATCTTTGGATCAACCTTGCCCTGGGGTATCATCATCACCGTCATCATCGTAATCTGCTTTCAGCAGGTGGAAGGGGATTTTATTTTATTTACTTTATTTTTTATTTGTTTTAGGCGAGGCAGCCCTTAGTTGACCTCACAGATTGCAAAGACCTTGTCAGCTTACAGTCCCTTATTTCTTATTTTTTACACCTACAGCATCTGGTCTTCCTAGGTGCTCTCCCATCCAAGTACTAACCAGGCCCGACCCTGCTTAGCTTCCGAGATCAGACGGGATCAGGCTTGTTCAGGGTGGTATAGCCGTAGACAGAAGGGGATTTTAAAAGCACGGAAAGTACTAAAAGAGCCTGGAGAACACGTCTGTTTATTAAAAAGCTTCGGTCTGGAATCAACATATGTTTGACACTCATATTTTGTTGTTGAGAACTAGTCACGTGGAAAACCTTTCTGAAGGGGATGCTGGGAAATACAGCTAGTTGTGCTCTTTGGGAGAAGAGGGAAATGGGAATTTGGGGGAATAGTAAACAGAATCTACTGTAACTTCATTTTTAAAATCTTCTGTGTGACCTGACATTGGATTCCTATTTTTCTCTAATATTTGACATCTCAAGTTACCTTTCATATAATAACCACAACTGCGAGCCATGAGTAGCGGACTGTTGGGACTCTCTGTTACTTCAGAGTGATTGGCGCTAAGCGTTACTGCAATAAGTTTTCTTATTTTATTGCAAAAGGCAGGGCTTTTCCAAGAAGAGCGAGAAACCATTGAAGCTAAGGCCGTTTTTCTGATTATTTCTGTGATGATCTAACACCAGGGGAGGTTGAACATGGCCTCCCCCGGCCCTGTTGGTTTATGTGAGTAAAGGTTTGTTGGAACGCAGGCAAGCTCACTCGTTTGTACGTAGACAGTCTACAGCTGCTTCCTCGTTGCAGATGCAGAGTTGTTTTACAGCAGGGACCACGTAGCCTGACTTTGAAGCTATTTCCATCTCTTTCAGAGGAAAGCTTATTGATTGCTGGTCTACACCACTGGTCTTCACACGAGGTACTTATAAGAACCTAGAGATGCTTCGGGCCACCGTAGCGGGTTTAGTTGATGGAAGTGTGGGCAGCTCCACCCCGACCTCGTGTCTCTGTGGGGCTTGGTGTAAACTTACACTGGGAAAATTCAAGTTTGGAATTGCTTACGTGAAACCATTCATGTTCAGAATTTGAAGGAGGCGGATCTTGACCTTTCTCCCTGGAGGTCTGGAAAGTCTTACAAAAGCTCCTTCACCTAGACTGTGCAGAACTGTCTGAAGACGTGAACCTCTGGCTAGGGGTCACAGCATTCTCGCGTCATTCACGTAAAAGCATTCGTTAAATACTTCGCATGTACAGAGGATAAGACGGTACAGATCACGAACACGGGTTTGACCCTCTGGGAGCCTACAGTCTGCTGGAGAGAAGGCAGGCAGTAAGTAAAGAGACACGGCATGGGTGTTTCACGTAACCTCAGCCGGGAGAAATCAGCAAGGCAGTGGCTAGTGAGTGATGGAGTCCTCTTTTATTCAGGAAGGTCAGGGATTGTTTTCCTGAGGAGGCGACCTGAATTTGAGGAAGGATAGTCAGTAACATGGAGATCTCGAGAGTTTCTGGGGCAGCCGTGACAACCAAAGTGAAGCTTTTCAAACATGGAGGTGGCTCTCCAAGCATCTTTCTGTGCAGCTCTCTGGAACTGTGCAGTGTTTGCTCCCATCCCGTGCTTTGGTACATGTCTGTGTCTTCCACTGGCAGGGAGGTCTGGCCTTGTTGTCTCATCCACCTGGCAAATACCTCCTCATTCTCATGTAAGATTCAGCTCAAATACAGACTTGTGATGCTCTTCACTGCCATAGGATTTCTACTCCTTTTCCTCCACTGGAATTTGAACATTTGCATACCGAGTGTTATATTTATGTGTTTACTGGGCACAAGCGAGGGGCAGTTTGAGTGTGGCTCTCCATCTTATCTCTAGGCACCCTGCAGTGACCTATACATCACTGATACCAACGATTCCTGAATGTAATTCTGTGTATCTCCTAGAACAATAAAAATGATAGCAATAAAATCATTGACTGCAATCAATACCATTTACCGAACATTTACTTAGAATGCTGTTCTCAGTATTTAGCATGTATAAAACCATTCAATATGCTCAATAACCATGAGTCAGGGGCTATTATTATTTACAGAAGAAGAAACTGAAACATAGGAAGGTTAGAGTAATGCGTTCCATGTCTCACGTTCATAATATTCATAATCCATAAGAAAATTAACTAGTATTTATTATATTACCACTAAACATTTAATGTGGATTGTTTAATCCTTGCACAGCCTTCTGGAGCAAGTCTTACTGTAATACCCATTTCCTAAAGGGAGGAATCAGGCTGCAGAAAGGTCAACTAACTTGCCCCAAATCACATGGCTAGTGCCTGGCAGAGTTGGGGTTCAAATTCACGTGTAATTGGTTCCAGAATCCTGTCTTCACCCCTACCCTTGAATGCCGTGCGTTGGCATCAGAAGCGGGGAGGGAGAAAAGCCCTCACCAACATATTATAAAGCTGGCCGCCCAAGGTAAACGGTTAGCACAATCCAGCAACGCTGTGTCCTTGGAGCCGGTCTGTGCGCTGGGCGCGGCTGCGTTTTGCTTCTCTCGATGGAGAATTCACCGCCTGGAACACTGTGTTTGCTCCCGCTTGCTGTCCTCCCGTTAGATGAGGAATGAGCAGAGCCACCCATAAAAGCAGAGTTATAGGGCAAGAGCACGACATAGAGGATACAGGCGAGTTATTTATAGTGTAGAGTCCCTGGCCGAAAAAAACGGGTGTGTGAGGACCTTCATCATTTCCCGGGAATGTGGAAGGACAGAGGACAGTGGTGATAAAGACCTTCCAAAGGGTCGGGGTTGCATACCAATTAAAATGACTTCCAGACACTTAATGCACACAGCACTTAGCTGCAGACTGATGACACATTCCGGCCTGGAAGGAAAAACACCTTCTGATGTCTCGTGCCTCTGTCCCCTTAAGCAGAGAGGCAGCCTGTCTACACTGTTGTTGCCACGCAACTATAATAATTTCAGGTTCTGTGATAACGAATTGGTGGCCTCATCACTCTGCTTAGCAAATGTTGATGCAAAGCAAAGTGTTCAGTCCACTTTAAATACTGTGCTAGCCAAGCATCTCATAAAAGTGGGGAGGGCTTGGTGATGTACCCTCGGCTGCAGACCAATTTGTGGAACTCCATCAACCAGTTGTCCAATGACCTCTTTTCTCGTAAAAGTTACGGCTTTCTGCTTAGTTAGGATTCTTTAGGTTGCAGGTGACCCAACTCTAGACTTGGCTGAAGCAAAAACAAGGAAAATGTGAAACTTTTACTCATGTTCACGAAACCAAGGAGTTTAAGGGTAGGATTGGAGTGTCAGCGTGCCTGGACCACAGCTACCCTTCGAAGCTGTTTCTCCACTTCTCACACTGCTTCTAGCTATGCTGGTTTTATTCTCAAGGTCGTTCGTATATGGTCACTGAGAACTCCTGATTCACACTCCGCTGTATCAGTTTCCTGAGGCTGTTGTGACACATTTCTGCAAACTGATGGATTAAAACAAGAGAAGTTTATTTTCTCACAATTCTAGAAGTCAGAAGTCTGAAACCGAGGTGTTGGCAGGGTTGCTCCCTTCTGGAGGTTCTGAAGGAGAATTTCTTCCTTGCATCTCTCCTAACTTTTGGTGGCTTCCGGCCACTCTCAGCGTTCCTTGGCTTGTAGCTGCACCACTCCAATCTCTGCCTCCCTGTTGCCACATGACCTCCTTCTCTGTGTTTCTCTGTGTCTCAAATCTGCCTCTCCTTTCTCTTATAAGGACTCTAGCCAATGCATTTAGGGCCCATCCTAAATCCAGGATGATCTTATCTCAAGAGCCTTAACCTAATTACATTCTGCAAAGAAAAGAAAATTCTAAATAAGGTCATATTCGCAGGTACCAGGAGTTAAGACTTGGGCATGTCTTCTGGGGAGGGCACAATCCAACCTACTGCATAAACCAATGTATCGACCCCAACGCAAACAGAGCAAACCTCTGAAGCCCTAGGCTGCTTCTTAGCTCTGACTATCTGGTTTAAGGACTAGATGAACTTCTGTGCTCCTCTCTGCAGCTAGACGGATTCAGTGCTCTCTCTGGCCAGTTCCAGCACATGTGCAGACCCCAGATAAAGACCTCACCAGTTTTGAGAGCACACAGATCAAACAAAACATCATGAGGGACATTTAACAAAGAAGACATGTGCTCACTTCATGTGAAGGAATTGAGTAAAAAAACAAGCAACCGAAGAACTGAGAGAAAGTGAACTTGGAAGAAGTTGTCACATAAAGGTGCAACATACCGATTGCAAAGTTCACATTAATGAAAGGTGCTTGTATTATTTTCAGACCATGAAAAAGTTTGAAGAATTTTAGATTAGTGTGAGTGGGTGTCTGTGTGGAAAGGGAACATTTATGGGACATATGATTCTTTTCCTGAGTTGTTGGCACAATGTAGATGTCCTTTGAAGGAGTTTATTGAATGAACGGATGAAAAAGTAAATGAACATATGGACATAAAGTTAAAAAAGAAAGGTCGATGAATGAATAAATAAGTGGGCATTTGTCCCTCTCTCCTCCTGTTTCCCTAGATCGTGCTTGGGTTTTTGCTTTTATGTTCGAAGGATGATAATCAATGTCATTGATATATTGAAAGCTAGTAGTGCTATTCCAGGCATAGGGCAAATGTGGATTTCAGTTTTTGTTTTTGGTCCATGCCATTACTCTGCCAAGTCGGGCAAGACGGTGGGCCCTCAAAAGATATAGTTAATGTATTTAACTCTTTTATGGGCCTCTTTCTTTAGACTCCCATCCTTAAACGGTTCAAGAAACAGCTATTTAAATAGACACGATACATCTTTATCAAAGCATCTTTTATGAAAGGTATTATTCAATGACTTCTGTCAGTCTGCCGATTACATGTATTTGTCCAGCACCTAGTATATATTCCAGGCAGTATTATGGGAACTGGGAACACATCGGTGACCTTAGCAAAGGCTCTTTGCCCTTCTCTTCCCAGCAGCTTACATTCTAGATCAAAAGACGCATGCAAAAAAAACTAGGTTAATAAATGTCATATCTTGCTGGGGTGGAGGGAGAGGGGGTGCTTTGGGAAGGGTGGGAAGGGGGTGCTTTGTGAGATAGCAGAGCTAACCCGGATTTTGAAAGCTGGTGTTTGCTAGGTTGCTGCGATGGGCATGGGGAGTAGAGTCTACACCCGCGGGGACCAAGGAAACCCAAATGACAAGGAAGGTGTCCGGCTGTCGGTTTTACGCAACCACGGATAGTGACTTCGTGCCGTACGTTGCTACATGGAAATTCTGTTCTGTGTCCTATCTGACAACTACATACCACAGAAAAGGAAGGAAGATTTGGGGGGAAATGAAAATAAATAAATATGCAAAGGAATGCAACGTGCGCGTGAGGAAGGAGATAAGCAGGGCACGTGGTGGACATGGTCGCTCTTTCCTACTGAGCCCTTAAAGGGAAGAGGAAGGCCTGTCCCTTGCCGATTTGAAATTCTTGGCTACTTTTTATGGTTTTGGTGAGATGGAGTATTTTTTGCAGCACCGGATCTTTTATTACCTCCGTCAGGAGGCTCAGAAGTGAGTGACGATGGGGAGTAAGCCATGGACCTTCCGGGGCTCTTACGACACGTCGTACAGAACCAAACATCTCGCCTTCCGTCCGCTCGCGTCCCGGTCACAGTGATGGTCTGTCCCTTGGGAGTTATGACGTCTTTACTCTGAATGATTTTCGCAAGGCCATCTCTTATTCTAGGGCTGGCCACAGGGCAGCTGCGTTCTAGATGAAAATGAAGGGAAATGGTTTTGTTTGGTAAGTTTTGTGGCATTCCTTGAGGTCGCTGGAAACTCCTAGAGGTGACTGTGCAACCGTGACAGAAGAAAGTTGGACTTGACCTCTTGCTATTCTAATGTTAAGCCCATGAGGGTAATTTTAAAATTCATTCATTTATTCAGTAAACACCTGATGAGCATACATCATGTGTTAACCACTATGAAAGACTCCAGAGACCAGCCCTTGTCTCCAAGAAATTACATTCTGCTGGGTACTGAGAGAGAGGCACGATTGTC
This sequence comes from Pteropus medius, assembly GCF_902729225.1. Classification (NCBI taxonomy): domain Eukaryota; kingdom Metazoa; phylum Chordata; class Mammalia; order Chiroptera; family Pteropodidae; genus Pteropus; species Pteropus medius. The sequence continues at coordinate 7,782,912 of NW_024349798.1, forward strand.
CTAAAATAATTCCACGATCAATTATTTATTTGCACTTGAGTTAGGTATAGGGACTCAAGTCAATTTAAATGGAAGACCCCCAAAAAAAAAAAACTAGAGCTTTTTTTTTTTTTTTTACCCCGTAACCCCAGAGCTTGAGACACAGGAGGTGCTTGCCAACAAGAATAACAATAATTTCAATGAATGAATGAATGCATGCGTGCGTGGATGGTATGAAGGCATGCCCACTGTAAATCTTCCTGTAGCCAGTCGACAGTTATAAAATGGGATACAAAATTGAGGCTCTTTCCTTTTTCAGGTATTTCTGATGGAATTAATTCACTTCGTTTGAGCTTTAAGAAAACATTTTCTCTTTCTCTCCTTTTTTTTTTCTTCTCTTCTCTTCTTACTCTAATGTTCCCTAAGTTCTCTCCAACTACGGTGGGAGCGTCTCATCACAGTTTTCAGAACTGTGTGGTTTTTCAAAAAAAAAAAAAAATGCAGAGCAATCTGCCTTATCAGTATCGCTTCCAATTAATGTAATCTTGTTTCTGTTATTTCCACCATATTTTTCAATCCAGCGAGCCTCATTACATTTGCAAGTGCATTAAATTAGAGCCTCTATAGAAGGAGAACGATGATTATCAGCTAATTTAATTATGTTTCTACATTTGCAGCATTTAATGATGTCTGCCATTGTTGTTGGAGATTCTTACATTGGCTCTAGGTAGAAATTAGCACTGATCCCATGTAAAGTTTACATTATCAGATAAAACTTGACAGCTCGTTGAGGTGCATGTTCAGTAATTTTTGAATCTCATCAAAATTGATTTATGTGCAATCAAAATACAGGAATAAAGAAACAGCTTCACATAATTTAGGTGCTGATTATAGCGTTGCCTGCCTCCGAAGTCACACCAGTGTGCGTCTCTTAGTTTTGTATCAACATTTCATTAAGGTCTAAAATTCTGTAAGGTTCTTTTTTTTCCTTCCTGCCTCCCCCCGGCACCCGCGGCCCCCAATTGTCTAGTGGTTCAATACTGCAGATCTTCCGATATAAATCAGATTGAATGTTCATGCCCCTGGGGTTTTGTGTCTTGTTCAACAGATGTCATCTGGGTGTCCATTGCTGATCTCAAGAGCTAGGTCTGTGACAATCTTCAGTAGGACAGAAAGTCCCTGGAACCAACCAGTAGGTGTTCAGCTTGATGAGAGCTGAGGTTGGAGGGGGTGGATTCATTCTTTCCGTAAGGATTCTCAACAGTCAAAAACAAGTTGCCAGACCCAGTGGGAATTAAAGTACAGAATCTACAGTATTACCTGTGAGGCTCCCTTGGGAAACGGTGTTTTTTTTAATTTGTTTGGCACATGCTTCTTTAATAGTCACTGTGTACCACATACAATTTAAAACAAAAGCTTACTTAGTCATCATAATAACCTAAAAATAAGCTATTATTATCCCCTTATGCCTAGTTTAAAATTGAAGAAACTGAGGCACAGAAAGCTGGAATCTTTTGCCCAAGGCCACCCAGCTGTCATGTAAAAGAACCAGGATTCTAATCTGGGTGATCTGGCTCCAGAATTCGTGCTTCTAAACTTCGTTCCCTGTTGCTTTTCCCCAAGATAAAACTGGCTGTCCTGCCACCCAATCCCATTCATCTCTATGACTACATCTAGACTGTGGAAGAGGCTGAACGGTATGTAGGATATTGATCCACCTCTCACCACAGGGGAGTCGGATCAGAGAGATGGAGCAAGAAGCTGGCCTCTGGGAGGTGGGGCCTTGAAACCTGCCCTAGGTGAGCTTACCTGCCGTAGGTGAGCTTACCTGCCCTAGGTGAGCTTGGGAGACAGAAGTCAATAGAAAAATATATATTGTGTGGAGGTAGCAAGCAGAGAAGGGGAGGGAGAAGGAGAGAGAGAGAGAGGACCTCACGCATCAGAAAAGTCCTTGAGGCCCTGTGAAGTAGATGGGGGGCAGGGAGGGAGGACCCTTGCTTCCCCAAACACTCATAATATGGTGGAATTTGGTGGTCCCTAGTTTGTGGGTCATGGAGGAATGCATGGAGGAAATTGAGAATTGCTAACCCCTAGGCAGAGTCTTCAGAATCCAATCCATGACATGTGATGAATGACATTTCGAGACAAATGAGCAGCGCCTTCTAAAACAACAGCATAGTGGTGAGAAGGGACGAGCATTCTGAGAGGCTGGAGGGATGGGTGGATTTGGCGGACAATGAAGCTGGAGCTAAACTGCGAATGGACAGGTGTGTCCTACAAGGCAGGGCTAACGTTTGAATAAAATAAAATGTCACAGAGTAAAGGGAGAACTTTCATAAGACATCAAGACATTTTATACTACCAAATAGCTTAAAACGATCACTCTCTGAGGTAGTCATCCTCAACCTTTTCCTGCTCAAGGTCCATACTAAATATCTGTAAACCTGACAACAGCAATAAAACATAATTGTTACTGCAATGGGTAGTGTCCCCTCGTGTCTATAGGGCATGTGCGTGAGTCACTGTTGGAACGTAAATGTGCAGGAGCCCGACCAGCCTCCCTTAATTGTTCATGAGACAAAGTTCCCTACTTATGGTAGATGTGATATCATTCTGGGATATCAGCTGAGTGTTATATTCTGCCCCTTCCAGCTTATGTCACCTACTCAGCTCAACTTTCTCTCTGGGGGATACTCTTAATAATGTATACTTTTTCATAGCAGAAGTATACTTTGTTCAAAATTTGGCAATGTTCCTAAGAAGGCTTCATTGATCATAAACCATGGGGCTTCTTCTAAGACTGGAGTATGGTCCCCTAGTGGGATGTGATTTGTTTTTTTGTGGTGTATGGTTAAGCTTTTTGTTGTAATGTTAGGTGTTTTTTTTTTTCCCAACATTTTATGTTATTTTTCAAATATAGAGAAGATGAAATAGTCATGAACATCCAAATATCCACCACCAAGATATCACAATTAATATTTTCTCATAATTGTTTTATCATATATCTGTCTATCAATCTATGCGCCGATCTGCTATATTTTAGTTTTTATGCGTTTCAGAGTGAGTCGCTATCCCCCTGGAGTATTTGAAGATACAGATGATCTTTAAAGAGTTCACAGTTTATCTTTGGTTTGTATTTTAGGTAAAATGAATTTATATTGAAATATAGAAATCCTCAGTGCACCATTTGATGAAGTTTAACAGCTGCATATACTTGTGTAACACGAACCTCTGAGAAGCTATAGAACCGTCGTGCCCCAAAAGTTTAGGTATCATTTGCATGTGTAGTAGGAAAAGAATTTGCATACTGAACCTAGGATAACAAGATGGGCAGCTTAAAATAAAAAATGAATACATGTGTGTATATGTTGGCATGTACATATATGTGTGTATAATTTATAGCGGATACCGTACAGGTGGTATGCAAATGCGGGAAAAATTCTAAGTGTGCTATTCGTACACCTGTATCTGGCCATTCCAGACCTAGGAGAGAAGTAACCTCATCTATTAGCATTGTCTTCAGAAAGAACATGAGCATAGCAAACGTGCGAGACTCCGCTGATGTAATGACCAAGATAAATGGGGAGAAACATAGGGTTCCTCATCTAATTGATGATATTTAACGACTTTTGGCTCTGAGAGTACCAACAGCTACAATTTTTCAAAGTCAGCCTTCATTTACATTTTATTTTTTAAGTACTCATTAACGTCACAAATACTTAAGTTGGGATCAGCTGTCTTGTCTTTAAAAAAAAAAAAAATAGGTTATGCTTTCATCATTTGACCCCACAACGGGAAGATGAAAATCAACATTAATTGGCAGGATGAATGAGGGTGGGGAGGGCGGGAGTCAGGCCACCGTATTTTCTGAGTATTGAGAGAGATGCTCACAGCCCCTTAACTAGAGATGACAACTAGATTTTAATTAACAGCAGGTGAGTCTTGTGGTCAGCCATCTGACATTTCCACGCATCGCACAATAGCCTTTCCCTTTGAAGCACGTTTATTTCTAGCTTAATTAGTCCTTCTGAGATCGCTTTCCTATTAGCGACAGCCTCTTCATTTAAGATCCCTTTACCCGGACCTTTTATTATTTTTTTTATTTTTTATTCTTCTCATTTGAGTACCGGCTTAATGTTATAAAGGGCCCGGGCTAACTCATTTTAATGACCTCTGCTACATAAATGCTAATTTTACATTTGGCCTTATTTCAGTAGATTTTTTTTTTTTTTTAAAGACCATTGCTTTTAGAAGGACAGAAATGGAAAGATTAAACCTCGTCGTGTCATCTGCCTGAAAAATCCTGTGGTTTCTTCTGACAGGAAGGAGGGTTTTCAAATCTCTCCTTGGTCGAAGCTTCTGCGCTTGACATCTCATTATTTAACTCAGCTGTTTCAGCTTCACCTTCACCCAGTTAATTAAGTAACTCATTGAATGTATTATTCAGTTTTGATTCCCCTGTCCCTGGCAGAGAGGGCTAGGGGGGTTGCTTCTTCGTCCTTTCTCTTCTACACACACCCGAGGATGGGAAAAGAGAGAGGGACAGAGAGAGAATGCGTTGGGGGAAGAGGAGAGAGAGTGGTATTTATGTGATCAATCCGCCAGTCGCTGGAGTGGATGTTTTTTGTTGTTTATTTTGTTTTTTTCTTTTAATGGGACTCTGCTGGAAAGAAAATGAGGTTGACGATGGTGATGATATGACCGTAGACGTTGCTGACAATGATAACATCATAATGCACAAGACACTGTTTTAGGTGTCTTTCTTACATGAGCTTATTTAATACTCCTAACAGCCCTCTAAGGAAAGCAAAATAATATCTCCACTTTATAGAAAAAAAGCTAAGATTTAATTGAGTTAACTAATTTACTCAAATCTCATAGCTAGAAGCCATCAAAAGCTTAATTCGAACTCAGAACTAGCTGACTCTTAACACGCCTGACACCAGAAGCATCTCTTTTAGATATCTGTGTATTTGTAGTCAAGTTCATAGTCCTAAAATTGGTGGGTTGGGATTGACGATGAGAATATCATGAGAAGGGTGTCCAAATGGCAGATTACCTACATCTCATGATCTATTGATGACAGAGGAAGTTGACTTTTCTCTAGGGCAGTGGTCCTCAACCAGGAGCAGTTTGACCAACCAGGGACGTTTGGCCAAACAGCTATGATATATGACCTTTTATGTGTGTACATTACTCTGTTGAATATACATGGATTCGGTGGGGACCAGAGAGTTGCACTTGGACTTAACTTGTTGGTTGTCGACTTGGCTGGAAATAAGACAAGACGTCTAATATGGATGAAGGTGGAAGAGGGGGATATTGGATATTGGGGGTAGGGTGCATGAGCAAGGAGAGAAAGAAACACTAACATGAACAGGCAGATCGAAATCTAGACGGTCAAAGCTATCGTGGTTGAAATAGACTTTGGAATTTGTGGATCTGAGAAAGAATTAGAGGTTAAGGGGCATGTAAGTAGGGAGGTAAGGAAAAGGAATAAAAAGACAAATAGAATAAAACCAAAAAAGTATGTGCGTGAAAAGGGCGGTAAGAGAAGAAAACGCATCTTTGATGCATGTTTAAGAAGAAGAAAGAATCTGCTCAAGAAAGTGACCTCTGCTAGAAATAACTTTTTAAACCATCTTATTATGAAACATATTTTTGGAGCGGGGAAGATACCAATAAAAGGGCAAGCTGGGTAGCGAGGTGGGTGAAAAGCAGGCAGAGGCATCATGTTCTGTAAGTCATTCCAGTCGTTACAGGAATAGGTGCCGGGTGAGGATCCGGCATGGAAGACACAAGTGAGAGACCACGCCTGGATGCAGCTGGGAGTCTAGTAGACGGGGAGATGGAAAAATAAACAAGGTCAATGTTGTAAGTGCGAATGGTGGACAGGAAACAGAGAGAGATGGTTGAGCATGACGGGAACGTCGGGGGGGCAGCGCTCACTGACGAGCTGGCGTTTGAACTGACACCAAAGTAAGGGGAAGGAACCAGCCACGGGGCAGGCGGGAGGGGGCGGTCCTGAGCAGGAGATTTGCAGCCGGAGGGCAGAGTGAGAGCAAGCAAACACTCAAGGCGGCCATAAGCCTGCTGCATTTGAGAAGCCTAAGAAGGTCGGTATGGCCAGAGGGTGAGTAAGAGCAGGGAGGGACAGCATGTGGGGAAGGGTTTCCTCCTTAATGGGACAGGAAGCCACCGTGTGTGTGTGGGGTGTCAGCTCCGACTCCTGGCGACCCTATGAATGAGCGACGTCTGCAGTGCCCTGTCCTCAGGAGCCCTATTCGGCTCCTGTAGACTCAGGCCTGTGGCTCCTTCTATGGAGTCAATCCGTCTTATCGTTGGTCTTCCTCTCTTCCTTCTGCTTTCGGTTTTCCCAGCGTTCTTGTCTTTTCGAAAGAACCCCGCCTTCTTGCGGTGTGCCCAAAGCGTCATTTTTGCCTCCAGCGGCGTTTCAGGCTTGAGGGGCCCTAGAATCCACTTGTTCCTCCATTAGGGTTTCAAATAGAGAGATTCCATAGTCTGACGAATGTTTCATAAAGATGCATCCAGGTTAGATTTCTGTTTCTGCCACTTATGAACTGCATGTCCCGAACCAAATGACTTCCTCTCTCTGAACCTTAACTTCCTCCTCCCTGAAGTACAGATAATAATAAAACTGAATGCATAGGGTCGCTTTGCAAGCGATGCATGTAAACCACTTGGGGATGTGCCTGGTACAGAGTCAGTATTCATGGCGGGGTAGCTAAAGATGAAAACAACAACAACAAAAGATTCGGGGACCCTTGTGCCAATCGTTATAAAGATATCTTTAAAAAAAAATAGAGAGAGAGAGATCTGAGCTCTATGGAGAAATCCAAAGAGTTTATAAGCCGTATGGAGACTTCATGTCTGTATTTGTCAGTTTTCTTGCTGAGACGATGGACCTATGGTTATTAGAATGATGTTACTGCCTTGCCTTGCCCGAGTATCTGTGGCTATTATCCACCTACAGGAAGTCCATTTGGGAGCGGGGGCGGGCAGAGATAGACATAGGTGCCTCTTGCCGCTGTTGATGGATTTCAGCAGAATACAAATGATCCTTCTGAGGTGAGAAGGCAGTCTGGCATGGGTGTTTTCCTTGAGGTATTTTTCTTTAGCTAAAGTGCCTGCCAGCCCTTCCCAACCTGGATTTCGTGGATACAGCTTAAACAGCCTGGAGGCCTGTGACCTCAGAGTGACTTAGGCTGACTTTATCAGTGGTGGCTCTTCTTTTTTCATTATATTTGCTATTATCAGAACTGATCTTTTTTCTTAAAACCTGTTAACCTTACACAAGGGGATGGCACCGTTTGAGCTCACGGACGGGAAGTTGATGGGAAATTGTAAGCCTTCAAAATAGGTTGAGAGTTTCCTGTTGTTCGGGGTCTTGGTAGAGGTGAGAGAGAGAGAGAGAGAGGTTGGAACATAAATTCTTGGTGTGTTTTCCTGGGGTTGGCCAGTTTCTTTCCAGGGCGTGCCTTTTTCAAGACCTTGGGGGAAGCTGCAGTGTCTATACTTAATTACAGACCAAGCTTGTGAGTACCCCGATATTCGTGTGGGGCTGTGGGGAAGGCAGGCCAAGTGTTCATAACTGATGTCTATGGACATAGACCACAGCATCCTCTTTCATAGGTAGGTGGAAAGTGTTCTTGAATGTCTAAATCCATAATCTCGTTAGCCTGCCCTTACTTGGTTTCAAGGCGATTAGCGATGACTGTAATTGGCCATGTGTATTAGTGACTTTAAAACCCAGGCTCCGTGTGAAACTCTACATGCATTTCTCACACACACAAACTGCATACGTCTGCATATGTACACACACACACACGAGCGCACAGTTATCCCCAATTATACTGGTTGATGGAGGCTCAAAATGGTTAGGAAAGCTAATAAATGATAAAACTGCCTTCTGTTGTGTGTTCATTTACTCCTCCATTAAAAACATTTTTTTCTCCCCATGGACAGGGTGACTGTTTTAAGAAAATGATGATGAGTACAACAGGAAAGCAGATCAGCTGAGTAGTTAAGATCACCCACGTTTATGAGTAGAATGAACCAGATTCACGCCCCAGAGCCAACGGTAGGCAGCTCTGACCTTGAGCAAAAGACCTAAACTCTCCAAGATTTCCTCGAAGATGGGGACCATCATTGGGCCCGCCTTATGGAATTAAGTGAAGTTTTATATATATTTAATATAATATATACTTGTGTATAAGATAGTGTTATATACTTTATATATTTTTTTTATCACAAAAGGTTGAATATTTAGAAGACAGTGAGTTGTTGTTCGTACCCTGGGTTTTGAGGGGCAGATGATTTCGTGGAAGAGACGGGCAAGTATGAAACGCAGCAGCGATACCGGCCCTACTGACATCAGGACAGCGTGTGGTGCCAGAGAGAGCGGTCGGTTCTGGCTGGGCGGAGCAGGGGAGGAGCGGAGACCAGCTTTAGCAGACAGATGATTGGGTGAGCAGAGGGAGGGCAGGGTGACTAAGGTTGAGGGGACTCGGAAAGCCAAGATTCTGGAACATAAATAATGTCTATGGAGAAATAGATCCAGATGGAGTATAGGGTCTGGGGAGCAACATCAGGGAATGTAAGTCAAGGAAAGTAGGAGGGATTGATTGGAGCCTGACCCGCTCCCTGATAATTTAAATAAATCCAAGTCATCCCACGCTTTTGTCAATTCGAAATTATTTTCAGGTAATTATGGTACCAAAAGAAAAAAATAGATCTATTGTTACTTTACTTATATATCTTATCCGCATAAACGATTTCAATGCACTTGGCAGCTCCAGCCGTACATTTAAGTCAATATCTAATTCACCTGAACAGAAAGCAACAAAACTTTAAAGACATTATTAATCCTGGAATTAATATACCAGAAATCGGACAGTTTTCAGTCATACTCGATCATCTGAGGCTCACAGATCTAGAAGTCATAAAACAAACAGGCATACACAAAGCCAGAACGTAACATTTAACTTGAGACTGAGATTCTAGAACAGTCCCCAGATGACCAGTCGAGAATCAAGAAACAAATTACATGAAAAGACAGCAGGAAAACAACTGACCATGAAGGCAGACACTAGAAGGACATTGAAATACACCTACCTCCATCTCTCTAAGATCACAAGTCTGGGGCATTCGGCAGGAGGGTAAGACATTCTAAGGTCGTCAGCAGCCCCAGAAGTGGTATTGTTCTGAGTTAATAAACCAAAACCAACCACCTCTGTTTTAGAAAGTAAAGACCAGTGAAACATAGTTTTACAAGGATTTCACCCAGAATGCTTAAAATGACAAAGTTGCTGTGTTTCAAGAGCTCAGCCTTCATGGTTTTGAATAGTTAACATTTATTTCCTTACCTTATTCCCAGGACGATACGGATAATTGAGATATTTAAGACTTCCTGAGGGGTGGCCTGTATTTCCGCCGTCCTCCTCCAATGCAGCGTCTGTGTTCTGTGAATTGTATGGACCTGCCAATGCACAAGAGAAAGTCATCAAAACTTTAAAGGGGATATTTTTAATTCTCTTCTTGCATAACCGAATGACAAGTTCTTTAGAGTAAACATGGCATTTGAGAAACAAGGTGAACGAGCAGAGAAATGTAATTATCCTAAACTGTCTATTTTAAGGTACAGTTTTTTCCTGCGCTCATTTAAGAATTGATATGTTTTGCAGAATGGGTTACTAATAAATCACATGGCATGGGAAAGAACATGCATATTTATTTTTCCTCTCTGTTTCACTTTTTCCGAAAAAAAAGCTTAAATGGTTATTTCTCTGGTGAGTTTTTTGATTCAGTCTTAGGGATCAGATGTTCAAGGTCCATGTATGTAGACTTATACATTTAATATAATAAAAAATGAACATTTATATCTTGCATATTATCTGTTATCGAACTTAGGAACGTTCCACTGGAAACTAAATCAAGAAAATGATTATATGTTCTTCGATGAATGAAGTTATATATATGCATATTGAATAACTTTTCTATTACACTAGTTTATATGAAGTTTAGTCCTCCAATAGCAAATATTCCACACTGAATGTTATCTTATTCCTAACACCCATTCCAGAGTGTAGAAAATTGACAGGGGGAAAAAAAAAAAGACATCTCTATCTGTTGCAAGTCCATGTTGCTTTAGCAGAGAAGGGCGTGACACCAACCATTTTGGCCACGTAGGTTAATTAAGGCTGTAGACAATCAAGTTTGTATTCCTGGAATGAAGAGCTGGCTACCTAACATTGTGGCAGGGGCTGCTCTCCATTTTCTACCAGAAAGCAAAATGCCAAACCAAGACCTCCGGGACCGAAATTGTTGGCCTCTCCAGAAACTCCGGTCAGCAAGATGGCCACCACCGTCCACACGCATACTGCAAATGCCATTTTCCGAGGGGACTCGTGGCAGCAGGCAGCACTCAGCAAAGCTCTGTCACTGTCTTAGAGCAGAGCCGTGTCTTGGAAACTGGCAGCTTATATCTGTCTATGCAACAGGTAGTGTAAGATCGCCGATTTTTTTTGTTTTTTTTCCCTCACATCGTTTGCACAGCTCTGTTGAACTTGGACTGTGCCGGACCTTCTCTCGCGGACATATATCTAGCTTTGCTTCGCCCACGGGATGTCTGTGTCGAATATATGATTCCTAGGAGGAGATGAAATATTCAGTCTCGTGGTTCTGTTTAGTCTTGGTGTTGTAGGGTCCTTACGAGAGTGGTTTGGTGGCGTTGAGACAAGCTTCTCATCACATCAGTCCCCAGGAAAGTCGTCCTTTTAGAAATCACACCCTCGGGTTGCCTCCTGGAGACCATTTATTGGACTGCAACCACTATGACCTGGAAGAGTCCAGGCAGTGTTTAGAAGCCTCTTCTCTTGAGAAGAAAGAAGAATTACAACAAAATTATATAATGTATGGAATAATATATAACAAACGTACACATGTCATAAAAATCGCAGCTATAATAACAAGCACTCTGATCTCTAACTCTGAGACAGCACCTTACGTACTTTATCTCACTCAATACTAACACTAGTCTGATGGCATCAGGAAAAAATTTAATCCTGTTTTCGTAAAGCCACGTTGTCTAGTAAAGCCACGTAGCTTTTAAGTGGCAGCGTCAGCCTTTGAAACAAAGATTCATTCTCTCTTATAAATTTTGATCCACACAGGGAGGTGAAATTACAATGCAGTGTCTCAGTGCATTTTGCCTCAATCATCACTGTGAATTATTTCATCATCTTCGTATTGCCAAATGTTCACTGTGTCACACATTTCCTCAAGAGGTTGGTATGCTAATTGAGAACCAGGCTATATCCTTTTTTTGTTTTCTTTCTTATTTTGAATCCTTTATAGAGACAATGTGGGAGGCAGATACGTTTAGGGTATATCAGTTACAGGAGACACTGGAGAAACACGTGCACCCCTACAGAAAGGAATTAAAAGCTCCCTGAAAGAGATACAGTTTCCAGTTCTGACTTGTCTCTCAGTTGACCTTGAACCAGATTAAGTTCTCTGGGCATCATTTGAAACCAGTTCTGTTTCCTGCTTTAGTCCCCTCTTGAGGTTGTGTTAAGGCCAAGATCAAAAACAAGCATTACTAACAACACAACAGCAACAAAAAAATCCCGAAGGAAACTATAGGCAGGAAAAGAATCACAACGGTAGCCATGCTGGTCAAATGGCCGTTTCTTTTCGGAAGGGACCTACCTGGTCATTCGACCAAGGACCTACCAAGGACCTACATGCCGACTGGGTGGGCATAAACCTGCCTTTCTGCATCCCTCTTTCCCGATCCGCCATTCGGTTGCTTAACTGGAGTGCGCTAAACTTCAATTTGATAATTGCATCCTCGAATCCCTTAATGAAGGTGCCTATCTAAGTATAAATAATTACCCAGTAATTTCATATTTGCAAACTTCTTCCTGGCTGTTTATGCCTCACCGCGATTCAGATGGGAGATTCAGGAGCCCACGTCCGTCTTTTCCGAGTCAGGGGAATTTCGAGAGCCCGGAGGAATGCGTCTCAACACAGGTCCCCGACCCACAAGTCCCGTGGTACCTTTGTGTCCTCTCAATGCTATTTATAAATCCGAGGGAGCACTGCCTTTTTGTTTTGGTGCTGGCTGTGGGGACATCTATCCTCCTCAGGACTTCCGCTCTGGGACTTTCACACCTAGTCACCAGCCTCTTGAACGGCAGCCAGGACGAGGCTCACTGTGAGGCTGGCTTGGTTATTCATTCACCTGCTTCGTCTTCAATAATCTATTCTGTCCTTTGCATCGGGGTCCCCAACCCCGGGCCACGGACCGGTACCAGTCCATGGCCTGTTAGGAACCGGTCTGCACAGCAGGAGGTGAGAGGCAGGGCCAGTGAGCGAAGCTTCATCTGTATTTGCAGCCGCTCCCCAGCGCCAGCATCACCACCTCAGCTCCACCTCAGATCATCAGAGTCTCATAGGAGCACTGGTCCCTGGTGCCAAAAAGGTTGGGGACCACTGCATTTGGACTATATCTACTTTAGCTCATCAAGGGCACACAGCACTGGCCTGTTAGGCTCTTCCTTCATCTTTCTTCTGGTTCTTTAATTATTCACAAGAGCTCATCGCAAGGAGTGCTAGGGATCATCCAGGAAGCTAAAAGCCAAAAACAAGCAAACAAACAAACAAACTCACTAGATGTGGAAGCTTTTGTCACGTGGTGCTTCTCGGAGTGTATGGCTGTGGAGAGGGCGTGTTTACATGCTGGGGCCTGATAGAAATAGAGAAGCAGCCAGGTGGCAAAGCCAGGGCTTCCTGGGTCGGTACGTTTCTCCTCGATACTGTTTTTTAAACAGAGACTTGCTGAGAGAGTTTGCAGCTGACAGCTCCTCCGGAAGTATTATTCTTAAAAGCTGCACTGAAATTATTCACCTCATGTAAAAACAAGTGCGATTTACATCTAATGTGGGTAATTACTTTTACAGTTAATTAAAAGCGATCTCATTACACTCCTGCTGTGATGCCAATGCATAGCTCTTATTTGCAAACAGACCCTTGGTTTGAGTTCACCTCATGACATATTGCTGGTACCTGAGGGGCGCTGCCTTCCTCGGTATCAAATTTAATTGTGCTGAGCCAGCAGCCATGGATTGCCAGGGCTCCTGCCAGCTCCCTCTTGTCCCCTGATAACCAAGCTGCAAACAAAAAAAATTAGGATGAAGAGGAAAAAATAATTCATGTGGGTGAGGGTGTTATACCCACGGAAAGACAAAATTTTGAGATGAATGTCTCGTTATCTTTATTTGCATAAAAAGCTGGGTTTGGGAATTGTTTTGCGGTTTCTCTGGCTGTACAGATCTTTCCTGCTACCCCTCTCTCCCAAAGAAAATGTCCCCTAACCTTCCTTAAAATTCCTACAAACACTGATAAAGTCGGCAACTTTGCATCCTGACCTCGCCAACTAAGGCGGACTTGACACTCTTGGTTGAATGGATTTCTTTTGAGGTCTTAATTTATATACTTTTTTTTTCCATTTGTATGATTTCAGGCAAAATATCTCTTAAATTCTTGATCGTTTTTATATTTGGATTGAAATCGTGTTTTCAAAATCTCCTGTGCTTTGAAATAAGGATCTCTGTCACACCAAAACTTCTTAAACATATACTAATAAGATGCCTCCTCAAATTATCCCATTCTTTTTAAATAATTGAGTTAGTAATTAAAACATAGTCATTTGAGGCTTAAATTTTGGAAGAGCAGGAAGATTGTGGTATTTCAAGAAGTTTACAGACCCAGTGAATTGGGTGTTCTGGTCTGCGGCTTGACGCTTTAATGTTTTTGTGAAGTAGTTTGCTCCCATCTTCTGGCCATGTGTGGTATTGCAGGGGCTGAGCAAACTTGTGAATGAGGACGTGTTATGAAGCGGGTACAGAAAGTCAGAGCAAACCCTTTAGACGATTCTCCACGTATTCAAGTGACCTTATTTGAATATTGGTCTTTTTTTTGAGTTGAGCGAACACAGACTGAAGAATTCAGCTAACAGGAACATGTAACTTCAAATTTGCACCAACTGTGGTTGCAAGATAATACAATTACTCAGTTTTTTAAAAGTTGAGGCAGAATCATTGTCATGAAATAAGGCAATTAAATTTAGAACATTGATTTAAATATTGAGATTTAAGGACGATAGGTAGCATAGAGGAAAAGATAAACTATATAACAGGTAGACCACGTGGATTTCAATTCCTGTTACATCATTAACTGTCAAAGCCAATTTCATACTCTCTCTGAAGTTTAGTTTTCTCAACTGCAAACCTCAACCATTGGGCCAAACGGTCTTCAGGGCTTATGTTCGTTTTCAAAGTCTGAGTCTTAAAAATTAAGAACTCAGGTCGCAGTAAATCACCAATATGTTCCAAGTCCAAGAATTTAACCCCGTACAGGTTGGCTTCTTTTAAATCAAGAAGTAATTGTTATTTTAAGAACACCAGGAAACGTAAATGTCCTATCAGAAAAACTGCTGTTGAAAAGGAAACCGTTTACAACTGAAGAAGAGCAGAATTTGCTCCCCCAAAATATGCCTCTTTGGCATAAGGATTATTTGGGGATGATGATGATGATGATGATGATGATTTTTTTTTTTGAGAATCTGTAGACTCAGAAGAAGCTCTGAAAACAGAGTAGCAGTCACCCTTTTGTAAGGGGCATTTATATTTATAAGGAAAATCTCCATCTGTAAGGGTGTCTTCCTCTGGGTACCAGGAAGTGAAGGATGACTAACTCTCTAGAAACTCTTATCAGTGGAGAAGGCAGCTGACTTAAATCTGCGTAACAACCATACCCTCCATCACTGTGTTTTTCCTGGCAGCCTCCCATCACTGGCCTCACCTCAGGATCTTTTGTCTTTAGCTGGAGAGGGTATGTACATTAGTAAAAGATCTGTTTTCGTCCTGTTAATCTCTTTTATTATGGGAGGGTCAGGGAGGGGTTGGGTTTTTTAGCCAGGACCCTAGAAGGGTAGAGGGAAGATTATTTTTCTTCCTCTACATAACTTTGATTCTGAAATTAAAACGAACCTCTGAATTCTTTTTGGAGTGTGATGTCAAAATGTCCTTTATCGGAACGTTATAAACCGTCCTGCCATAGCCTTTGTTGTCTGCTTGAAAAGGGAGAGGAAAATATTTGGCTTTCTTCCCCGGTAGGAGGGAAATTGATCATAAGCCTGATTTGGGGGCTTGTCAGGTGAACCTTTGGCTGTGTTCCCCTCCATCCCCCCTGATCCCCAGAAGTGACTTGAGCTGCAAGTGTTTCTTATGAAATGCCCTCTGGGACTTTGAGAGTATCTGAGGCCAGAAGAACAATGCTGGAGTCAAAGCAATTACTGAACTATCACATCAGATAAGAGCTTCCTGGTCTTTTCTTTCCATCATCCTGCTAGGATCGACAACTGAAATCGTGAATTTTGAGGTTCCAGGGGCTGCCTTCTGAAAGCGCAGGGCCCAAGAGCATAGCAGCCCTGGGGTCTCTTGCAAAAGAGGTTTTTCTTCTCCCCTAGGGCATGGATTGCATGGGAGGTGGCCTCAGGATCTGGCCTCCCTTTTCTTAGGGATAAGTAGCCAAGTATCAAGCAAGAAGTTTGTGCAGGGAGCTCCCTGAGGCTCTTCAAACTCAAGTCACTACCAGTGTTGTGACTTAATGTTGCAGAAAAGTTGCAAAAATCGGACCTGCGAGAAACCAAGCAGCACTCAGAGAGTTGGAGAACTCAGGTTTATTATGCTGGCAGTCCCAGAGGAGCTAGAGCTCTGAAGATCTGGGCCCTGAGCTCAGTTGCAACATTGCTTATATAGAACTTATTTGGCATGGGCTGATTTGTTAATTTGTCCTCAGATAGTTACAAAGCATGGGAGTTGCTATGGGTTGCAGGCAGTTACAAAGAGTTACTAGGGGGTACAGGCAGTTAGATTTGTTGCTTAGACAGAAAAAGCAAAATGGAAGGTGAGTCTTTAGTTAATTTCTAGTAAGGCCTATGCAGCAAGCGTATCTACAGAAACAGAACAAAGCTGATTAGCCTTTTGAATGAACATTCCTCTCATTAAAGCAACAGAAATGTACCCTTCCATAGTTGTGGGAGTCAGAAGTCCGAAATCAAGGTGTCAGCCGTCGTCTTTAGGGGAGGAGGCACCCTTGCCTCTTCAGCTTCCAGTAGCTCCAGGCGGTCCTGGCCTTGTGGCTGCATCACTCCAACCCCTGCTTCTGTCTTCATGGCCTTCTCTCTCTTAAAAGGAAGCTTGTCATTGGATTTAAGACCTGCTCAGATAATTTAGGATGAGCCTCAGCTTAATTTAATGACATCTGCAAAGACTGTTTCCAAACAGGTAACATTCCCAGGTGCCAGGGGTTAGGACCTGGGCACACTTTTGAGTTAGTTACTGTTAACCCATGACAGGCTCCTGGCTTCTGGCTTCTAAGCCCTCTGAGGCCTCCCGGATCTCATTGGCGGATATTTCTCTCCACCTGTTCACGAGGACCTTTAACTTCTGGGGACT
This sequence comes from Pteropus medius, assembly GCF_902729225.1. Lineage (NCBI taxonomy): Eukaryota > Metazoa > Chordata > Mammalia > Chiroptera > Pteropodidae > Pteropus > Pteropus medius. Next base: position 7,799,435 of record NW_024349798.1, read on the forward strand.
TCAGAGCTGTGAATGGTGGTGATTCACAGTCCAGGATGACGGTGTCCCTTGCATGGTGGGCGTAAATAACCCTGACCTACAACATCTTCAGACACACCTAACACATAGAGTACAGAAGAACAGAAATCTCTCTTGGGAGAGAGAATGGCTTCTGAAAAAGGACAGACACGAGGGCTCTGATGTCTGAACTCCGGAAGAACTCAGAAGCCACGGAAGAGAAAAACTTCAAACATAGAACTGTTTTTAAGTTCTCGATGTGCCACTCAGAACCGGGTCTCACTAAGACTTTTGGGGAGCATCATCAGTGACAGGCCACATCGATCAACGACTTGCCACAGGCTCAGACCTTCGCCACACAACCAACGGGGCAATTATCACGATCGTGCTTGCTTTACAGATGGGGAAACCGAGGCGCGGTCTCACAACTAGTGTGGTGAATCCCAGTGACACGAACCCAAGCCGTGTGACCCCATAGCGTGTGTGGAAGTCACCGTTGGGTTTTTCCAGCTGCAGAAAGGAGAATGGCCGGCTTCTTCCGGTAGAGAAATGTAGTTGCTTAGCGACGAGGGCACTGCTTCGAATTCATACTTAGCACTTAAGTAGTTGAGCTGTTTTCCCAACGAAGTCATCAAGTGGGACTGAAACATTTACGCAACTACCCGGGTTCAGAAAAGGCCGGGTCGAAGGCCACCTGGAGACACCAGCTAGCTCTACGGGCAGCGACTCGAACGATAATTTGTTACCGCCAAAATGACATTTTTCCAATTTGAGTCCAACATGGTTCAGAAGCAAGTGCCGTCCCCCGGGGCACCTCCCGTGTAGATCTGCGGCGGGTGACAAACCAACAATATCATCTAAATAAAAAATTCAGCGTGGGCTTCGTAAATTAATCCTGACAAGAATAAATTGAATAATCTTCGGGATATGGCAGGAACTCTGATTCTGCCAGATGGCTTTCTTCTGCCGCTTGTATGGGCCCTCGGTGGCAGATTGAAGACAAAAACCCGCCGTTGGTTTTACTGATCCTGTTCGTGAGTTGATTAACACCTGCCACTTCTGCGTGGATAAATCAAAATCGGATATGGACCAAAACCTACAAACTCAATGCATTTCCCGTCTAGGGAGGAGAGGAGCCGCATGCTCACCCTCGGTCTGAACAGCACAAAAGGCAACAGGCAGCGACCCATTCTCACCTCGTTTCTAGATCTCATCTCCTCGGTTTAAAAGTAATCCATGCTTTTCGTCAGTCCCACACTGAGTTAATCTCGGCTTTCCCTTTATGTTTCTCGGAGGATGAATTCAAAGAGATTTCCTGGTGATAGTGAGGGGCATTCTGCTGACTCCACGTCCAAGGTCAGTCGGAGACCTCGGCCACGAAATTGGGAGCATGAGCGAGGATACCGTGACCTCGAGATCTGTGCCTTGCAGATCATCTGGGAGAGACTCTTGTTTTAAATCTGCTCGGGCTGCCGTGATGCAACACCACAGACTGGGTGGCTCAACCAACAGAAATTTATTGTCTCACAGATCTGGAGGCTGGAAGTTCAAGATCAGGTACCAGCATGGCTGGGTTCTCTGTTCAGAGCTCTCTTACTGGCTTGTAGGTGGCCATCGTCTCTGTGTCCTTAACATGGCCTTTTCTCGGCCTGTGCTTGCAAAGGGGGCGAGAGCTCACCATCTCTCTGTTCTGCCTTCTTACAAGCACGTTAAGCCTATCGGGCTAGTGTCCCAGCCTTCTGACCTCATGTAACCTCCTCTCCTTCCTTAGTGGTCCCTTTCCAAAAACACAGCCACACTGAAAGTTAGGGCTTCAACCTCTGCTTTCGGGACACGAACTTTTCGGTCTGTACACTTGTTGAAATGCAGATTCTGGTTCAGTATATCCGGGGTAAAGACCGAGGCACCGCATTTTAACCGGCTCCCTGATGAGAGTGTGTAATTGCTGGGGTGTAGACCCCACTTCGATAGCCAGTTCTTCACTCTTCACATCCCCCACCTGAGGCTTTGAAAGGTAAAGAGAAGCACCTGGGGCTGCACAGCTTTTCACTGCTGGAGCCACCTTGCAGATGCAGGAACCAGGCACGTGGACAGAACTGCTAAGTAACCACGTACTGTCCGGTAGCATCTCAGCCCCGACCCCACAGCACAACCCCCTGGAGGAGGGCGTGCTGACATGCAGGGGCCTGGGCCCTTGCCCCAGAATTTCAGATTCTCGAGGTCTGGGGTCGGGCCCCAGAATGCGCATTTTTAACAGGCTCCCAGGTGCTGCCGCGGCTGATATGGGGACCACACTTTGAGAATCACAGCTGAAACTCTTCTCTAGATATTTTTGCTTTAGGTGACCCTCCCGCCCCATCCCGAGGAAGACAGACACGGGGCCCGAATTCTCCAGACCGACCAACCACCTTGACTCAAATAAATAAAATCCCCCCAAAAGAATGGAAAGTGTCAGCGTTGGGAGCCACTTCTAGGGATAGACTTAAGCTCCAGGGAGAGTTACATGATCACCCATCTCAGTTTTCACATGGGAAAAACTATAAGTAGTACCAACCCCGTCTGGTTGTGGGGGGGTGAGAGACGCGTGCGAAACACACCACTGCTCACTATTTCGATCCCACTTCGCCGATGTTAAAAGTCTGTGTGCGTAGAAAACACAGTCTCCACCTTATGACATCCTCCCATTCTGTCCCACTCTTGAGTCACCCGGCCCTAAAATTTGCCGCGTTTAATAAATCGCGACAGCGACGGCCTTCCGTGCACGTCGCCCCTGTTCTAATGATACATCCGTGGGGTAAAGCCCGCTACTTCTTGGTGGGAGAATAAACATCTCCAGAGAGTGAACTGACCCTGACTGAACCACTATAGCTTGTGGACCCCGATGCCATCCAGCCCTAGTCTCTGCCTCTCTGCTGCTCACACGCTCAGGCCACAAGCTTGGAATGCTCCTCGACCTCCATCGTAGGCTCACGTTCCACGCCCAACCTTTCAGGATGTCCGTTGGCTCCGTCCAGACCCTGACCACTTCCTATCACCCCCTCCTTCCACCACCCTGCCCAGCCGCTGTCATCTAATGCTTAAATTCCTCACTCGTGCGCTTGGTACTCAACTGTCTGTTCTGTTAGAAACTGGAGTCAGCCCACGTCTGTCCTCTCTCCAGAAGCTCTGAGTGAAAACAGCACGTCTTGGTGAGGAGGTGGAGAAATTGGAAACTTCTGCCATGCTGGCGGGGATGGAAAATGGTGGAAAATAATTAAATGTAGAATTAGCCTGGGATCCAGCAATTCCATGACTGGCCGGATATGCAAAAGAATTGAAAGCAGAGGCTTGAACAGGTCTGTGTACACTTGTGTTTACGGCAGCATCATTCACAAGAGCCAAAAGGTGGAAACAGCCCAGTATCTACAGGCAGGTGGGTGGATAAACCAAATGTGGTCTATACATCCAGTGGAATGTTACTCAGCCTTAAAAAGGGATGGAATGCTGACCCGTGTTGCTGCATGGATGAGCCTTGGATGAAGACCTTGTGCTGAGTGAAATAAGCCAGACGCAAAAGAGCTGATAGTATATGATTCCTCTTACATGCGTGTTATAGACTGAATTCAGCTCCACCATCAAATCTGTATGTCGAAGCCCTGACCGCCAATGTGACCGTGTTTGGTTATAGGGCTTCAAGGGAGTGATGAGGGTTAAATAAGGTTATAACCCAATAGGATTGGTGTCTTCTGAGAAAAGGAGACAGCAGATCTCTCTCTCTCTCTCTCTCTCTTCCTCCTTCTCTCCCTCTCTCCCTCCCTCCCTCCCTCCTTCCCTCCATCCCTCCATGCACACAGAGGAGAGACCATGTGAGGGCATGGTGACAAGGTGGCCATCTACAAGCCTGAGAGAGAGGTCTCGCCAGAAACCACCATAAAAGCACCTCGATTTCGGACTTCTAGCTTCCAGCATTGGGAGAAAATACATTTCTTTTATTTAAGCCACGCAGTCTGTGAAATTTTGTTGTAGTAGCCTGGCAGACTTAGAGTACTCAGATTCCCAGAGACAGAAAGTGAAAAGGCGGTGGCCAGAGGCTGGGAGAGGAGAGAATCAGGAGTCGGTGACCGGGGACAGAGTTTCAGTTTGGGACGGCAGAAGAGTTAGTTTGGAGATGAGTTTTGGTGACGTTTGCACAACAAAGTGAATGTACTCAGTGCCTCTGAAAAAATAGTTAAAATAGTAAACGTTATGTTATGTGTATTTTATCCATCAGAAGAAAGGTGACTCTGAGAGGGTCTTCCCTGCTCGCAGAATAAAAGCCACTGTCCTCCTCCGATCTCCTCTCGGGCTGTTTTCCTAATTCACCTCCGTCCAGCCGCAGATGCCCCATCCTCCAGCTCGACCGTGTCCCACACTTGCCCCTGAGAGGCTTCTTCCCCAGGTGGCTGCAGTGCTCATTCCATAGCTTCCTTCGGGCCTTTCCTCAGTCACGGCTTCTCTTTGAATTCAAAGGGTTATCTTCCCGCTCTCAGCCTTTCCCGTCCTCTACTCCCTGCCTTATTTTTCTTCAGAGTACGTATCCTCTTCTGAAACACCAGCCATTTGTTGATATATATATATCGTTATCGTCTGTCTTTTCCAGCAGAATTTAAACATCACTAAGGCAGGGGCTGCCGTGTGTTGGTTTTGTTATTAAGTCGTTCATGCCTAGAGCAAGACCTGGCAAGCAAGAGGTGCTGAATTCATAGCTTTTGAATGAGTAAATGAATGTCAGAGTTGCTGGGGTGTGTGTGTGTGTGTGTGTGTGTAGGTAAAGGCTGCTGCCAAGTATACAAGACGCTGCCAGCCATGCTATTCCTGTCTAACTGGCAAGTCTTTGAGGGTAGAACGTGATGTTTCACCCATGACATTTGAGAGCAAATAAGGGGAAAATGCATAAAAAAGTAGGTGGGATGGATGATGGATGGGACGGACGGATGATGGATGATAGGTGGAAGGGTGGCGGATGACATTTGATTTCTGGGACGGAAGGCAAGTGGGCGGATGATGGACGAATGATGACGGATGGGTGGTGGATTTTATTGGACGGAGAATGGATGGATGGATGGATGGATGGATGGGTAGAAGGAAGGTTAAAAATAAACAGTGATGGTTTTGTGTTGAAGGGAGGATGATCTGACTCCTAAATCTGGAGTGGGAGAGAGACATTAAGTCTGATTAAAGGCAGTCTCTGATGATGCGAACGAAGGTGTCTAGGGAGCATATTATTTTATGAGCCATCAGCTTCTCTTTGTTGTGGCCTCCGATCCATGGCTTTTGCCTTTACCCCACATCTGCATGTAATAAAGCTTAGTTATGACATCCATATGTCTCTGATGCAAACACCAAGGCATACACTTCTAAAAAGCACCATAAAGAGCAATGGCTTGAGAAACACTGTTAGGAGCGTGTGTATTATTTTAGTGAGCTCTTTATTATTTTAAAGGGCATTTCAACGACACTGCTGGATGTTCCCTGACCATAAGCCTGATTCGTGTTCTTTCTCTCTCTTTCTTTTTCTCCTCCTCTCAGGATATCAAAGCAGACTGCAATACCTGTGTGGAAATAGAGGACAGAAAGGTAAGCCGACATTTTTCATTGTTTTGGTTTCACATGAAACAAGAACTCAGTGATTGAAACCCCGTTCAAGATGTGCCTGGCTGAACGATGGCTTGCAAAGGTGATTCATATGCTGATATTAGACACTTACAGACAATTGTACTTTAAATGGTCATCGTTTTTTTTTTTCCCTTGAGGATTATGTTATTTCTGATGATTTCAATGAAGAGTGCATAATGTAATTCATTTCAAAACTTGGTGCTGCATTTTATTTTAGTCATATACCTCTCTTCAGGAAGGTAGCCCATTCATCCGTTAGCTTATTTCCCACTTGAGTTGAATATTGTTGAAGATTATTACGTATAATATGCCTCATCTTACCTATCATTGTATAACATCACATGTATTACAGAGTATAATATGTTGGGACTTCCAGGCTGTGTCCCAATGTCTGATCTATGCACTTGGGGTTGAGAGAGCCTGCCTCAAATTCCATCATGACACATGCCCCGAGCGGCGACTTTCCACGATATAAATCCGTTGTCCTGAGATGTTTTGGGGGACAGCGAGGGGAGGTCATTTCCCGTCCATTCAGAGTTATCCCTTCCATTTATCTTCTTGCTTCCCTTGGTGTGGATCCCCTCAGGAAAAGTGGCTGTTAGACAATCGTTCTTTAATAGTCTCGCAGTCTCTCTTTGTTGGTAAGGATTCACGGACGTTTCTGGGGCAGAGCGCGTCCAGGCAGACCGAATTTGACCTTTACCGCTTGGATCCAAAGAGGTCAAATAAGTGAACTGAGGGTACCTAGATCCTGGCTACTGTTGACAGCATTTCGCAACTTTGAGAGCTGTTTCTCTCTGCGACTGCACCATGATCATCAAATGCCCGTTACGATTTCAAGCAGAGGTTTTTCATTCTTGATTTTGTGATAGCTCAGTCATCTGCTGGTTAATAAGATGGGTGAGGACATCGCTCAAGAAAATTTGCTTTTCAATAAAAGGCAATTGCCAGACATTATTTTAAGGAGTGTTCATCTCTCCACATCAAGAGGAATAATGATACGGTCACTTAAATTCACTCTGTGTGATCTGAGCCTCGTTTGCAGGCAGAGGTGCTTCAGTTCAGAGCTGCGTTTGCTGTGTTTACCTGCCGGCCTACTCACGTGTGTGCGTTTTATGAGTCAGACAAATCGAATCACCATGTGGGCTTACCATGGATCCATGGTCTTTTTTATCTGGTCCCACCAGCTCTGCCATCAGTGATCTGCCCCAGCCACTCTGCTTAAGTCACAGTGACAGCACGTTCTCTGCCCTGCTTCTCAAGTTCAGGGTGTTTCTACCCCTCTTAGAGTTTTATGAAATGCACGAGCATGTTTCTGCCCAATAATTTTTCTTTTCCTTTTTTTCTTTGAATTTTTTTTGTCAGTTTTTGAAAGATGCCAGGAGAACTGATGCTGTTAAAACAACATCATTTCCATCCCCAACAAGAGGAATGAGCAACCCAGATAAGCCCTAGGCAATGGGAGGCAGACATACAGCTCCATCCCACTGACCCCAAATGCCTGTGGTCCCTATGTCATGATGACGCTGCCCGGAGTCTGTCCATGCTCTGTGGTGCTTCCTGGTGGGGCAAAGTCAAACTGATCATTCTGTACAGGCTTCCGCTGTTTTCCAAAGAAGAGTAACACACACACACTTACACGCCCGCACGCATGCACGCACATGCACGCACGTGCGCATTTCTGTGCTTTTTCATAGAATGCTGAGTTGAGTCGGACATTTCAAATGAAGTCTCATTTCTAAAGCGTTCTCCTGTTCTCTCTTTTAAAAATTTTTTAAATATTTTTTTTCAGTTAAGTTGACATTCAATATGATATTAGTTTCAGGTATACAGCGTAGTGGTTAGACATTTGTATAACGTACAAAGTGATCCCTCTGATAAGTCTAGGACCCACCTGGCACCATATGTAGTTATGACGATATTATTGACTATCTTCTCTATGCTGTGCACCAATTGGTACTTTTTAATTCCTTTACCTTTTTTATCTGGACCCCCCACCCTCTCCTATCTGTCAACCATTGAAATGTTCTCTGTGTCTATGAGTCGGTTTTGCTTGCTTGCTAACTTGACCTCACATGACTAACGACACAAGAATTAATCAAACATTTGACTGCAGTTAATGGTGATGACTCCTAGAGATCATGCGACCATAATACCTACTTCCATTTTTTACTCTCCTACTCTCTAAGGAGTTTTTCTTTTTTCTGTTCGACAACTTTTCCTCCTCTATATGCTCCTCTGATTTGTTTTTTCGTGATGTGTGCATTTAGGCTATAGCTTCTCAGGATCTCCTGATGTGGCCGGAAGTGGGGATGAGGTGTTGGGGGTAGTTAGTATGTCGAGGTCCTGTCTCTTAACGGCAAAGTCAAGATGCAAACGCTAATCACCCAAGAGGGGCGGTGTCCTTCCCCCGGCCTCCCACAGTGATGTGGCACAAGGCCACATGGGGAGACAGCAGCCATGGCAGCCGGAGTGAACCCCGTCCGGTCTCTCGTAGGCACTGTGGTCCTTGTGTCCCCCTGACGGATAATTATGAAATCTCACCATCGAAGTGATGACACTTGCTCCTGCATGTGTGTGCGTGTGTGTCCCTCTCCATTTAATCCGAATGCTTCTGGCAAAATCAGTAATTTGATAAAGTAGAATTGAAGTGACAAGAGTTGACAGAGGTGCCAAAATAATAAGTCAACCTGCTTCTGAAGAGGCAGCCCCTTGGCCCGTGTGGGTTTTTACGAAAGGCTGAGTGCTCCCAAGGAAAGCCAGTCACGCTTTCTTCAAAGCTCAATTTCTTTTAGTTAAGAAAGCCTATTGTGGTATCTATGGGAAGAGATGGCTTCCCGAGAATAACTGTCTTTTTCCTTTTCTTCATTTTTCGTACACCTTCCCTTCCTGTCTGTCCCCCTGGATATATGTCTGTGCTCATACACCTTTGACTGTGTAACTGCCGAGTATCTTCTTGATAGAAGAATTTTAGAAAACAGGAGATCTCAGGTTTTCTATAGCATCTGATAAGGTCCCCACTGCTGTCCCCTTCCACCAATTTCACGCCTTATCCCATTCAGCAGAGCCGTTTACCTGGAGGTGAATCATTTTCCTCTTGAATCCTAGACCGGATGTAATGATGGAAGATAAACGGTGAATTTCAAGAGGCGAAGAGATCCCTCATCTTAATGAAGATAGTTGTTCCTCTTGGTCGGTACACAGACGGGGCCCGACAGGATGAGCGAATTTCATTTTCCCTCCAATTTCTCCGTGTTTCTTTATCCTAGATGCCTGTTTTCCACTGGCAGCCAGAAAGCTAATTGTCGTTTGGGGAGCCTTGCCAGGTTGTTTATGGAGAAATTCGTGGTGTGTGTCGGAGTGTGGTCTTGTTTTATGTTCCTCTCTTGCTTCCAAGACCACCAGTTAGCAGAGCCCCTGTGAGTGGTGTCCTGGCCACGTCTTCAAACCACCCAGAGGATGTCGCAGGGAGATCTAAAAGGCTGGTCACGTTTTTTTTTTCACCCTGAAGAGAGAAGTAGAAGCTCAGGTTGTTTTCTCCTACAGGTGAATGCCACGGAGCTCAGGCGGATTTAGCGAAGGTGACATGAGGTAACCCATCACTCAGAGCGGCTGCACGGCCCTGAAAACCCGCATGCGTTTGATATTTACGGGACCCGTGTGGCCAGTGGGGAACAGACGCGTTTAAATTCATTTTTATTTGTGGTGTAGAATCCATCTGAATTTCAATACGATTATGAAGACTGCAATTCGGGTGATGAGAGGAGAGGCTGATGGATCAGTCACGGGGAGAATCTGTCAGGAGGAGATGAGAGCCCATTTGTCAAAGGCTATAAACAACAGACAGGCTGCCTCGTCTCACTTACCGCCCGGCCTGGTGCAGCTGGACGCTTTCAGATGTGCTGTGAAACCGCACTCACTGGAGGGGTCTGAGTGGTTTTCAAAGTTAGGGCAACTTTTGGGTCGGGTCCGAGGGAAGCCAGCTGTGATTGGGAGGTGATATTACGGGACCCTGGTTCATGCGGAGAGTTCTCACCTTTGACTTTTGCAGTATTTACTCTGGATCAGGCATCGTAAGTCCCTCCAGGCACTTACAACAGATACGTGTGGCAGGTACCCTCGTTATCCCGTCATACAGGTGGAAACAACAACAACAACAACAACAACAACAAACAACAACAACAACAACCGGAAGCTCATAGAGGTTAAGCGACTTACTCAAAATTACTTAAGTTGCATCGTAGGCAGGATTTGAACTCAGAGGTTCTTTCTTCAGAAGCTGTGCTCTTAGCTTTAATGCTATACTGCCTTACACACACACACACACACACACACACACACACACACAATTAAATTGTAGGATGTGAGATGAATTTGTGCTTAGACTCTGGTTTTCACTGTGGGGCAACCAGTCAACCTCCAGTGTTTTCGCTCTAGGTGGCTCGCAGTGGGGAGTCATCACAGCCTCATCAGTCCTGACCCTCTGCTGAGCCCCTGGCCCCCGGCTGAGGGGTGGGTGACAGGATTTTTTCTGGTCTCGAGGCTGAGAGACAGCAGTACCAGCGTGCAGTTCTGGCTTCAGTTTCCGACAGACCCGGTTCTGTCCCGAGCTTTCGGATTTCCAGCAGCGTATGTGCAAGAATGAGAGATTGCACGCTCGAAGCACAGGAGTCGACCTCGGGCAGCAGTTAAAACCGTGGGCTCTGAGCCGGAAAGCCCTGGACTTCTACCCCGCTTCTCCTTAGCAGCTCCGTGACCTGGAGCAGCTTTCTCACCTCACATCAGTCTTTATTTGCCAGTCTTTGAATTAGAGATAATAAAATCCACTTGAAAAGTTGATTTGAGGGATTGACAAGGTAATGCTGCAGAGCAGTCCATATAATGCCTGGCATGGAATAAGAATTCAACCAACCGTAACTACTTTTATTTTTGTTTTTGCTAGTATCGACACCTATAGGTATTCCATGTCATTTATAGTTAAATTCTTTAAAAAAAAAAATGAGTCCCCCCAGAAAGCGTTATGGAGGTTCAGAGAAATGGGCGCTGAATGGGCCCTGGGAGGCTTTGGGAATGTTTTAGAGAGGTAGAGATGCTCGGTTTAAGTCAGGAAATAGCACATTCACCTGTCTGCGGGGTCCAGGCGGGAATCATAATTTAGCAAAGGGGGAGAGAGGATGATGGTAGGGGTAACATGAGGTGGAAGGGACACAGTGAACTCAAGAGCAGTGGGTGCACAGGCGAGGGCTATTGTACAGCTCCCTGCTGCCATGTGGAATAGGGGTTCAGGGCTGCCATTTTGAAAGCCAACCTGGATTGTAATGCAAATGCTATTGGTGTCTAAAACACTGTGCAAACCACGAGAGAGTCAGTAGACTTATAGGGCTTTCCACTTGCAAACGGAGTCCCAGTGGGTTAGGGAGAGCCATCTTGTGCATACTTCCAGGGGTGGTGTCCATGGAAGTTCCCTCTGACAGAGGGAACAGCATGCATGGGCAAAGACAGAGAGGTGAGAAAGAATGTGGCATGTCCAGGGTACATGAAGGTCCAGCGTGCATCTCCGAGGTGGCCCCGGGGGAGACTGGAGCAGTTAGAGGTAGGAGAAGCGAAGGATGCGGTTTGCTATTGGGACCTGGCATCTTGCTGGCCTCCCCCTGGAAGGAGAGAATAAAGGAGCGGGCAGGTCCTTGCTGGGCAGAGACAGATTTGCCTGGCGCCAAGGAGGCTGAAACCGTGTGACGAACTCAGCCAAAGAAGAGTCACAAGGCCAGGGGGAGTCGAGACAGAGCACAGAGGCTGGCGCTGGGGGAGCACAAGGGTGGAGTGAATGTGAAGGCTTTGGCTAGAACAAGACGAAGTCAGCTAGGACTCTGAGAAATAGTGGGCCTGGGTGAAGTACAAATCGGTAGTGAGAAATAGTCAAGGGGACACAGAGTACAGCATAGGGCATATAGTTAGTAATGTGGTCATCGCCGTGTATAGTGCCAGGTGGGCATTAGACTAATCGGGGGATCACTTCGTAAATTATATAAATGTCCAAACACTATGCTCTACAGCCGAAACCAATATAAAATAATATCGAATGTCAGTATTGAAAAAAAAAATCATGGGTCTGCGTTGCCAGCCAGGTGTCCCCTTTTTAAAGATGTGTGACGGAGGAGGACTGTAATTTCCTGCAGGCCTTCGTTGCCCAAGTGTGAAACCCAGATTTCGGACGATAAATGTGCTCACTTCGGGTGGCTCGCGGACATCAAACACTCAGTGAAGAAGTGGCATCGGACACTTAGTGAGGATGTCATAAGTTATTCTCTTGACAGTCATTCTTCAGGCCTTGGGATTCTATCAAGGAGACATCATTTTTAAAATTGTTTGTTTAACAAACCCAAAGGTCTCAAATATTTGCTGATCTACTTTTTCATCCAAGAGACCCAGAACCCTTGACAGGCAATTCTAATACGTAGCCATAATTGAGTAATGATAACTGTTTTAATTTTGAATTCAGGTTACATTCTATAAATGACCAAGGATATACTGCTCTTTCCATTTACTTCAATCAACTATTTCCTTTCAAAAAATTCTACTTAAGATTGACTTTTAGAATTTTAACATATTAAGAACAAAACTATCGAGTTAATGAAAATCAGATGGATGTAGGAAAATTGTGTACATGGATTACCAATAACTGGAGTTTAGGAAACACTGTTTTCTGATGGCGGGTTGGCAATCAGGGGACCGATCTGGGTTTGCATTTGGGAAGTTTCAAGCTCTGTTTGTCCCCCCTTGGAAGGGATAGGAGTGGGATCAGGTTTTAGGCTCACAGGCAGACAGCAGGGTACGCGTGTGACCCAGAGCCACATAGCAGATAGCGAGGGAGGGTGTGGAGTCGCGAGAGGATAAATCGGTTCCATCCGCATGGTTTGATGACTCTTCACGGTCATGGACAGCCCCATGCAGGATCATGGCAGAGGCTGCTCAGCCTAAGTATCTGTGTATACCTGGTTGCCATGAGGAGTCGATGAGTTGATCAACTTGGATTTCACAGGCTTGGATGCCAGCGAGGTTGAAAATGAGCATGATGCTGTCACCAGAGTTGGTTTTCTATTAGCACTGCTCTCTTGCTGTGGGGATGGGAGTGGATTAGTCCTCCGGGCTCTGACAGGCAGAACAAAGACAGAGGAGAAGGCACTTTCCTGACTCAGAGGGGCTCTCCCAGGGATGGGAAGCATTCATGGACTGTTCCTTATTAAAGACCAGAATGAGATCCTCAAGGCAGATGAGGCAAAGCCTGCTGTGAGTACCATTTGGAGAGACTCACAGAATTCGTCTGGGGACCGTGTTTCTAATCTGCTCCAAATGGCCTTTGTTTAAGCCTGATTGCATGGATGCATTAAATGGGAAGATGCTTCAAGATTCCCCAAAGCTGTGGATGTGAAAATTAAAGCATCCCTGAGGAGTGATATTTGAGGTGCCATTGAAGGGAGAAAGGGGGAGAGACTCGTGCATGGGGTGCAGAGATGGGAGTCTGCAGGAAGAAGCATGGTATGACTTGGGAATTGAATATAGGTGCGTGTCTTGAGAGGCGGCTGGAAAGCAGGCAAAGGCCAAGTCATGATAAGTCTTACAAGTGGAAGAGTGTTTTGTCCCTTATCATAGAATGAAAATCCATTTTATATGGAATGTGATCTGATCATATGAAATGACCAGATGCATACCAATAGCTCCATTGCCTTAGGGTGTCTCCATGCTCCTGGCTTATGTTCGACCAGTAGGACCTCTGGCAGGTCACCCACGATGCACTGTCTCTGGCCAAGACATGAGATAGCGGCATTGAACACCAGCAAAGCCTTTGTCTGTGTTGTCTAGATTTTCTCTCTGTGCCACATTCCACATCTAATGCAAATTCCTCGAGACTGAATCTTTTTCAGATTATCAACCGTCATTTCTATCGGGCAAGGCTATAAATGCCACATGAGTTCACAGCCACTTGTCAGCCTGGGTTTTAGCTCTGTTTGGGGCAGCAGCTCACTCTCTCCTACCACCTCCAGCCGAGGTACGGTGCCCTTTAGCTCCAGCAAAGCAACTCACGTTTGTAGATTTGCCTCAGCTCCTTCGCTCAGCAAGGGCTTGTGGCTGAGAGCTTGGTGAGACTTGACCCCTGTCCTTCGCTAGGTAACGGAGCCCCGTGAGAGAGCTGCACATGTGGCCGTAACTCGTCATTTTTACTTAGACTTTGGGGCTAGCCAGGGGCAAAGATGATAAACCGAAGTGCACTCAGCATGTTTGTTCACTTCTGCATAATTTATCTCAAAAGACAATGTATGGCAGGAAGGAGTTTTGGAATTAAATAGATCTGGGTTCAAATCCTGACTCTGCCCTTTACTAGTTGCGAGATCTTGCCTGTATATGCAGTCTTTTATGGCATAATAGGAAGCCAAGCTGGACCAGCTGAGATAGAGAGAGAGAGAGAGAGAGAGAGAGAGAAAGAGAGAGAGAGAGCGAGCGAGCGAGCGAGCTATTGAGTCAAATGAAAGTAAAGTTGGGGGTGCCTTCTGGTATTGCTGGATCCTGGTGTTTCAAATTTAACTGAGGTGATGAAGAGAGTGAACACTAGCTATAGGCTCAAATTCTGCCCAGGGAAAAAGAGAGAGCTTGTTTTTCAAGGTGTAGCACAATTCCTGGGAGGGACACTCATCGGGGCTTATCCCGTGTCACTGTGCTATGGAAAGCGGTCCGCCTTCACCCACAGCAAGAAGTAGGATGAACCCCAACTGAATGACTTAAATGGACTAAGACTAGAACAGTCCTGCAGAAGAGAAAACGGACAATAATAATTGCAACTAGCATGCACTGAGTGAGCACTTACTATATGCCAGGCACTGATCATTTTGGCACTTTACATGGATTATATGATTGAATCCTTATAAAGATCCTTTAAGATCTGTACAATACTTGTCCCCATTTTGCAGATAAGAAAACTGAGGGGAGGAAGAGTTAACTCATGTGCCCGAGATCACCCGGAAAGGAAGTGTGGGGTGGCATGCAGACCCAGGGGGTCCACGTTTGACTCTTCACCATCAGGCTGTGCCACGTCAGCCAAAGATGCTGCCCAGGAGAAAACAATAAACAGCCCACAACGTGCTCAGTGCCTGACACACAAGTATATGATAGCTCTATTTGTGAGAATTACTGGTACAAAGCCCTCAACGAACAGAAATACCCCGGGCCAATGCTAAATGGCATTCTGCTTTGTATCCCTGCATTTAATTTCCTCTTAATCACTCATCCTGAGGTATTATCTTGAGGTCCTCAATGGGTCCGCTCTCCAGAATGATCACGTTGCCTGTGGTTCCTGTCAATGCTTTACTTCCCTGCATGATGGAAAGTTATTTTTGCAGACCAGAGCTCCTTACTCCAGGATGGGTCTCTGGGCTTTTATATTTTACCTGCAGGTTAACTGATGCTTTCCCTTTTATTCAACTTTGAAAACGAGATGTTAGTCATACTTTCCTCTTTCATTTATTTTGGGAAAATTTGAAGGTGGTGGTGGGCCGGGGCATAGGGAAGGCATGTGAACACGAGCTTCTAAAATGGATGTGGTGTGGAGTTAAATTAGCCTCTGATGGTCCGGAAACCCAAATGACAGATGACGAGGGCCGCTGGGCACACTCGGCCGTGCTACGGACAGAGATGTAACAGAGAGAGCTCAGTGAAGTGCTATTGAGGGAGATCAAGCCGCTTGTCTGATACAACCTCCCGTCAGCCTTGAAGTTGGCTTTGGAACGCCAGTCTGAAGAATCACTGGTATAAAAGAATGGCTAAGAGCTTTAGCTCCGGATTCTCAAAGGCCTGGGTGTGAACCTCAGCTTGGCCACTTCCTGGTCATTTAACCTCTCAGATGCTTATGTTCTCATGGAAAATGGAGAGGATGGGAATAGATCTTTTCTCGAGTCACTGTGCGACTCTGAGCCTAATACACTTCGGAAACTTAGCCTCCTGGCTATGCACGATAAAGGGGAGCCGCCTTATCGTGACAATCTTATATTTACTTTTCTCTTACTCTTCTTTAATCCTTGTCTCAGTTTCTTACATGTCTTGTGGGATCAAAGAAGTTGCATCTAGGACCAGGTAAGTAAGTAGCAAAGTAAATAACAAAGCTGTAGCTAGATCCCAGGTCCCCAGTAACAAATGTGTCCTGTGGGTACTTATCAATCTGGGTGAAGGTGCATAGAGAGGGATGGAAAACATAGCTAAATGTATAAACCTGGGATTGGAAACAGATTTAATCTCTGGTGTCGGTGCAGATTGATTGATAGTGGCTGCATAGAAGGCTGTCTTAATGAGGAGTCTGAGATGTGGGTTCTACTAGAAAGTGTGTGATCGATTAATAATGCCTGCCAAGGGTGATGGAGGGGGAGTTACAGCATGTATACCAGGACTACGTTGTGCTTGGCACAGAATCTGGCAACTGATGAGTGAAACAAACTTCAAATGCTCTGTATTTAAGCCCAAAGGTAGAGAGAAGGCAGACACTTCATAATTCTGTTGCATTCACTGCCTGATCTTTTCTTCTAGGTACAGCTATTTCTCTTATTCTGTTGTGGATTTGTCTCTCTCTCGGCACTGGTATTTTTATAGGTAGTACATGGCTTGAAAACAATTTAACATATAAAAGCCTTATATCGGGCATGTGTACCACACTTTCCTAGGCCCTTGAGAAGGTTACTCTATCGATTACATGTTGGTGATAATTTACCTAAATTCAGCCTCAGATAGGTAGGGTTATTTATGTTTTTGATGCATTAATTTTAAAAGCGTGATTTATCCATAATGATATTCATCATCTCTTTGCAATTATGTGTTAATCGGGGCTGAATTGCTCACATCTTAATACCATTAATTATAGCTATTATTTTCATTTGTCATTGATTTTACTCCAAAGAAGTAAGTCTATTCTTTTTGTATATTTTTTAGTGACACTTCTTTTTAAACTCTGAATTAAGATGCATTTAGGAAACAATTAAGTGCAGAGCTAGTTTTCTAGGATAGTTCTGTCATCTCTTCTCCTCAAAAAGAAAAAAAAGGCCATCAGCTCTTTTTGTGATGAGTGGAGTGTTAATTAATTTTTTTTTCCTCTCTCCAGTGGGTGTATTTTATCATCCTACTTCTTGATATGTGATTGGGCAACTCTACGCTTTAGATAGAAAGCATGCCCTGTCCAAATGTGATTTATATTGTCCCAGCACTTTTGCACAGTTCAGCTGAAATTTTCTTCATGTTGATCAAGGTCAGAAACCGCAGAGATTATGCCATCCATCTCAGCAGCCAGAGCGCCGAAATGATTTTTGATGGACCTTGATGCAACAGCAGCAGAATCCAAAGATGGAATGGGAAAAATATGCACCCGTATGCGTACAAACACACACGTATGCACCCCCTACCACGCACAAGCCCATGCACGCTTCATACCGCGTCGTGATTGTACTAGGGCTTTTTATTTTATTTTATTTTTGCTGATTATAGGTTAGAATTTGTTTTTTTTTTGCATGAAGTCGTCGAAAATGCACTCTATTTTACTGTGATCGTTGCAAACTGACAGCTATCAGAATCTTTAGGTTGACCGGAAGATTGTCTCATGTTTTATTTTGAACCAAAATGTTTTCTGAGAAGCAAGGAGGATAGATCTTTGAGAACAGAAAAGATCTCAAGTTCAAAAAGTTCTGGCTTTTGGTGCAGGGAGCAAATATTTGTTATGAGCTAGGCCAGTAGGAACCTGACTCAGCCAGGGAGTCTGACAGTGTCTCTCAGTCATCTGACCCACTTAGATAACCGGTTCCCATGGCATAGAGAGAGTCGAGTCGAAGGATTAATTTTAAACTTAAAGTGCATCTCTTCATCCCTTCAAAGTAGCACCCTCACTTGCAATGAGGAAAAAATAAGAGTTTTTAATTTAATCTATTCAGATTGAGTTTTTCTGTTGATCCAATTCATCAGTTCACACATTGACAAATATTAATTTTCCCCTATGATAGGAAGGTTTTCACAGGGAAATCATAAATAGAATCAAACACATGGTAAACACCTGTCCTCGATAGCTGTATGAAAATGCAAATTAAAACCACTGAGGTACTAATTTAGCCCCCCTAAATTAACCACATTAACATAAAATGAGAATATTACCTCTTCCCATACCAGCTAGGTTGCTGTGAAACTGGCTCCCACCTTTTTTTTTACTGGTTTTGCTGCAATTTGGTGAAAATCATTTAAAAATCAGAGACCCACACCTGTGAACAACCATGCAGATAATTATTCCTTTGATCTCAATCTTAATGCTACGAATCATTGTGAATTATTCCTATGAGTAATATTCTGTTTCCATCCAATTGAAACAAAAGTTCACCCAAACAAAGACACTATTGCTCTATTATTTGCAATAACAAAAAATTGGCAACAATCTAAATGCCCAATCTTAAGAGAATGACTTATGTTGAGTACAGAACATGATGGAGTATTATGTGGCTATTAAAAATGATTTACATGCTTGTGTCAGAGGTCCATGGACTAATAATAAATGTTGAATAAATACATCCCATGAGATAGCATGGGCTTCTGATTCTGGTCATGTATAAAATTTTCATGGGAAAAGAGACATAGTTATAGTTTTTTCCTATTCAAACAATTTCATTAATTTGCGATTTGAGAATTAGAAAGTAAGTCATGGTGATGATTGCTTTTAAGTGAACTTGACTGGCCAAAGGGTTGTTCAGATTACTCCCTATTTCTGAGTGCATCTAGGTGAGTGTTCACAGGTGAGATTAGCGTTTGAATCGGTGGACCCGGTAAAGTAGATTGCTCTCTCCAGTGCGGGCGAGTATCATCATCCCATCTCCTGAGGGTCTGAGTGGAATGAAAGGCAGAAGAAGGAAGATTTTGACTTTTTTTTTTTTCTGCCAGAGGCAGAGAAGAGGCTCTGAATGAATGCAAAGATAGAAATTTACGGTCAGTCCAGGAGATGAGAGATTCACATTCACATGAAAGGCCACCGGGACAACTCCGGACAGAGAATATTAATAGTGGAGTCAGAGATGGAGGGAAGACTGGTTTTAGACTGGTTTTAGAATTCGGAGGAGAAATATACACTTGCTGGAGGAAGCGCCATATCAGATGGGCCCTGAACCCTAGCCAAGCTTCAGGGCACCTGCCTCCATCGCGTACAAAGGGACTCCAGAGAGGGAGAAACAGCATGAGCGGAAGTCCTTCCTTCAGACGTACTAAGGAAATAGTATTTTAGAATATTATAGGAAGGAAGTGAGAAATTCGGCTCTTTCATGATTGCAATAGAGATGCCATTCAGATTGGTTCAAGTTAAAAAATGTAATTGATTAACTTCCTGTAATGGGTTGAATAACAACCTCCAAAGAGATATGTGGGAAGTCCCAACATATCCTGTGTACCTGTGGACATGACCTCATTTGAAAATATGGTCTTTGGAGATGTAATCAAGTTACGATGAGGTCACACTGGATTGGGGTGGGAGGTACTGATCCAATGACTGGTGTCTTTATAGGAGAAAGAGAGGAAGATTTGGATGCAGAGACACAGGGTCGAGACAGTGTGATGACAGGCATGGGGATAAGTGACGAGACCACAAGCCAAGGAATGCCAGGGATTCCTGCCAACAACACAAAGATAGGAGAGGCAAAAAAGGGTTCCTCCCTAGACTCTTCAGAGGAAACGTGGGTCTGCTGACACCTCGACTTCAGACTTCTAGTCTCCATCCTGGGAAATAATAATAGTTCTGTTGTTTTAAGCCACCCAGGTTGTGGTGATGTGTTACAGCAGCCCCAGGAAACTAATAGAGTCCCACGTCTGAAAATACAGGGGTATCTGGCTTCAGGCTTGGCTAGATCCAGGTGCTTATAACATGTCATCAGGAATCTACCTGTCTCCATCTCTGGGTTTCGTTTGTCTTGGAGTTGACTTAATTTTAGGCAGACTCTTCCCAGCTGGAGCAAAATGGCTCCCAAAGAGCAATACCAGACTTACCTTGGTCACTTCAGTGAAAAAGTCCTAGGCTTAGTCTGGCTTGGGCCCCGTGTCCATCGCTGAACCAGCCCTGCTGCCCTGGGTATGGAATGCTGTGCCTCGGCCTGAGTCCCATGCGCACCCCTGGAGCTTGGGACAAGTGTCAGCACCACATGGACTCTGAGGAGAATGGGACAGAAGAGATGCCCAAAAGGAAAACAAGAGAGGTCAGGAGGAAGGGAGACAGTTTTATCAGAATGAGGTGAAAGAATGCTGCACGGGTAAAAGCACACATTACACACACATACATGCGTGCACACACACGCACATGCATACACACACGTGCGCGCACACACAGATCCTTCCCTGGGTTGACTGGGACCAGATTATCGAGGGCCACGAGTGCAGGCAGGAAAGTTTCTTCACACTGGCTGCCCAGGCGGGTTTGCGACCAGTGGCCCAATAAGTGAGAACTATAGTTAGCTGGGAGTTCTGAGGAAGGCCTTCCACCATCAGGAAGGTTCGGGGAGAAGGCGGATGGGAGAGAGAATAGCATCCCGCCTTCCCACACGTCTGAGCCCTTCCTGTCCGTGGCTGTAACACTTCCCCAGGTGGGTCCTTGCCTAAGGTAAACCCTCAATTCATAAATAAAGGTGCCATAGCAACAGGAGAGGAGGAGAGAAAGGCCTGCCCTGTACTGATGCCCCTGGGGGTGAGATGCCTGGACACTCATTTTCCTGCATGAAACCCAAAGAGGAAAAAGCTTCAAAAAGAATAACAGAGAGTGAAGTATTTTTCTGCAGACGAGACCATTTGCTAAGTGCTTTATACGCACGATTCGTTTAGTCTGCATGCCCAACTGAAAAGCAGATAGATGCTAGTTTTTCAGATGACTGAAATGAAATTCTGGAAATATTAAATGAATGTTCCACGCTCACACAGTGGGTAGCTTGGTAGGGCTACAATGAGAACCGAGGCTCACCTAACCCCAGACACCACTCGTCTTTCAGCTGCTCCCAGAAGCCCTAAAATTAAGGGTGACCAACACACTTAACAGCGCTTAAGGCCCTGTTGTAGCATTTAATTGCTTACTTGTATAAATACAAATACATATAAAGACATAGATGTATATGACATGTTTCTGTGGAGACTAGAAGTCTTTATTTTGTTACCATAACTTCAAAATGGACTTTTTGCCCCACAAGGCGACCTACATCAAAAGATCGAAAAAAGAAAGTTTTAAATATCCAGCATAAATTAAGAGCTCCATATCAAAACCATCAGGGAACTAGAATTAAATAAAAATTAAGCCCAGAAGCAGAGTGATGACCCAGCGGTTCATTACAGACTTACATTTTCAATCGAAGATAAAATCTCATTAAAAGTATATTTTTGATTAGGGAACAAGTTTGGGCCGCTCCAAAATTGGATCGTTTCATCCATACACACATGAGCCATGAAATCTTTTTTCCCTCTTTTCTCACTTTAAAGACAATGAGCTATTTATCTTCTGGCATCAGTATAAAGGCTGTTAATATAGAGGAAGACTGAACAGAGATGGTCAAGCTTTTTAAATATCTACCAGCGACTTTTACCTCTTAGAACTAAAGGGCCTCTTTTTACAGTCTTGTGACTTTAGGGATTCATTTTTATATGTTACTAGACCAATCATTAAGAAGGAAACGTAGAGCCTCAAGTCTTGGACTAACACAATAAACATCTCACATCTAACCCACTGGAAATAGAATGCAAACCGCGCACATAATATTCCATTTTCTAGTAGCCGCAATAAAAGGGTAAGAAGGAACAGATGAGATTAATTTTAATAACATTTTATTTAACCTATATGCCACATTTTCCATCATTTAACATGCCTTGCAGGATGTCCCAGTTCAGGTGAGGCCCCTTTCAAGTGCTCAGTACCCACCTGTGGCTTCTGTATTGGGCAGCACAGGCATAAGGCGGTCATGTCATTTAAAAGATAGGGTAACCAAAGATCCAAGAGATCTATCTCTTTAGAGGTTTTCCAATAACAAGAGAGTTTCCATTTTGAGAAATGGTCGTATCCTAGATTTTCCCTTATAGCTGTGCTTTTAGGAACCAGTGCTTCTAAGACACGGGGTGTGCTGAACTGATGTAGCTCAGACTGGAGGCTTCAACCCATCGATTTCAAGAAAGGCTAACATCTCCCCCACTTTAAGCTTACCCAGTTAATCACCAATTGTGCATTGTTGGTAAAGCTTATGGCGGAGGCTTAATAGATCAGTGGTTTATGCAGTGTTTCCAGGTGTTTGCATTCCCATGCCTTCCATGGATGAGGTCATTTTGGGTGGCACATGGATTTGTCATTTAACATAACTGAGTCGTAGAGTGAGAATATCAATTTCCTCTCACACCCATTTCAGTCTTTCAAAGGCCGAAGAGAACATCTTTGTGTGTCACTATTATGTCTCTAAGCCTTGCTAAAAAATTTTTTTTTATTTTGGAAATCGAACGAGAGCTTTCCGCAGACAAAATATCCAGCTGGAATTTAACATTTGAAGAACATTGCTGTTTTCAACCCATTTTCCATGTATCTATGGAAAATTGTACTGTATTTCAGTTTCGGTAATGATATCAAATAGTGTTTTAAATTGTATTGAAGCATAGAAGAGTCAATTTAAAGAAAAATAATAACTTCGTCATTGTAGAGGTGACCCAGGGATAATGCAGAGACAGTGAAGTTGATGTGTGAAGGAAATGAGGTTTGGGCAGTGCTCATCTTGCGCTGGAGATGCAGAGGGCAGACATCATGGCTTCACTTCTTGGTCTCCATTGTCCTTCAATAGCGGTGGCCAGTTTCTGTAAACGATGCTTTGGGTCACAGAGGGACAGGTGGATGTAGCACTTGAAATACTTTGCTACCAGTGGGGAAAAATTTACAATGATACCCTTCCTTTCCAGAAGGTGGAGTCTTTATCTTTTTATGCTACATGCTAACGGACTGGAAAGGGAATGATATATTTTGAGTATCTCCTTTGCTTAAAAATTTAAAAGGCTTATACAAGCATGGACTTGGATGAGTCCAAACCAACCACCCGCACCATCTGAGAGTACCCCAGTGTGTCCTTTAAGGAAGAAAAGAATAGTCTTTTTACATGCAGCTTCTCTTCCTTTCTGTTTTCAAGTTCTGCTTGCTAACAGTAAATTCATCAGAGAGGAGCTAAACAAATACTAGAGCTTTCTTCATAAAACCGTAGTATTTTTGCGATTTCTTTTCTTTCATATTTTTCTGAGATGCACCTCTTGCTTTCCTGGAGTTTATGAAGGCAGTATTTATTTATTTATTTATTTACTTACTTACTTACTTATTCATTCATTCATTCATTCATTCATTCATCCATTTATTTATTTTTGTCTGCCTGAAGGCAAGACAAAGTGATTATAAACAGATAGACTCCGGACTGTGGACTGTGAGGAAGTTCAACTCAGTTTTGCTAGTTCATAACAATATGGTCTTGAAGATGTTAATTCATCACTCTGAACTTCATTTTTCTTATCTGGAAAATGAGTCATAGATAAGATTCCATAAGATCGTGGCTGATAATTAAAAGGGAGGATAGAGCTTAGCGTGGGGCTGCGTATGTACTCTGTGCATGGCAGAATCATACATTTTACTACTAGCGTCATTTGTTCATTTGCTTTTCCTTTTCCTTTGGCTAGTGGATGGTGCGACTTGGATTCTAGTCTTAAATAACAACTTTTGGATGTTACCCTCTTATTCTGCTTTTCCAGTGTTAAAATCAAGTTGACCATGAACAGGCAGTATGAGGTAATGTTTGACAAGAGCGACATCTGGGGTTATGATTTAAATCTGTGTTTAATCTTTGCAAGGCAGAAAGGATGGTAGGTGGCCGCCTAACTTTGCAAACTATAGATTCAGCAAACATCCCAATACCATGAGCTTCCCGAACAAAACATTAATGAAGTACCTTCTACTGTTTTCAGCTACCACGGTGAGCATAGAATTAAATCGATGCTTACACAAAGATCACAATATAAATGCAAATGGAGCCTGAGTAACTTTTAACACAGTTTATAGAAAACTTCCTGTTTCTGTCCTGGTCTCAGAGTAAGTAGAAGTCTATTTTTTAATCCTATCTTGGTTAGAAAACATCTTTGCTTCTTATCTTGGTAGCAAATGTTAATCAGTCAGTAGTTTTTGCCTAGCAAACTGCGCAGGGAAGGATTCTGAGGTATAACTAGATTTAGGAGTTCTGTGGTTGATTTGTGACATATACAGGTAGTTTTCATTCCTAAAATATAGGCAGCTGAGGACAAAAATTAAAATAACAGATCCTTGTTCATTGAGCTTATTAATTCAGGGCAAAGACAAAGAGACAAAAACACATAAAATCACAACATGCCCCCCACACACACACACACCCGACTCCCCACGCATATATACAGTCAAGTCATTTCACCAACAAATAGAATCTTGGCCCAACGGATTAAATGTTCACATTTTCATCTGATAATGTCGATGTCATAAACATAACCTCTCAGTAACTCAGTTCTCACCTATGTATCGGAGAGATATTTATTAGCTGTCCTTTCTACATAACCAGGTTTTTCTTAAGATCTAGTGAGCTATTTTGAAGATCAGCCCTGTAAACATTTACTGTGTCCTTTGTGTAATTCACTAGGATTATGCCTGGAGAAACTATGCTCCTTAAAACAAGTTTTGATAGTAATATCTTTCAGGTTATTTTTAACCTTAATTTCTTCTTTTAAATTTTGAGCTTATCCCCAAAAGATGGTGTTCCCTTGACTCAGAACTCGGCTATTCACTTATTTTCTAGATCCGATTCTTTTGACCCCAAAGAGGGCATATTAGCATCCTTTTAAAGGTCACCTTGGGACACTGAAATCCCCAAATATGGACTTTTTTTTGCATGTAAATTGTGTCATTTGTAAACTAAGACTAGAGTAATTAAAACAACAAGAACAATGAAATAACACAACAGAATGGAGGCTTTCTGCTTGTGTTCGCAGATATCGAAGAGCTCAGTCGGCCCTGTCTCCCACAACGTTCTTGGGTGCAGGTCCCTAAGGTGGCCACTAGAGGCACCCCTTTCTGTTTATGTCACTGT
Source organism: Pteropus medius (assembly GCF_902729225.1). Taxonomy (NCBI): domain Eukaryota; kingdom Metazoa; phylum Chordata; class Mammalia; order Chiroptera; family Pteropodidae; genus Pteropus; species Pteropus medius. The sequence continues at coordinate 7,824,217 of NW_024349798.1, forward strand.
TCTGTTATCAGGCTTTGCAGCTGATTGCCCCTTTTTGTGGGATTATGAAGACTAGAAAAATGTGTTACATTTTGTGGAAAAGGCAAGTTAGAAATATATTAAATAATGATTGCATTCTAATGTATTTATCATTCGTGTATTTAATAATAAATTCGTGGTCACTCAGAGCAGGGCGCCTCAATCATGGCGTTATTTGTGTGTTTGCACCAGATCGGTCTATGTTTGTTGCGGGTGGCCGTCCTGTGCACTGTAGGATGTTTAGCAGCATCCTGGGCCTCCACTCACTAGCAGCTACTAGCACTCCCCTCTCCTCAAGTCATGACAACTAAAAATGTCACCGAAACTTTGGCTAAGTGTCCCCCAAGGGACAAAGTTGTCTCTGACTGAGAATCACTGATGTAGGAGAACGTTTTCATTAGTAGTAGATTCGTGGTAAAGCATTTCAGGGTGAAAGGTCTACGACTTTCAAATGGTTTAGTAAACAAACAAAAAGGTAGAATAAAGGCAAAAAGAAGGGGGAGGGCGGGGGTGGGGGATGGGGAAGTACCACCGTTCAAAAAAGAAAAAATCGGAGAGGAAAGGAACCAAAAGGAAAAAAATGAAAAACAAGCAAACAAAAAAAGCTAGAGAGCCAGACATCACAGGCCCCAAGTCACATCAGGCCTGTGTGGTTGACAAGCCCTCGCCCAGATGCTCTCGACTAAATAGCAGGCCCATGTGGGGTGACGACAGCTGTCAATCAACAGAGAGGGGCATTTAGGAGAGGAATGGGGAGTAAGGCTGGACACTCTGCTTCATTAAATAGAACTTTCTTTCGTCATGAAATAAAACTCAATATTTATTTCATGACGGAAGAGTTAACTAGCACATCGTTGTTTCCCACCCGACATTACCCCGAGGATTTATGTTAAAATATGAAAACAAACAGAAAAGGCTGCGGGGGTGGGGGTGGGGAGTCCATTTTAAATTAAAAGAAACAAAAGAGCATAACCATGGAACACAGTGCTGAGGTTACTTTTTGGGAAGGAACTAAAGGACTTTTGGGGCATTTAAATACGACACTAGATGTTAGATATCAGGTGATAATTTTGAATTAAAGTTTGTTTACAGTGTGATAATAGAATTATGTTTTTTTTCAGGAGACTCTCCTTATTAGGACATGTATGCTGAGATATTTGGGGGTGAAATATCTACAACTTATCTTCAAATGGTTTAGCAAGAAATACCCTAATAGATATAGATAGATATATACACATGTATACATATATGTATATATGTGTGTATACATATACATATATCTATACCTACACACACATCGTGAGTGTGTGTGTGTGTGTGTGTGTGTGTATGTGTGTGTGTGTGAGTTGTACAAACCACGAGGATCATATCAGGTCTCGGGTGACAGTAAACCCTCAGATCTGTGTGCTCAGGTCTAGATACAGTTGGGGCACGAGGGTGGTGAGGCTCAGGCTAGGTAATGTCCACCAGAGTTTGAGCTTCGTGGCCAGACACCCCTGGATCCTGATCACACAAAATGAGGTGAAATGTGTGAAAGCCTCTGTCACATAGTAGGCGCCTGCTCAGACCCGTCCCTTTCTTTTCTCCAGATTAGGTGGCCCAGTGGCAGTGCTGGGGGAGATAACGAATGGCACCCCGTTATTACCAGCCCCTTGTGGGCACCTAAAACTTCTTTAAGCATTTCTCAGGTGTGTGCACTGTGTGCTTCAGCACAGAGACGATAATTGAATAGCCTTATGGTTTTCGGGGCTATCAGCTCGTTTGTAGAGGTCAAGTTTAAGACCCGATTTTTCACACCTGCATGTGCATAGGTCTATTCGTCTTCTGAGTGTAACCTGCGGGTTCCTGGTGCAGAGGCGAATGTGGCCGGAAGATGGCAGTGCACGACAAGGAAAAAGCTCTCGGGCGCTGGCCGCTGTTTCAGTAATTAGCTAAAAGCAAGACAGGTATGCTTTTATATAGTTTTTGATTTTGTAATTTTCCTGAGCAGCCATCGAGGGCAGATGCTGTCATCCTTTCCACCCGGTTTAAGTATCAGAGGAGAGAGAATATCAAGATGCAATCAATTGCTGGCCACGGCAAACCCCCTGAACTTAAGTCTTGCAAACATCATCAGCTTGTGCCATCTTAGAAATTGCTGCAGTGAAGGAGTCACGGAGCCATCAATTACTTCCAGGGTCAGAATCCTCTCTGTCCTTGAAATGGGAGTTAGCTGACTCTGTGGGTGAGATTAGGGGACAGTCGTGGTGGTGGGAGGCGGGCTTCTTTATCAATGTCTTAGACGTTGATCTGGAACCCTAGAGGAAGAAATTAAAGATCGGCTTAAATTTGCACATGATGGCTAAGCCCCCTGTAATGAATTACCATTAACTGGTCAGCAAAGTAATTGAAACACGGAAGGCTGGGAGGAAAAAAAAAAAATCCCTTAAAGCACGATTTCTTTCCTTTGTCGTTTGAGGACAGCTAAACGTGTAAGGAGCTGGTGTGTTCTCTGTGTCTACGAGTACCAGGCCCACTTCGCATTTTGTTTCTACCGAAGGTCAGCCTTCGGATTAACCTACTTGGCTGCTAAGTTTAGCACCATTTTACAGATGAGGAAAGCTGAGTCTCAGAAACTGTTGGTAAATTGCCTGAAATCGGGTGATGACGAAAAAGTTACAGGTGCGCTTCAAACCTGGCTCCTCTGTAATTTCCTTTCCCCGCTCGGCCTCCTTCGTGTCCACGAAGGGATTCTACGTAAATGTGGGCGCCATCCTTTCCTATTCCATTCGCTTGCTTTATTCCTGCCCTTCTTATTAGTCAACAGAAAATCCAGGCAAGGAAGTGCCGTTGGTCATTACGTCGGCAATCGATTTAGTCCTGAAAGAGGGAGAGCTTCAGGTTATTTTAATCATGCTTTTAAAACAATTCGAGCCCAAGGATCGTTTCTAATTACACGAAAGCGATACAGTACATGCGCATTGTACACCATTTAAAAAATATAGAAAAGTACGAAAGAGTGAGATCGTCTTAGCTCACAGGAATAGCAGCTTTAACAGTTTGGTGCTTTATCCGTTTTTTCCCCTTCACCACCTATAATTTGAACGAATGGCGTCCGGGCGTGGTTCTGTTCGCATTACGTCACGAAAGCATCACCGGCTCAATTAGTATCGTTTTTCTCAAAACCACCATTTGTCATGGCTTCGTGTCTTCTTTCATTCTATGAATATTTCTCAGTTTTTGGTTGTTTTTTTTTAAACTATTCTTCTATTTTTATACTCGTAGGTTGATTCCAACTTGGGAGAAGTAGGTTCTCCCTGGCTTTTGAAGAATGGGAGATGTCACTTCTCCATAAAAATACGCTTTGAAAACGTGTCCCACGCCAAGCACTGGGCTCTGCACCTCACCTGCGTCACTTTGTTTAAATTCCACAGCGACAGCAGTTGGGGCGCCTGCTTCCTCCACGCAATACGCAATACGTGGGGACAGTAGGAAGAACACATCCCTTCGATGTCATCGGGCTGGTTTCCACCCATCCCAGACCTCCCTTTTCAGCGGCCAGGTTCTTGTCACTCAGGCAGGTCTCAGCCCAGACTACGTTGTGGTCAGGGGCCTTTCATGGCCATCGGAAGGCTTCTTCCCAAGCGGGAACTTCGCAGAATCACACTGGCTTCCTCTGAGCCTTCCTCCTCCTTTCACTCTGTCAATGGCTTCTGGAAGCCTTGTGGGCCATCCAGGTGGAAAGAGATGAGTGGCACTCGAGGATCAGTATGCCCAGGCTTGCCTTGTACTAGGAAGAAGCTTGTTTTTGCATAATTTAAGCGCTACACGCTTCTACCGTTTAAGTTCTGCAAAGTCGGTGTTCTCCCATCCATGAAATTATATACATCTTGGGAGCGTTTCCAGTGACTAAAGGCGGGAACGTGTTCTTCACCCGGGGTGCATCAGCACGGCTTGATGGAGCTCACCTCGAAGAGCACTGTTCTCTCTCCTTGCCACTTGGAGACACGAAGGCGGGGGTCGTCGTCTTTCCTTGCTAAGGAAACGCAAATGCAAGTACAAGCTCCCCGTTTTGTCTCCAGTTGGCAACTCATTCCTTTTCCCCCAGTCTCCCCATCACACCCTTCTGCTCCCCGCTGTTCACACACCGAGAGCCCCAGGGATATTGCAGGTAATGCAGATTTCATGTTCTTTCTCAACATTCTCCAGACTGCTGCTACTCGCTCGTGTCTTGGGTGCCCATGACAATGACAAATGATCTTCCAGGAAACGCTTTTGATTGAATAATTTCATGTACCCGATTTACAGTGTGTGTGTGTGTGTGTGTGTGTGTGCGTGTATTCTGCTCATGATTATATGGCTCTAAAATTTTCACCATGTAAACACAAACAAATACTATATGATGTCATGGAGACACTACGCTAAACTCATTTCACGAACCTCTGCAGTATTAACATATAAGAACGGCAGATATTGAGTTCCTGAGAGAATCACACTTATTAGAAAAAAGACATTTCTGTGACTTGGGGCATCCATAGAAACCTATGTTAAAATTGAAATTCCTCGGAATTCCTGGTGTAAAGCCAGGGGATAATCTATATTTGTCAGGATAGGCTAGTCCATGTTTCAGTAACGAGCATACCCTGAGATCTCAGTGGTTTATCACTTGCAAGTTCTATTCTTGCCACACAAAGCCCACTGTGGATACTGCAGCTCCCCAAGGCAGTTAGCTTCCAAGGGGAAATGCTAGGATTCGGGGTGCTTCTGTCTTGTATAGATACTTACATCTTAAGTGGTTTTGCAGGGCTGTGGCAACAGGGAAGGAGAGGGCATGGTGCACTCACACCTGCTCACACCACGTGTCAGCCCAGACTTGTCACATGACACTCCCGCTCACTACCTATTGTCTGGAACAAATTTCATGGGCCCAACCTCGCTGCAGGGGAGTCTGGGAAATGTGTGCTCAGGAAGAGCCTTGTGAACCAGGACTCAGTAAACGCCTATCCTGTATCTCCACGTTACCAAAATGGGCCTGCTGAGTATAAGCTTTTGGAATAGAAGATGCCACATGTCGACAAAAACATTCTTTGCAAACGCAGTATGCACCACACACTTCACATGCGTTGTTTCGTTAGTCATAGCAGTGGGGGGCGATGGTTTTCTCCGGGTCATGTCCAAATAAGAGGAGTGGGGACACTGGGATTGAACCCAGGTCTGCCAGAAGACAAGCCTGTACCAGTGTCCACCCAGCCATTCCATCTACAGATGCTTGTTAGAGAGCCGAAAGACTCCAGACTCATCCTATAAGACTGACTGGGTCTGGAGTTTTTATGCAAACTGGTTGTATGATCTCCATCTTGTTTTCCTATTTTTATGCATGTTTATGACTCACATGAGGTGATAAAATAGACTTTGAAATATAAGGAAAATGTTTCTCTTGAGTGTTATCCTCTCCATTTATTATAATGAAAATCTAGATTTAGTAGATGTGGGTAATGGATAATTATTTTACAAAAAGAAAATAATCAACTTTTGAGATGGTGACTTCTTATGCATTCAAATGGATTTTATTTAATACACAAAATAATTTTTCTATCACATAAGAGATAATATTCAGGGACGTATCTTTCATAAAAAGTGTCCCGGCCTGTCCACGGAGATGTCCATTATAAATGATGTCAAAGGCTTTCTGTGGTTGATAAATTCCTGAATGTAGATACGTTCACTGGGGACAGTCATCGTGAAAACTCTCTGGAAGTACTTCGGTGACATGGCCATCACTCATGTTCTGTTTGGTTCCTCACTGCAAGTCCCACAACATGGAAACAAACAGAGCCCAGCTGTGTGATTTCTCCGTCTTCCTAGAGGGACAAATTCACTGCATAGAACTGCGTGAGGGCAGTGAGCTTCATCCTGTGCAAAGCGATTAGTCTGTGAATGCCATTTCTTTTTGTATTGTGCTGTGGACTGCGAGCATGGGTCTGGTAGCTGAGAAGCGGCAGCTATGATGTGTAACAGTTGACTGGTCCCCAGAGCATATGGGCAGGATGATAGAAAATTAGGTTTGGGTATTGATGATAAACAAGTTAATCTTCTTTGGGTAATCTTTTGAAAACAAAGCTTGCTTTATTTATTTATTATTATCATTTTCTTTTTCCCTGTAGGGAATTATCCATGACTGAAATAAAAATGCTTACAAGGTGTTCTTAGATTTGAAGCTCTAGCTTATAAGGATTTCAATATGTGTTATGTTACCCATGGCTTAAAACATGGCTAATTTGTCGGCAGTTTATTTTAAATAACATTACTCTCTAAGAAGATATTTCATTTTATTTTATTGGAATTCTGTGATGTGGAGAAATAATCATAATATGCATACTTTTAAGTGTACCTAGAGTGATCACATCACCCATTCAATATACCTTGCTTTAGAAGATAATTCACAAATCTGTTTTATTGACATAAATCGATATGAAAAATCATCACCCTTAAAAAAAAACCTGGAGACATTTAGAATACAGAATGTTATTGCCTAAGATAGTTTAACTTAAAAGAAAGAAAAGAAAATCAACTCATTTGGTTTAGAAATGGTATATAAATGAAAGACAGATAAACACCTCAAAAATAATCATTAGATGCTAAGATAATCTAATGCAACATTATTAAGCAAGACTGGGCAGCGATTCATTGATTGATTGGTCGATTGGGAGCCATAAACCTCTATTTTTTTTTTTTTTACCAGTTATCATCTAGTAAGAAATGGATTGAACCAAAAAAGATATTTCCAACCCCAACATAACTCGTTTGTTTTTCTTTGAAGTATCATGCACCAAGAAATGCACTGTCTCAAGGCCACCCCTTCTCCTGCCTATAAATGCACATTACTGGCTTCCTCCCGCTTTGGGCTCTGAAACACAATCAGTGGAATTGGCAAGGTTGGGTTCTCATTTTCATCTCCAGCTAAATCTGTCAACCTGATATGAGGTTGGTTGGAGATCATCGTGAAGCGAAATGTTTTCATATTCGTAGGGGGAAACGAGTACCCGTTTATGCAGCCTCCATTCATTTTGTTATTCATGTGACATCATGTTCGTTCTGATTGTTAACAGGAAGATGTCACTTTGCCTTGATGTACGTTAGAAAAAGTAAAAGGGAATTATAGAGTTCTGGATAGAAATCTTCCGACCATGTCTTTTGTATCAAAAAGAGTCTGCTATTAGCTGTGTGGGAGCTAGATGTCACTCCCATCAGATGATGATTTCCTGTCCCTGTGAAATTATTCCTACGGTTCCCAGAACAGCTGTATGTGTGTGCTGGACATGGGAACAGGAGAGAATAAGAGAATTTTAAGCCCGCAATAAATGGGGCAGTCTTCTTAAGAATGCTTATTTGGCTGTCATTCTGTACTCTTCTCTCTCCCTTTCTACCTTCCCTTGTCCTCAAGTCCCAACTTGTCACTTGCAAGACCTATTAATTCTGCTCCCTTGGTACATCTGGCATCCATATCTTTTTTTTTTTTATGGCTGCCACCCAAGTTTGGGAAAACATTTTAAGTAAATGCTGTGTAGCAAGTATCACATTATGCATTATACGTAACATTTTACATCATCTTTGTATCAACTCTAGGAAGTAAGAATGTGTGTCCCCAATATCTGAGATGACCTAAGTGCTCAAATGTGAAATGACTGTGTCAGGTGAATAATGCACCCCCCCCCCCAATGTCCCTGGACTCTGAATATTTTACCTCACATGGCAAAGAGGACTTTGCAGATGTGGTTAAATTAAGGATCTTGAGCAGGTGGAGGTTATTCTTGGTTATCTAAGGGGACCCAATGTAATCACAAGGGTCTTTAAAAGCCGAGAACCTTTCCCTGCTATGGTCAGGGAGGAAGCGTGACAACAGAAAAATTGTCAGAGAGAGGCAACTACAATACATCTACTATCTGTTAAATAATCCCTTTTTGCGGGGGGCAGGGGGGGGCGGGGGGTGGTGGCTGCTATTATATTGGCAATATTCTATCTATTGTACAATTCTCCAATGTCTGTTAAATTAGAACAGAGGCTGGTATGTGAATGAAATTTCCATCCTATTTATCTTGACAAAATATTAAAGAGATCATTCACCATTTGGAGTTGGCGCAGGTTAATTATGTAGATTATATCCACAGTTCTCATCCAAATTCTTTTATATAAAGAAGAGGTGACCTACCTCTCTCATCACATGAAAAATTAATTTTGAATATGAATGGGAAATATTATCAAAGAATACCTGGCCCAAGGGAATTCTAAAATATTTTAGTTCTATCCCTTTAAACTTGTTCCCTTAGACATTTTGTTCATCAAGGACCTCTTTATTAATTGAGATGGATTAACTCACAGTCTCAACGCCATTCCTCACCTCTGCTTCTCTCTGCGTCAGCTTTGTAATTGCCATTGTTTTCCCACATAATGGTAAGACCGTCACCAGAAGCTACAGGCTCCATCATATCCTCCCAAGAACTACGTGCATAGCAGTTATAAAAATGAAGTTCTCGAGTTGCTTCTCATTTGAGCGATTTGGGGCATGGGCTTTCCCCTGCATCAATCACTGTGATTGAACACACTGATTGGACAGATCTGGTCTATGTTCCCGCCCCTGGAGCTCTGGGAACCATGAGGCAGGATGGGAGAGAAGGCATTCTGGGAGAGCAGGATTGGAGGGTTGTTGCCAGAAGTTGAGGGATTGTACACTGCACAGATCCAACCACAGGTGTCACTACAAGCAGCTGTGTTAAGTGGAGGAAAAAAACCCACAACTTCTGTGCATTCCCAAAGCTGCAGGCTCTTGATGAGCATGGAGAGGATGATATAACTTTTCGATGACTGATATTTTAGAAAACCCTTGTCACAGTGGATATTAATAAGTATTAAAAAGAAAAAAGAATAGAGTGGCACAGTTGAATGCGTTTGGTAACTGTTGGATTAGATAAGTTTCTTTACTGCAAGATCTCTCAGAGCCCTTAAGAGACTAACACCCCTATAAGCAACCTCCAAGAATGCTATGTAGAATAATGTGCACCCTAAATATATTTTCCCTTGTTATCTTCTTCTTGTCCCTCTCTTCAGGGGGAATATCCTGGTACAAAACTGGTGTAGTGTCTGTCGAAGAGCTGGTGCTCAATGAATATTTGTTAAATAAATGAACGATGGTTGCTTACTTCGGGAAATGTTCAATAATTGTGAAATTTCTCTCTGTGTCTTGTAGCAAAGATAAATAATATGTCTTTTATGTCTTGTTGTGTCCTATTTTGTTTTTTCTTTGTTTGTATTTGTTTTCTCTGCTTGATGTCTAAGGGGGTTTTAGGGCAAACGTCTGCGTATGGCTCTGAAGCTGTGGCAGGAGTTTAGATATTTTAGAAATGGTGACCAATTGCCTATTCTTTTGATAATCACATTGCAAAAACTTTTTAAGAGATGTCCAGACTTACACATAGTGGTTTGATTTTTGACTGTATGTGCACATATGCTGATAAAGACAGTTACCTTGCTTGAGGCCATCGTTGTATCTAGGAAATTGTGAAAATGAACGTAAATTACAGGTAGGATACGTTGGGGAACTCATTATGAAGTGAAATCCTATTCTGAGTATTTTTGTAGAGAGGAGAATTATTTTGTAAAGTGAATAATAGCCTCTAGTTTATATAATAGTTCAGCTAATAGTGAGGTATACAATACCTATATGTATTATATACACATATGATCATTTCATTAAACAACTAATATTTACATTACACATTTTTATCTCTGAGCTAAGGGAAATATCTGTGGCTTTTTCTTAGAGATTTTCTTTAAAAGAAAGTTTTAGAATGGCACTTTGTTCATTATATGCAATGAGTATTGTATTATATTGAAACTTCAATTCATTTTCCTTGTAGTGAAAAATGCTTTTTCATCCTTTCTGAAAATAACCATAATCTTTGAAATTGGAGTTGATGTAAATCCAAAGGTAACGAGATTCAATTTTTCATTGTTGCTGAATTAGATGGAGAACTTCAAATATTTATTCGAGGTTTAATTTGAGTAATTTAGGAAAACATTGAGCTTCCTCACTCATAAATGATAATTACTTCTCTTCATCAAATATTGGACTGTATTTCCTTCTGCTATGTGTTCAGTCTTGTTTAGATATGAACACTTTTATGTCTCAAAGGGGAATTTTATTTTTTTTCATGTAACTTCCTTGGGTTGTTTAACTTACAAAACCTTTAGAAATGGAGTTTGCTGTGCCCGTGTTTTGGAGTGTTTAGTTTTATAGGGGAAAAGAGGTGAGGAGTCAAATAACATTTACATTGATTTTCTTTAAGGGTGTGCTCTACCGAGAAGTCGTATTTTGTCTTACTAAAGCACATGTTTAAGAAATGGAGATTGCTGTCTTGCAAAACTCCCAAAATAAACTCCAGCAGCTCAAAATGCCTGTAGCCTCTAGTTGATTATAATTCTGTACTAAATCAAAAGTGACCGCATCTAAAAACTTCCATAAAGAAAAGCTTAGGCATTTCGAACCATTGCTTGGCCCATGCGAGATTCTTCGTTCCTATCCTTTCCGTTTCCTCCAGGTAATGAAAAAAAAATGTACATTATATGTAGAAAAATGTATATACTCGATATTTATACACAATATCTATTTTTTATTTTTTAATATTTAATTCATTTAAAGTAAATTTTAATATTCAATTTAACATTTATTTCATTTATGGTGGGTAAAGATATTTAGGAGTTGACTAGCAAAATCAGACACTATACCAGTAGCTGCCGGCAACATACAGAGTTCTTAATTTTGCCACATCTTGGGTCCTTTTCCACCCACTTATTCAAGACCCTTGATTGTTCATTGCACTTGCCAGAGAAGTTTATAATAAACTTCTAACAGTCAGGAGTCCTTTGGGTACAGGTGACAGAAATCCAAATCTAACCAGCTTAAGCATGAAAGGGAATGTATTGATTGATTCACATGAGAAGTCCAGGAGTGCGACTGACTGCAGGAAGAGAGGAACCCCAAAACTCAGTGTTGTCCGAATCTAGCATCTTATTGTAAATCCATTGTTCTCTGTAGAGCCACCTGATACATTTGCACTGGATCAGCTTGGGTCACATGCTTATCCTTGAACCAATTTTTATAATGGACGGATGGGAATATGTTGAAGCACCAGCCAAGGTCATTTACTCACCTCGGAACTAAAGGAATAGGGGTGAACCATCTTAAACAAATGGAGTTTGGGATGATCTTTCCCCAAGCAAACCGAGTATTGTCAACAGCAGGAAGGGATGCTGGACAAACCAAAACAACAGATGTCTAATAGATGACCCAGCCTCGGTGTTGGAAGATGTCCCTACATGACCCACCTTCAGCCAACTCCGGGGGTGCCAGATTGATACTAGAAAAGCAATTCTACCCAAGTGTAAGACGTGGCCCAAAGACTAAAAGTCTATTATTTATATCTGTTCTATTTCTATTAAGGGACCAACCAGAGTCGATTGGCCCAGGATAGATACTCAATAACTATGTCCTGATTGATCACTTTCCTCAGTAATTGAACTAATTAGAATTGTCTCTGGTCCCGCAGCATACTGTCTGTGAATTTGGAGTTATTTCAGCTCTTTGGAGGTCATAAAATATGCATTTTGTTACTCATGAATTAGGAGCTGAAAGCCAGAAATCTACTTACATTTCTTCCAACACACTTAAAATTTTATTTTCCCTCATGCTCCAATTTGACAATTGGCTGAAATAAATATCATTATGTAAAGGAACACAGCATGAAGACCTAAACAAAGGGTGTGGGGTGATCTGTTTCTACATCGAAGCCGGTTCATTTTCCCTAAGATTTGCAAGAATGTGGGAAACGGGCCTTAATCCTCAAGTGCAACTTTTTTCGAGAGGAGAATGGATGCTTCAGCTCAAAACAAACAAACAAATAAAAAACAAACAAACAAAAACTTGAGATGTTTGAGTAAGAGTATTCCTCTGAAGTCCTTTTGTGGCAGCCATAACCCAAATCAATTCCGATAGTATCTCTCTCTTGCCTGGCCCCCTCGTCTTTCCCCATGTGCTCTTAACTCTTTCTTTTGTCTCTTTAAATTTGTGTTTGCTCCTCTGAAGTCATCATCATCAATTAACATTTGCCAGGGGCCCATAGAGTCTAACATGCCACTTCTCCATCTGTTATTCACCAATGCAGATGTGGTAGTCCCACCCTTTTTTGGTTGGAATCACATTATTATATGCTATTTTCAGCATCTCCCACCTGCTGCCCTCCAGTCGGTCTCAAATCCCACATCTCTGTTCTGCCTTGATGTCCTCCCACACGATGTGACTTTTCCAGCATTAAGCACTGGTTAAAAAAAAAAAAATTGCATCTCAAACCCTGATATTGAATTCCAGCTGTGCCACTTTCTAGGTTACGTGACCTAGGGGGACTTTTGGAATCTTTCTGACATTTTCCCCCCTTACTTCTAAAAGGGGCATAATGCGTGAGTCTGTAGTGTATGTGGATTCTAGAGCATGCGATGATGGTTGTGAAAATGAACTGAAATTAAAGGTAGAGAGTGTGGCATAGTTTTAGGCACATATCTGGTACTCAAAAAATGGACATATCCATTGATATCTATGGATTAGAACGGGCAACTGAGTGACGATTACAATGAGCAGGCAGTCATCATTAAGCAGGAGTGGCAGCATCTTCAACCTATTTCAAAAGCACATTCAGGCACCCCTGTCATGTCAGTTTTTAAAACATCTTTATCAATATGCCAGACAGAATACCAGCTACTCTGGTGGACCTTGACCTTGCACTCTTTTCAAGTTCATTATATTCAGGTTTCTCCCCCACAGTTATCATCCTCCCTCAATTACTTCTTTTAAAATTGCTGTAAGGACCAGTGGCTAAAATAAGATTCTCAATAACAGTCATGATATGTAAGTACTTTTCTATGCAGAAGCAAAGACTTTTCAGAGACTCAAGATTATGCTGCTTGTCTTTGCAGGAGAAGCCTGGATTTAAAAGTCAAACCATTTGGCAATATTAACTGAGTTGATTTTCACACATTATATAATGTGTCAGGGGCCTGTAATGCTGACTGGTCAGGCATTCAAGGAACAAACACCAAGCAAGCAATATGTCATAACAGACGAATGGGCTCTTTAAACTAGACAATGGGAAGAGTGTTTTCATTGGCGTGGATACTTACCTGTCAATCAGCCTCTGCCCCACTCTCATGATAGGCAGGGCTTTGGGATGATGCTCTGGGTTATAAAATGAACCATCAGGCGTGGCCCTTGCTCTGAAGGAGTTTACGATCAAACTGGGAAAATGAAGCTGAAGGATGTGAACACTTACAGGCACAGTAAAGGATAGCTCGTGGTAGTTAGCTGTATGTAAGTGCCTAATGAGCGATCTGGGCACTAAGTATAGCTATTCTGCTACAAGTTCTTCAATTTGGGCTCAAAGGCAGTGTTAACTTGGTGGGCAGGTACAAATCGTTCTGAGTTATTGAGTCAAAACATGATTTGCTCTGTTATGTGGAGCTGTCACAAAAGTTTTTCGGGTATTCTTCTTTTCTCTGGGGATTGGTGAGAAAAGCTTAAAACTTGCCTCTCATTACATAACTCTCCCTCCCTCACCCCATCCGTCCTGCACAAACCAGGCAGAAACCTGGAAATTGATGAGGCATTCTGCCAGGGTAATGTGTTTGGTAATCAAAGCCAGAATTGGGACTTCTTCCATTTTTTCATTTGGTTGAGAAGTGTTGAAAGAGCCCCCTCTCTCATCATCTCCCTGTCTCAGGCATTCCTCTCAATAGATGAGCCCAAGTTTCATTGAAAGGAGACATGAGTACAGCCTAAATTAAGAACTTACCTAAAAAAAAAAAAAAAAAAAAAAGACCAAAGGTAGATTCCCAAAGCTCGTCACTCAGTAAGACAAAGCCTTCCTGAAACTCAAATTTTCATTAATACTACGTTTACCATATTTTCTTTACATTACTGAATACATGATTAAGAGTAATAGTCAACAACGCTGAGAATGTATGATGCACCCGGCACTGCAATGAGGACTTTATAGAAGTTTATATCTTTTAACGCTCCAAATATTCTCTTTCCCCACTTTCCTAGTCAAATCCACGGGCTACCTAGTCATCGTTGCCGGTTGGGTTCTTCAAAAGCAGGTAGTCAGAAGGCACCTGGGTACAAGATGTTTACGAGGGCTTCATACCTGTGGGAAAAAAGAAGCAGGAAGCAGGAAGCAGGTTTGAGTAGATGGCGAAGTGGGACTCTGAGTTGAATTCTGCAGAGCCAGTACCGGAGTTCCAGAGTGAATATCCCATCGGAATTTTCCTGAGAAATACCTGGGTCTCGATCACCTACCTCTCTCAGTCATGGGATACAAGAAGGGCATGACCTTGAACTAGGAGGCTCCGTGCAGCGGAGGCAGAGAGTTGTCAGCTGTGGTTGCCTGCTGACCTCACTCCCCACAGCGGGCAGCTAGTCCTGCCACGAGGGGCTTCTTGGGTGGTGCATCTCCATGTCACTCACTCCATAAAGTGGAAAGACATCTGTCCCTGTGCCCACGGCGTCGGTGTGCGGACTAAATGGGGTTACATTTAAGATGCTCAGCACAGTGGCTGGAGGGGGAAGGAGATACTGTTCTCTCTCTTTTGTCCCCTGAGCCTTAAAAAAAATTTTTTTTAATTGTGCTAAAATATCCAGAACATAAAATTTACCATGTTAACCACTTTGAAGTGTACGGTTCAGTAGCATTAACTACATTCATACTGTCATACAGCCATCACCAACATCCTTCCCAGAAGTTTTTCTTCTGCCCAAATGAAAATTCCATACCATTAAACACTAACTTTCTTTTCTGCCCGCCTCCCCCCCTCCCCACCCCCCAAGTCCCTGGAAACAACCCTTCTACTTTTGATCTCTATGAACTTGATTATTTATTTAATAAATACCTCTTATAAGCAGACTCATACAATAGCTTTTTGTGACGGGTTTATGTCACTTAGTATAATGTCTCCAAGGTTCCTCCATGTTGTAACATGTCTTAGAAATTCCCTTCCTTGCTAAGGCGGAGTAACACTTCATTGTGTGTATATAGCACATTTTGTTTATTCATTTATCGGCGGATGGACACCTGAGTTGCTGCCACCTCATGATTATGAATTCGCAGCTGTGAGCATCAGTGTACAAGCAGATACCATTATTTAAAAAAAAAAAATCCCAATTTTATTGCAATATAATTGACATATAACCTTGGGTTGGTTTCCTAAGGCGTATAGCAGTGTCGTTGTGATACGTTTATATACTGCAAAATGGTTACCACCCTAGCATTGGCTAACACCTCCTTTCTGCCACATAATTACCATTTCCTTAATCTTAAATTACTATTTGAGATTTACTCTCTTGGCAATGTTGCAATGAGCTTTCAAGTATATGGCACAGCGTTGCTAGCTGTCATTACCATACTACACATTAGATTCCCAAAATTGTTAATTTTATAACTGGAAGTTTGTACTCTTTGACCAGCATCTTGCCATTTGCCCCTCCCCCACCAGAGGCTGCCTCCTACCACCATTCTACTCTGTTTCTCCAAGTTCAGCTTTTTTAGATTCCACATCTAAGTGATATCCTACAGTATTTGTCTTCATCTGCCTGACTTGTTTCACTTAGCATAATCTCCTCAAAATACATCCAAGTTATGGTAAACAGCAAGATTTTCTTCTTTCACAGGGCTGAAAAAAATATTCTGTGAGATTATATATCTAATAGATAATATATAACGGTATTCCACATATAATATATAATCTCACATTTTCTTTATCCATTGGTCTGCTGAAGGACACGAAGGGTTGTTGAATATTTTGGCTGTGGCAAATAATGTTGCAATGAATATGGAAAGATCGATATCCCTTTGAGATCAAAGCAGATAGTATCCTAATCCCATTTTGTAGATAAGAAAATGCCACTCAAGTAGATCAAGGGGCAAAGCCAGTAACCAAATCCACGCCTGCCCAATGCCAAGTCCGAGCTCTTGACTGCGATCTCTGTCGCCTCTCTCCTTTGACGAGACTGGTACCCTAAATAAGGCTCTGTCACATCAGAGGCTAGAGCAGGCTACGGCTATCTCATGTAAAAGATACTCTGCTTCTCCCTCCAGCCCAGAGAAGTGTTCAAGGCTCCATTGCCCATTTCCGATTTGAACCCTCTCTGTTTGTCCGTCTCTCTCCTCAGAATTTCACCCCATTACCCCGCATCCTCCTTGTCCAGCTCCTTCATGTTAGGGAACCTAGAATGCCAGGCACTACCCTTACTCTTCAGAATCCTTAATTCATTTAACCTTCCTACTAACCATGGGACAGGTATTATTATTATCATCCCGTGTTGTGTGTCAAGCAACGGAGTCGCCTAGAAGTTACAAACTTGCCCAAGGTTCACAGCTCGTAAGTGGCAGGATTGAGCGCAGGCCGTCTGTGCTCCGCCCTGTGATACAATGCCGCCTCTTAGACGGACACAGAAATTCAGATCCATTTATAGACACAACGTCTCCGAGTTAAGAGACGACCCTCCCGTCAGGCCTAGACAAACAGAGTCGAGGCACTGCCGTCAACCTGAGCCTGCTGCTTGGCATCTCTGCCCACATGCTCTAGCTAGGCTCAGGTCTCCCCTGTTCTCAGCAGGCTGAGCAGCAAACCCTGAGGCCATTGCAGCTGCCTCGATATTCTACAGCTCTCCTGGGTCTGGAAGCTGTTGGAGGCAGGCACACCAGACCATTTGTGATCTGGCTGCTTTCCCTTCCACCTAGCTGGAGCCAAGCAGGGGGTGGGGAGGGGTAGGGGGGGAGAGAGGGAGAGACTGCCTACTGCCTCTGTATTTATCCCAAATCCATATATTATTTTGGAACATTCGGTATTGCAGAAATATGTGAAGGGATAAATCACTCCTTTTGCCATCTGTCTCTGAGAACCTTCCCAAGAACTGTAGCTTCATTTAATTTGGTTGTGTTCCTTTCTCAACCTTTTTGTGCTTTCCATCATCTTTTCTTGGCTGCATTTTGGGGTTTGTTTTGCCTTCAGTTTCTTGCTCCTTTAGCTGCTTCTGGGTTTTAGTTTTTAAAAAGAAATACCAGCTCTCACTAATCAGAGTTGTGCCAGGTTCTTTATTTGGCATGCACTGCCTCATGACTTTTTTTTTTTTTAACCTTCATCTGGAGCCTTGGAGTGTGTGTGTGTGTGTGTGTGTGTGTGTTTAATGCCCCAACCAGATGTGCCAACCAATTTGATGGTCAGTCGTGAGGAAGCAGTAGGAGCCTGTGGTCTTAGGCTTTCTTGGCAGTGCCCTCGTGGCAAACGCTTCTGTGAGGTGAGCATGGTTGACCAAGCCCGGTCATTGCTACGCAGTTCCAAAGTCCACTTAAGTGGACAAATGGGTTGACACCCATCTAATGGGAGTGCATCTCCAGCGAGATTACAAAGAACATACTGACCAAAGGTTTGTCCCTGTTGGCGTAGGAGATTATAGATAATCAAGAGAAGAACTCTGGAATGACCCATGTCGTATGGATGGGAGCTGGACATCGGTGTGAACTCATACTCAGCTTCATATAGATACAGATGTTTAAATATAGGAATACTTGTAGACATGCATATAGACATGGATTAGTGTGCACCTGTGTCTTCTGGCTCTGTCACCTAAGAGGAACTAGAAGCAATGATACTCCAGCAGTGACGGGCACCTCTAGCACTTAGATCTTGGTTTCTAATACCATTAGCCAATAGAAGAAACAAAGGCTCCTTGGAGAAATGGCTGCTTGAGGACTGGGGCCCAAAATATACAAGATGAGCCTGGCCCTGAGCAGCTTGTAGTTCAAGAAAGTAAGAAAGTGCTCAAAATAATAGCAACCAAAGCACCATGGAGCACTACGTCTCCTAAATGAGAAATAAAGAGGCTTAACATGAGCTAGATGGACAATCGTTGACTACTTTTCATTTTTATTAAAAATTGGGCGCTTGGCACTGATGGCTGACTCTCCACGCTCTTTGTTGTGACTGGATTTATGCTGGATATCATTCTGCTGCTCCTGTGAGTTGGTGAGTGAGTTGATGAATTAACCCTTGGCTGGTTAATTCCTCTCCTTCATTTCATAACCACAGTAACTTCCCTGAGCCCCCACAGCCCAGTGTTGAAGACAGGGCCAACTTGAAACGAGGAGAGTGAAAAATAAATCACATTTCCGAGGAGAAAATCAAGTCATTGCAACTCAATTATTAATGTGCAGAACTGTTATGTAATGTAGCAGCCCAATTAACAGGTGTCTCTTGGGGAATAATCAAGGCTTAATTTGGCATGATAATTAGTAGCCTCCCCTCCCAGCTTTGGATGGAGGCTCCTGCAGGACAGCCTGATGGCTGGTAATGAGGCAGTATCGCTTACTTTGCAGCCGTGTTAATTGTATCTTCCTGTGCATGGAGACAAAACAAATTTACCTGTTTCCAGATGCTGAAATGTGCCACTGGTCTAATAGAGCTGTACTTGTTTTCTGGTCTTGCCAACTCTGGCCTTTTTGAAGGGCAACAGTGTTACACATTTGAGATTTCTTAAATTGGCCGAGATGTTGTAATGGCTACACTGTAGCTTTTTTTTTTTTTTTTTTTTTGATAGAGTGGGTGGCAGAGTTTCAGCCTTACAAGACATATGGCCAAAGTTGACACGCTCTTAGGAGTAACAGGAAATTGTTCTGTTTCATGTATCTGTAATAATGGGTGACCACAGTCACCCCGACGTAGGCATCTATCTCCTCCATGAGTCCCAGGGCACTCCTCTTTGTTAAAATAAAATGCTAGATGTCCGTGTAACCTGTGTCATCACAGAAAACAAAAGCATGAAAAATCATGTGTGTGTTATTTTTACCTCAAAATAGAGAAAAGCACAGACAAGAAAGAAAAACCCAAACACCTCTAATCATCCTTCAACTGAGAGATAACCATTATTATTTTGGTATGATAACTTTCCAGTTGCACACGCGCGCGCGCACACACACACACACACACACACACACGTCGGCTCACATATAGCTGTTTATCCAGATGTGATTTTTATCTGCAAACTTGGGATTGTAGGTGCATGCTACTTTTGTTAACAACAGATTCTGAACCAGGTCAATACTTGGGTTTTCTAAGCTGCCCTCTGAAGCTCGGGACCTGCCATCTGTGCTCTGAGAGGTAAGCTGAGACAATATGCATCTTCTTCCTCTCTTTCGGTAGCACACAATGAAGCTTTTTGTTTAAGTGTTAAAAAGCATGATTTAGGGAAATTACTATCGTTCTCCTTAAGCACAGGAGAAGAGCCCTCACAACTGCTTCCTTTAAACGATGCTTGGGAAAATGCTCTTGGACACCTAAATGTCTTTCCGTTTGTGTTTCATTTTGTTTTGCGGTTATAAACACCACCGCGCCGAACATCCTTACATAGACATCTTTGAGTACATTTAATATTTTCTTAGAATGAGTCCCTAGGAGAGCCAGAGGTCATAGCGCGTGTGTATTTTCAGATTTTGGACCTACGTGGGCGAACTGCCCTTTTCCAGAAGGTACTGTGCATTTACAAACCTGCAAGGCACATGTGAGACTCCCTGCCTGCCCCCGTTTCTGCTCTGAAGTACATTTTTAATTCCACATTCTGCAACTTTAGTGGTGATGTAGGAGGCCGAAAGACAAAGTTTATTAAATTCTTATTTATGTATTCAATTTGCATCAGCCTTTTCCTTCCCCAAGCTGGAGGCATGCATGGAAAACATTAAACTTGTAACTCTTCGCAGTGTTGGAGAGAGGGGCCAAGGGGAGGGTGGAGGGAGTAGATAAACACTGTGTGTTGGAAGGAAAGCAAGACACTGCGAAGTAAAATCTAGGGATCATAATCAGCTCCAGCTCTCAGGGTTGTTTGAGGGACTATCTCAAAACCCTAGGTCCAATAAAAGGCCCCCCCTTTTTTCATAGCTCCTCTTGAGTTTTCCTCTTCGATGGGATGTAGGAAAGGCCACAGGGACTTTTCGCATTTGTTTGCTGCCCATGGACACCTCCTGGCTGGGTGGGCAAGTCGGGTCTGAAGATCAACCTCATCTTTTCTCCCCAAACCCTGTTCCTTTGGTGTCGAGTCCTCCCCAACAGGTCACCATTTTCTATTACACACAGTCATTGTATGAGCTAGCAGACACCCCGAGAGCTAGCCGACACCACGAAGATGATTAAAAACACACACGTGAACAAGCAAAAACCATTGTCTCCCAGCTACCTTGAGCTCATAATCTATTTTCTTACTTTCTGTCGCTTTTCTTAAATGAGGTGGGCGTTAACTTCTAAAATGATATGGTTTTGTAGCTAACATTTTTGCGAAAAATACTCCTTTCTCCAAACACCACCCAGTGAGGGTCCATTAAGATCTTTTTATCATGTTCCCCCAGCCCGCCCCTACATTGGACAATTCTATACCAATATATTTTTTTCCCCCAGTGATTTAAGATGCTTTTAATTGCTTTACTGGAGAGAAATAGAACACCTTTTAAGCCAACAGCTGAGCGATTTGCTATGACAATTCTGCCACTATGCATTTGCTTAATTTCCAATTAATCAAACATTCAATAAATCATTAGTTTAATTACACCTGCTTCCATCTTCTTGCCCCAGCACGTTAGCTCAACTCGGGCAGCCCTCTTGACTGGCCGTGGGGAGAGTGCTCATTTGTCTGCCCTGGCTGGGTGTGCATCCTCACTCCCCGTGAGCTTTGAGAAATGACGGGTAAGAAATTGTAATTATTTCAGGCACCAGAAGTTTGCTTGGTTCCCCTCTTCTCTGCTTCTCACTCCAGTGATTCCCCCAACAACTTAAGCCAGCGTCGTAGCATCCTGATAGCAGTGGCTGGTTAATTTCGGCAAGAGTTTTTTTAATCATTTTTATTTCCCGACTGTGCCTCTTTTCTAATTACACCATCTCCCCAGGTGAGCGATAATTCCCTCATCACTATATATCTCAAGCACAGATTATTAAAATAATATAGCTTATGTCATATAAATGTAACAGAAAGTATCTTAAAGATGCTTTATTGAAAGCTGGTAAATTGGTTCAACAGATGAATGTTTTAAGGCCTGTTTTTAAAAGGTTGCACAAGTATAAACCCACTGAATTACAACTGCAGTTTCACACGAGCGGGTGCAATTATTTCAAGCATCTAACTGTGCAAAAGACAGATCTGAAAGGGAAGGAGCTAAATTCTCTGAGATTAATTAAAGGGTTTCATTTTGCTCTTGATTTAAAAATAAATTTCAGGCATGCATCACTTGTTATTTTCTTGAAGAATTTGCATTGCAGGGTTTTAAAAAAAGTACCGAGACTGTTAAGCTTCATGAGTTCTTCATACAATGTAGCTGCAGCTCGTAAATAGAAGGGTTGACCTATTGTTGTAAAGCACATTCCCCCACATACTTCTTTTTACTTTTCCATTTGTGAAGGGTATTAATCTTAAACCTCATTTCCAATGTAAGATTGTGCATTTACATGAATTTCCCATAAGATTGCTCCTGATTCGATCTATGCCCATTGATTTAATTTCTTTTACCTCTCAGAGCCAGTGGTGCTGAAGGGTTTATGGTAATTATAGTGTTGTGGGTTTCAGTGCAACAGTTCCCTGGTTCCTTAAGTGTAGGTTTGATTCTCTCTAAACTCGCTCAGCCCTAGAGGTAGTGTGGCAAAATATCTCTGAGGCAGAGAGCTCACAGGCCAGATCAGAATGCGGGCTGGCACACAGCCGGAAGGCAAGAGAAAGCTGGAGAAGGAATGGCCCGGGGCTACTGGCCAGATGGATTGCTCTTCTAAGGGGGCCTTTAAGGTGAATCGCTTGGCAATTTTGTGAGTTGGCAGACGGTACAGCCACCTGTGCTCAACGTGAAATGAGATACAGGCGACCTACCGGTCTGAAATATGCTGCTCACCCTTTGAGAGATAGCACAGTGTGGCAGGAGGTGATTTGCCTAATAGGGTTTAGGAGAAGTAGCGCAGCAAAAATACCGTAGGTTGTGAGCCGGACTGACGAGGGTTCACATTCTCAAAATCCAGATTTTCCTCTCTAGCAGCGCTGTCTCGTAGAACGTGACGCAAGCTGCACGTGTCATCCTGGTTTTTCCTGGTAGCCACAATAAAAAATAAATAAAAAGAAACAGGCAAAATTAGTTGCATAATATATGTCATTGAACTCACTATATCCAAAGGATTATCCTTTCGGCATGTCATCAATATAAAGGGTAAAGAGATCTCTTGCATTCCCTTTTTCATACAAATTCTTTGAAATCCATTGCATGTTTACACGTACAGCACTTCTCCACCTGGACCGGCCACATTCCAGGTGTTCACCAGTCGCCTGGCTGGTGATGGCCACCATATTGGACAGTGCGAATCTAGCTCATGTGTTAGGATATTCCCGGTCGAAAGAGAAGGAAGGTAGATTCAAATTAGCTTTGGCAAGGAAAGACCATTTGTTTCAAGTGTGGGTGGCTTTGGAAACACAAATGGTGCAGCATCTCCACGTCCAAGTTCTGTTTTTATGTGGACCATTCGACGGTAGGAAGATGCCCCTTGGCAACTTCAAACCTGTGTGGCTCTTAAGTCTGAGACTCCAAGGACTGAGAGAACATCTTCCCCCATAGTTCCAACCAAAACAAATTCAGGGAAAAAACACATGGGCTCAGTTCGTGGTAGGCGCCAGGGAGTACTCTCTCCAGAAGAAAGCAAAGAGACGATGACCAGATCCATCAAGGCTACAAAGAGTGGACAGGGCGTCCCCCCACCCCCAAAAGGACCATAGTGGGCAAAACAACACACACCTGCTGCGAACGGAACGGCACCATCACTGTGAAATTTATTGTAAGAATGCTCAGGCCAAAACTTCGAAGTCGTTCTTGATGCCTCTGTTTCTCACATACCGTGCCTGTAACCCTTCCCCCAAGAAATCCAGTTGACTTCACACGTATCCAGGCGTGCATTCCATCCTACCACTGCAGCCATCGCTCCCATTCAGGTCCCCGAGTCACTGATGCAGCCTTCTAACTCTGCGTTCGCTGTGGGAAACCTCCCTACCCCTACATCTCTATCTCACTGAGAATAAAAGCCAGCAGCATCCTTGGCATTTCCCATAAGGCGCCCCGAGCTACGGCCCCTACCAGCCTTTTCGTTTTGTCTCTCGTCATTTTACTTCTCCTCACTGGCCCCGTCCCTGCCACGGTGGCCTCTTTGCTGCAGACTCGGCCCTCCTTCAAGAGCTTTGCATTTTCTGTTTCCTCTGCCTGGAGCAACCGGTTCCAGCTACTTTAGATCTTGCAGCCTCCCAGTGTCAGGCCTTTATTCTAATACCGCTTTTTCCATGATCCTTGTCCTATGGAAAATCACATTCCTTTCTCATCCCCCACCCTTGCTTTTTAGCTGTAGCATTTAACATTACATAACATGACACATTTTAGTGATTTTGTTCCCTCTCCCCCTCCTCCACTCACCTCTCTCTCTCTCTCTCTCACACACAGTTGTAAGCTCCACAAGCTCAGATATTTTTGTCTGTTGAGTACAGTGTTCCTGTGCCTAGAACAGGTTCATTAGAGAGGCTCCACAAGGATTTATCCATGAATTAATGGTGTATTTGGAATATGGAAGTATGCATCGAAGAGTAGCCGTCCTCATTGTTTGCCACCAGAAGCTGTTTTCGGGTTAAAAAAAACACAATGGAACGCTGCGAGGAACAATTAAGTGCCAGTGGTCCCAGCCTACAGAGCATTTTAAGCCTTAGTCCGGGTCACTGTTTTGCAGTTGAACTGTACAGTATCCCACTCACCAGCCTCACGTTCTCTCCCAGTCTTGCCTTTCTCCAACTCATTTCAAAACCGTGGCACTCATCAGGAGAAGCCGGTTCGTTTCCAAGAGTCACAAATGCTACCTACCTCCTTGAGAGTCTGTCTTTGAGGTTCAGATGGAAATTTGTCGAAGGCAACTGGATATCGCAGAAGCCAAGAGTGGAGACAGCTCGGAGCTGACGAATCTAGACGTGGAGGCATCTTCGTGGAGATGGTAGTTAAGCCTTGACGATGGGCGAGGGGATCAGGATGGTCGGAAGTGTAGGGCGTAGGGATGACTGGTGAAGAATCTGTATTCAAGGTTAGCTTTGCTACTTCTGCTCAGTCCGTGGGTGGCAGCGGAGAGTGGCAAACGAAGTGTGGATGACCACTGAAAACTAAGTCTCAGCCTTCCCAAAGAAAGGCTTTGACAAACACTCCTCAGAACGAATTCGAGAAGCCAGACCTTATCACACCCGTGTACACACATGCCACAAGGAACCTTTCCCCGAGGCAATGCAGGAGGAAGTGTGAAACTTTTCAAAAACCCTGTTCTATTGAATTATCTTCAGAAGTGCTTTAGCATGTGGGACTAGGGTGAGGAAGGACGGCTGGGGTTAGTGATTTTGAGTGCTAGAACTTTATGTCGGTGTATTATAAATATGCGATCCTATTTAATGTAGCGAGCCATCTGGTATATCAACAAGTGAAGGCCAAGTTTGTAATTGGCAAGGAAAGAAGTTATAATCTTTAAGGAGCTTTGTGTCCAGACCAATTCATTCTCTAATAGACCTTCATTGCCTCTGTCGCCGCAAACTCCCGAGAGGAGTCTTAAGAGCGAAAAATCCAGATTGGCTGAGTTTGATTTCTTTAGCGACTTTTCCTTTTTGGCTCCATCTCTCACCCAGAAGGCACTTGGAAAAACCCTTTCTTTAAAATGCAGCTGCTCACCTGGCCCAGTAATGCCTGGTTTGTCGTTTGTGGGTGGCTTTTATCCTGAAAGTGGGCAAGAAGCGAATTGTGTGGCAGAATCTGTTTCACATCCTCGTAGGCGACACAAAGTCTGGAAATAAAATGGTGTGTTTCACGAGAACGTTAACGAGACAGGGTTTCTTAGCGGAGTAGGAAGGTCCTTTGGTATTACGTGCTTCTCCCTTTGGTTCAAGGGTTCAGGCAGGGCCAGCACGCACAGCTGACCAGGTTAGCGGGGCCCCACTCAAGGGGGCGCCCTTGACCTCACAACCTGTGCGGATGGAGCCACCGCAGTGGTGTCCGCTCAGCCTGCTCAGTGGTACGAGGTGATCCTGGGGAAAAGATGAGTCTTTGGAGTTAGAATGGCCCGAGGCCAATCACACACACACACACACAAACTGTGATCTTGGACAGGTTTCCTCATTTCTAAAACGGGGATTATACTAAGACTTTCCTCATAGCGTTGTTAGAAATGAAGCAAGAAATTGCCTTTACAGACCCTTTCCCTTCACCTAGACTGCTCACCTGGGCAAATTCCTCTTCATGTTTCAAAACCCACCTCAGTATTTCCACGGTTAACCTCCCCTCTTCCCTCCTTACTACCTCCAAATATATCCGGTTGCCGTGGGAAGATTGGAAGTGCCATTATAAAGTAGATTTCTTTTTTCATTTTGTTGGTTCATTTTGGTGCACCGCATTTCTCGTATTTTGTGGCCAACTGCATTTTCACATGCCCATTTCTGCAGCTGAAATCTGTCTGCTTGCTCGCTTGCCTGACCAGCACTTACTCTTCCATCTCTGGTAAGGGGAGCCATCTCGGAATCGGCTGAGCTACTCATTCTCCCTGCATTTCTTGCCTCTGGCATTCAGACAGGATGGACACCTCCCTCCAACGCCAGTATCTGCCCGTCGTGACTCAGGCTTGTCCAATCATCCTTTTCCAACGAGGCTTATTTCTCCCCCTCCTCTCCACTCCCCTCTCCTCTCCATCATGTCAGGGTACAACAATAATATGGCCATATGCAAACCAAAAGGTGGGCTTTCAACCGACATCACTTCTGCTGGTGACTTGATCTTGGACTTCCCAGCCTTCGGAAACTGTGAGAAGTAAAATTCGTTTTTTAAGCCACCCCGTCTATGGCAATTTGTCATAGCAGCTTGAATGGACCGAGACAACAGGGAAAGCCAGCCCGAAAACAACACAAAATGTTAAAAAGATGGTCATCTCTGAAATCACTTGCATATCAGCACCCATATCTAATTGAGTCTGAACCCCTAAACTTTTCAGTTTTATAATAAATCAGATTCCTCACTCCACTTTTTTGTGTATAAAGTAGTTCAAAAAGTGCTGAGTTGCAGAGTCTGTTCTACTTAAATTCGAGGGCAGGATGGTGGATCCGTATGAGCCTTTTTAGCACTTACTATGTCGCATTCAAAAATGCCAGTTTCAGAAGTTCAGAGGTAGAGATTTAACAACTGAAAATCGTGCATAGTCATCCAGATGAATTAAGCCAGCCTGTGAGCCTGAGGTGTGTAGTCATTTTTTACCCGGAAATATAGTGATTTTTACAAGTCACATCTTGATCGACTGTCAGCTCGGTGAGTGTCTTCAGAGCCGACAAGTGATAAGCCAGCTGTTTAGTTATTGATGATGCTGCCGGACTAGGGATGTGTCATTCGCATGTGCTTTGGGGGCTGTGAGTCTGCACATGGACCCAAAGGAAAGACTGGCTTTTTCAGACATTCCCTTGATTCACCCAGAGGGGTCCTGGAGTCGAAGGCATGAGGATTTATGTCTTTGTCTTCTTCCAGAGTGAGGGACTAGTTCTCATCCAACCAGTGGTATTTTCTGCAGAAAGCCCGACCACCAAGTTCATTGCCAAAACTTCTCAATTCTTCACTTCTGTTGTCTTATTAGTACAAAGTCACCATATACAATTATCATAGCAGCTAATATTTATTTATCAGTCCTTTCCATGTGGCAGGTGTGCCAGCACTATTCCAAGTGCTGAGGATAAAGTGGTGCATGGCACTGACCTATGCTTGTCCTTATAAAGTATGTATACATATCAGTGGGAGAAATGGAAGGTGAAGAAGTAAGCCGATGTGCGAACAAGATAATTACAGGTTTTGATAAGAGATGGAAGGGACCCCAGCGGGTGATGTGATAAAAAGGTGATTGAAAGTGGTGATAGTTGGGGGTGGGGTGGGGGGTGAGAGGAGATCCGTCTTTACAATTAGGAACAAAATGAAACCATCTCTGAGATGGTAACGTTGCAATAGAGACCTACCCGTGAAGGAGGAGACAGCCAAAGATAATTTCACAGAGGGTGCTCCAGGCGGGGAAGAAAAAAGGTGACATCCCTGAGGCTGGAGAGAGCTTGGCAAGGTGACGAAACAGGAGCGAGGTCAGTAATGCTGGTGTACAGTGGGCGAGGAGGAGAGGCGTATGGAGAGGGAGAGGGATTTGAGGCAGGTGGGGCCAGGTCATGCTGGGCCCCAGCCAAGTGGTAGGAACCGTGGGCTTCGTTCATGAGTGTGTTATGTTATTTGCTCCTCATACAGGCCGACCAGGTAGGTACTCCTGCAGGACGAAGGATCTTGTGGAAAGCCACACCACTTGCGGACAGCAAAACCATGATTCACTCCGTAGTTCTCTTTCCAGGACCCGTCTCCTTCACCCTAATAAGGCTTCATCCTGTGGTTCCTAAGCCACAGACGAATCCGATAGAATATGGAGCAATGCCTGTTCATGACTGTTTATCATAAGTGTCATGACGTTATGAATAGAGATCTCTTAGCAGAGTGTCAGGCAAAGTCAGTGCATGACAAATAGTGCAATGTCTCCTCTGAGGGCTGCCCAGTCTGTACTTCATGTAACCTTTTTGTCAAATCTTTAATTCTGGTAAAATACACATAACATAAAATTTATCATCTTAACCATTTAAAAAATGTACAGTTGAGCGATGTTCGCTAAATTCACATTGTTGTATAACCAATCTCCAGAACAATGTTCATCTTGCAAAACTTAAGATGCATACTCATTAAAAACAACTCTCCATTTTGTCTCCCCCACCCTGCCCCTGGCCACCACCATGCTACTGTCTGTCTCTGTGAGTCTGACGACTCTAGGTACCTCATATAAGCGGGACCATACAGTATTTGTCCTTTCGTGACTGACTTCTTTCACGCAACATAATGTCCTCAAGGTTCATCCATGTTGTAACATGTGTCAGAATTTTCTTTTTAAGGTGAATAATATTCTATTGTATGAATACACCATGTTTTGCTTATTCCTTCACCTGTAGATGGACACTTGAGTTTCTTCCACTTACGTTTATTGTGAATAACGCTGCTGTGAGTAGGAGCATGCAAAAATCTCTTCCAGACCTTGCTTTTAATATGCGTGGGTATATACACAAAAGTGGAATAGCCGGATCATGTGCTAATTCTACTTTTAATTTTTTGAGGAAATGCTGTCTTGCTTTCCACAGTGGCTGCACCGTCTTATATTCCCACAAAGGTTCTGATTTCTCCCACTTTTGCCAACATTGGTTATTTTCGCTTTATTTGTCTGTCTGTTTGTTTTATAATAGCCACCCTGATGGGCATGAGGTCTTTGCTTCACGTAATCTTGGCTGTCTCCTTAGGAAGTATGTCGTTTTTGGAGCAGCTGGCAACATGTCATTCCCTTCTATCCACAACTTCCTGATGTAAATGGCATACATCACTGATGAAACCTTTACCATGTAGGTAAGAACATGGCGTCTTGCCTATAAAAATAGTTTTGTGTATTCAGGATCACGTTTGTCTGGTATTTATGAGAATCCACAGATTTCTTTAGAATAATCAAGGGGGCTTTGAGTTTCTGTCTTGTGCACTTGAAAGTATTCAAACCATATCCTTTTAATGTGGCTAAAATGCTGTTTCTCTCTCAGAGTTGCACAGCCCATAATTAAATGATTTGTAGGAGCGGTCTGAATTGAGGGCCCCGTTCATCAATACTGCATGAATTATGTAGGCATATCTTCATTTTTACATTATTTATCTCTGGCCAGATGGGTACGTTGGCTGTGAATCCACTTGCAGCTTCGGCACACTGACATCTGTGCCTGGTTGGGCCACCTGGGGGCTGGAGTGCATAGTTGTGGTTGGGGACACGGGGGGCCCTCTGCTTCCAGGCAGTTCGGGAGTGCTGTGAGTTCTGGTGTTTGACACTTGATTAGTCACCCCCTAAGTAGCTCCTATTTGAGTGAAGCAGAAAGGATCTGAGAGACGCCAAAGCTTTGGGAAAGGGCAGGCGATATCCTCTGTCCAAGTGGTGATGCCGACACCAATATTTTCACAACCCATTTGTCATGTTTTCAGTGCAAATGTAAAAATTATAATAATTGCGAGAACTAAATATTTAGGAAGGCCGTATGATACAGTGGGCACTGTGATACAAATATTTGTGTGCCCCCAAAATTCTTGTATTGAAACTTAATCCCCAACGTGATGGAATTTGGAGGCCGGGCCTTTAGGAAGTGATGTGGGCATGAGGGTGGAGCCCCCATGGGTGGGATTAGTGCCCTTTTATTAAAAAGATCCCAGAGAGCTCCCTAGCTTCTGTCACCATGAGGGGTACAAGGAGGAGACACAGGATCTGCTGGCACCAGACAGACTTCCCAGCCTCCAGAACTGTGGTAAATAAAGGTTTGTTTGTTTGTTAGCCACCCAGCTGATAGTATTTTGGTTTTAGTGACCCAAATAGACTAAGACCGTGAGTGAAAGTGTGGGCATTGGGGCTCCGGCTCTACTTACTGTGTGATTTGGGGCAAGCCCTTCCTTCGGGTTCTCCTTCTGGGCAGTGATGTCACATAGTTACCTACCGTACAGAGTGGTTGTGGGGATTAACTGAGACTATGCAGGTCATAAAATGGAGTGTTATACAGCTGCGAATAAAAAAGATCAAGATTTAGAGGTCCTGCTGTGGAGTAACTTCAAAGATATGTTACTGACAGAAATACAAAGGGCAAAATGTTACATCTAGGAGGTTCCTAATTGAGTAGGAAAAAAGTAATAGAATTATAGATTATATTTGTTTGCATACACATAGCATCTCTGGAACGTTCTACACACAAAACCAAGCGGTTTCCCCTGGGGAAGTGATGGGGCAATGTCTTGACTACTGTTTCATGTTGTTGTTATTTGTGTTTTATTGTGTGCTTTTATACATATCTTTAAGGAAAAGGCTTTGTTTTTAAAAGAAAGAGTGATACGCAGGAATGAGCTCTGTGCCAGAGTGGAGATATTTTTTGCACTTGCATAGAAACCTCTTTAGCACCCGGTGATACATCTCACCTACACCCTGGTCTTTCTGGTCTGAGCTGTGTGGACCTGCTGCCCTCCCCTGGCTTCTCACTAATGTTTCCTTGCTGTACTTGCTGGATAATTAGAGAACATTCACCTAGTCATAATCCAAGGAAAAAACGGGGGTCTAGAAAAATCCCACCTGGGCCCTTGGCTGAAGGCATGCGGGATGTCCACTTAGCTTAGTCATCAGCTCCACAAGGCCACAGCCAGGGTACATTTCTCTCTCTTACTTATGGAAATGAACCACAAACGTTGA
The DNA here is from genome assembly GCF_902729225.1 of Pteropus medius. NCBI lineage: Eukaryota > Metazoa > Chordata > Mammalia > Chiroptera > Pteropodidae > Pteropus > Pteropus medius. The sequence goes on from NW_024349798.1 coordinate 7,854,700, forward strand.
AAATTCTATCCTGTTCAGCTGTTTTATGGGGCTGTGTATTCTCCTCAAGCAATGGGATGCGTCTGCAGCTTGCTTTTTCCAGTGTTCTTCTTCATTTGATTTATCAGAGATGATACTTGGTAATTCATTTTGATATTGTTTCCTGTATCCAATGATAAACACTCGAGAGAAACCAAGAAATCTATTTTTTATATTAAATGATAACACTGCCCCTTTCATTATCCTCCCAGAACTGCAAATCAACCCCGCTCTCTCAACTAAAAGAGAGGAACTAAGCTTTGTTCAGTGTTGATTCCTACATAATTATGTTAAATATGGTAGGACTAGGTTTTACAGAACCAGGAGGGGGCAGTAAATTACCTTTTTTACTGTTATTAAAAATGAATCCTGTGTCTCCTGCATAGCAAGGTCTCATCCGTTTTCTCTAGAATTTGACCAATTTTTTTTCCCCCACCAAGGGAAAATTTTGAGCTTCGTGGTCATTCTGGTTTTATGTAATACTCTCATTAGGTTTTGATTAGTGTCCTTTCACATTACTTCCCATAAATAGACAAAAACAAATTTTGCACTCGCAAAAATGTCTTTTTTTTTTTTTTTTTTAATTCCTCACTTTGTAAATGAGATGAAATCGTGACTTTTCTTAAGGTCTATCTCGCTCTTCTGGTTTGGACATAGGTGAAGGTGGACGTGCCTCCAGATAAACCGAAATCAAAGTGTAATGCTCTGGGGGGTTCAGTTCCTTGTGAAAGATGAGAGAAGAAAATGGTGCCTTTAAAGAAAACAGCCACTTTTCTTGTAATATTCCACTGCTTCAGCAGACACGTGTGCATGCCCAGAGAATGCGCTTGGTGACGACTCTTCAGACTGGAACCTTTGGCGTGCAAAGGCACATTCCTTTTGTTTTCCTGTGGCTGCTTCCTCCTTAAACTTATATATTTGAATACCATTAACTTATGTAATTGCTATGTTCCCTACCCGGGTACCTAATATATCTGGCTAGTTTTAAGGAACACTGTGTCTTCTCTGTGGGATGATTTGGGGGTGGTTTAGGAATTATTATTGGCTGTGCTATAAATGTTTGGGGAGGGAAATACAGGATACTTCCAGGCCGCAGTTAACGCCTCCTAATGTCAGAGTCTGTGTGCTACCCAGGGGCTGGGAGACAGTGCCAACCCAGGGAACTAACTACGTAAAGCGAAAACTCATCGCTACTGTCAGGTACTTGTTACGTATTTATATTGACATATATTGGAGATATACATATACATACATACGTGCATACATATACACACACACACATATGTATGTGATTATATTAAATGTCCACTTAGTGTGTGTGTGTGTGTGGACATTTAAGATAATCATATGTATGTGATCATATTAAATGTCCACACACACACACACACACACACACATATGTATGTGTGTGTGTGTATACATATATTTTGTCCTCACGAGTGTGTGTGTGTGTATACATATATTTTGTCCTCACGACTCACAATTCTGAAGAAGGAAGAGGTCAGACTCATTTTTTTCCTGCAGTTCTGACAGCCCCAAAACTGCAGACTACACATTTCTCGGCATAGCTAAAGGATATTTTCTTAAGGATCCAAGTTCTCATTAGTCTTCATTTTATAGTTGTTGCTTTTTTTCCCCCATCCCTCCCCCACCCCCGTTCCACCTACATCAGATGAAGCACGAGGCAAGAATTAGATTATACACAATTTGCACACTGATTTATTAGCCTCAGCCAGGTCTTTCGTGAAGGAAGAGGAAACAGTATGAACAGCTCTTGGGGGCTCTGTTTGAGTGGGGTTCCCCAGCAACGCCGAGTTTTTGGATGAATTTTGGCTGGGGGTAGTCTCCCCTGCAGTAGGAATGAGGTGCGTGTCTGCTTACAGATGCCCCCGGCACACTTAGCAGATAAGCAGACGTGAGTGAGCACCTCCACGAAGTACCTCGCTGGTTTCCGTGTTTTCCCTTGCGTGGTATTTTATTCCTCTATTCCTCCTCCTGTGGCATGTGAAGGGGATTATTCTTATAGCAGAGTATTTACCTGATCTTATTTTGAAATCATCCAGTCTATTTCAGAATCCCAGCTGTACCACTGATGCACTTAAGAGATGGAGAGCAGGAAGGGTTTTTTTTGATCTCTTTAACTTCCTCATCTGTAAGATAGGGTGATCGTAATAGTTCTGCCTTCACAAGATTGTTTGGAGACTTATACGAAACGGTGCAGTGAGGTTCTTAGCATAGGGCCAGAGAAATAATAAACACGCAATAAATGTCTAACGTGTCATTCTTTATTATGTTCCACTGGTGTCCTCATACCCTTTTATGACACTTTTTGGGAAATTTCTTCAAGCTCAGTGCCACTTCTTAACAGTCACTGTATCATCTTGAGGGAAGGTCTGTAAGACTGCTATGCTGTAGCGTTTATGCCTTTCAGCAATTTTCAACGTGGGGAAACACAGGTTGTGCAGTTTACTCATCAAATAACCGGAAACATAACTTGAGCAAATTTCTCTCTTGTGTAAACAGTGAAAACCCAATGTCTTGTTCTCTTTCTCTCCTTGTAGAGGAGGAGACATTCCTTGAGCCCAACTGGATTTGGAATGTTTCATAACCTTGGAAATTGTTCGCTTCTATGAAGTCATCACTTTTATTATATAACATAAAGGGGGAATAAAGTTGTTAATTCTCGATGCATCTGAAGTGGTGACATGCAGCAAACAGCTCATTATCTCCCACACAGAGCACGATTACTCAGTATAGAGAAACACTGCTTTCAGATGCTGCCTTATATTTGAGCTTCCCCATGCTGGCTAATGTCGATATTGATTCTGAATAATTCAAATAGCAATAAAATTGGGTGTTCATGACAGTCAATCAGAGGCATTTTATATTTAATGCTCAATGGAAGAAACACAGTGTCTTTTTACCTTCTGAATTTCAAAGCTGTTAAAGTAATTGTAAGTCATTAAGCTAAATTTCTCTGCATAATCGGGATAGTTAACCTAATTCATGCACCATTCAAAACAGTGGAAAAGAACTGATGAAATTTTAGTTAATGCCATATATATGTATTATGTATGTATATACTTGCATGTATATGTATTTCGTACACACACACGCATGTTTAGCCAAAGTCAGATCACTTTACCAGCATTCATTTCATTTATCACAATCAACAAATCATATGGGGATAACTTTAAATAATTCATTTAATCATATTTTTTCAGATATTCCCAATGGCCTCAGATATGAATAACTTCTGTTGAAATAGAAATACTAAATTAAGGATCTTAATTTTTTCTAAATGATTGTTCTGCTATCATCCTTCTGGTTCTCAGCCGTCATTGTACAATAGAATTGCCTGAGAAATATAATAATAATAATTTATAGTAGGGGTCACAAGCCCCGAAGATTCTGATTTATTTGCTCTAAGGTTGGGACCTGAGCATCAGGGTTTTAAAAAGTCTTCCCAGTGGAGTCTAATGTGCAGCCTGGAGTGACAACCATGCCGAATCCGATTCACTCACTCACTCATTCACTCATTTATTCAGCATTTGTTTATCAAGTACCTGTCATACTCTACAATCGTCCAGGCCTTCTGCTGGCTAACAAGATGAGAAAGGTGGTCTCCAGGAGCCCTCAAAAAATGTGATTTAGACCGCAAAACCAAAGACAGTGTCTATATATGGCTTTCTGGAAAGTTTAACACGCCCTCCTCGAGGACTATTATCAAAACTCTAGAGAGGATTGGGTTTCAAAAGGGTTCCTGGCTGTCTGGAGAACTTACTTCATTCCGTTCTAAGTCAAGACCTGTAAACCTTAACACTTGATCACAGATTTGTGCGTTGGAAGGTAGGGTTATAGGTGAGAGCAGAATTCTACCTTTCTTGCGAGTTGGATTTTAGAGTCATCTTCCGGGTTAACTGAAGGCAAGTTTTGTTTCTGGCTCTGGGGAGGAATGATACGTCTCATGGTTAGTGCTTAAACACTTGTAGGACAAATGGGTTTTGGGAGAAAGCTGTTGAGAAGAGAAAAATGGCCCATGATGGGTATTCCTAAAACTAGCAAAGGATGCCTCATTTAAGAGGAGTGAAAAGACTGATCAAAACTTCAGGCCCTAGTGGGTTGACAGGTGCTTCGACTTCTTGAGCATATTCCTCCAGGAAATAATTTAGAGGGCTTTTAAATAACGGTAGAGATCGTTCTGATGCTCTTTAGAAACGCTTGGGCTGTATGTTAAAAATACACTTCTCCACCTCTGCAGTCCTTCTTGCTTTAAGAATTTGCTTTGCTAAAAGAAGCCTAAAATAATTATAACTGTCTTTATCTGGAGAGGAGGAGGGGACATGGGAACAAAGCTTGAAAAAGTATAAAGGGTTCGTTTGGGGAGATGGTCTGATTATTTACCAGAATAGAGGGGAGTAATGGGTGATAAGAATCCATTCCATCTCACTTGTGTTAATTTTAGAACATGAAGCATATCATATAGTAAATAGTAAGCGTGTGGGATTCATATATCCGGTCCTGGAAAAGGGGTTGCATTGAGAGATGAAAGTGATGTCATTGGTTAACAAAAAGACTGGTCATTTTGTGGCAGACCGTCACTAAGGATTAAGTGTGAGGACTTTTACACGAAACACCACTCTCTTGGAGCCCCAAGCCATTTTCAGGGTCATCATTCAAGACAACAAGACTAAACTGATTTTTAAGTGAATTACAGAATTCTAGAGGTGAAAGACACCTTAAGTGTCATTTCTTAAGAGTCTCTCAGACCTGGCTGAGACTCAGAACCACAAGTGGACTTTACCTAAGATGACCAGACTTCAAAATGTCTGTTTTCCTGAATCAGAACCCCCAGGTATGGGGTCTGGGGATTCCTACCTTTGACAGACTTTTTTCAGCTAACCCTATGATAGTCTATGAACCAGTATTTAAAAACCATTGGCCCCGCTGGAATCTTTTAAGTTACCCGTCAGGAAACAGAGGTTATCATCTTGCAACCCAGAGCAGAAGCAAGACTCGGAATACCTATTCTAGGAATAGTCTCTGTCTTTCAAAAGCTGATGATATCCCTCCCTTGGAATGCCTAAATTGGAGGCCACTGCTGTGGGGCAGCTGGGGACCATTGCTTAGAGTTGCTGAAGGGGGCAAGTCTTCAGGAAAGAAACAAAAGTCAGATCTTAGAGGAACTGTATTCGAAAGCTCCAGTCTAATGTGAAATGGTAGGCTAGGTCAGGAGACAGAGTCTAGCATAACTAAGAAGGAAGGATCTGGAAATACTGCCACAAGTGTGGGCAGATACTGCTCAGTCATCACGTCGGACGGCTGATAGCCAGTGCATAGTTTTACTTTAGAAAAGGGATCAGCAACCGGAAATCTCATCTGTTACAGAATGTGGCCCTCCCACCCCCCTTCCCAGGCTTGCTGTTTCTCTCCACTCCTGCAGAGGTGGAGCAGCCAGTACCTGTGTCTCTCTCTGCCTGAGGACATTTCTCAGGATTGTGGGGAGTTGAATTCTTATGCACGGACAGGGGAGACCAAAATGGTGGGGGAATTAACGCCCCAAGGAACAGCCTTCAACCGGTGACTTTCAGGTGTAGGTATGTAAATACCCCAGCTTCCTGATTGGGGTGCTGCTGAGGCATGCTTTTTACAGGTGTCCCCAGCGATAAGCCCACCTGTGCCTGGCACCTCAGCGAACCCTTTGTTAAAGAATGCCTTTTCTTCTCTGTGCACCTTTCTTCCACTCCTAGTGGGTTCCCCTGACCCCAAATAAATAACTCGCTCTCAAATCCTTGTCTAATTGTTGACTTCTGGGGAATCCAAATGAATAGAATATCTGTGTGTTCCTGTATTTTCTTGCACAGTCAGTAAACATCTGACATGTGGCGTGTGGTCTAATTTGGATCAAAAAGGAACTATTTTAAAGGATCCAGAGAATCTTGTGGATCTCAGTTGTAAGAGGTCAGGCTGGGAATCTACGGGTCACTCCTCTGTTCTGCCCTCCCTTTCTCCTTCACTCTTCCATTTGCTTCTTCTGCAGTCTCTGGTCTCTTCCTTTCTTCTCCCTAAAGACTGACTTCCCCCACTGACTTATAATGAATAAACTTTCCTACAATCTCAGCTGGCACGTATCTGGACTACCCTGGTGCCAACTTTGATCAAATGCCAGCTCCAGAATTCACCGTCTCCGAGTCCCGGACCCCAGTTCATGTTCTCAGGAGAGAGAATGCCTCTGATTGACGCAGCATGCCTAGGAATGAGCTGTACAAAGCTGGCGGCCTCCCTGGGCTGGTCACCTGCACTGCACCTGCACTGGGAGGCCCCTGAGGAGAGTCATGCCACCTGTTTCATTCAGTATCTCTTCCAGGGATAACAGGCATGGGTGTTAAACTACAGAGGATTTGGTATGACAGGCCATCGCTTTTCATCCTGAATAGGCGAAATTTCCGTCATCCTACGACCAGTTATCCACAGTGGTTAGTACACGGTACAGTGGGTCTGCGAGGCAGCAGCCCTCCCTGTTCACAGGAGGGCAAGGACTTTGTAGGGAGGAATAAGGTGAATGCTTAGCATGTATACAGAATGCTCCCACCCTCTGTTGCTGGAAGCGCATAAGCCTGTTTCTGCCAACAAAGAACAAGCACATTCTGTCATTGCAGCCATACATGCTGGATGCCTACATTTTTAAAGAGTAAATAATGGTGCTTTTTTTCATTGTTGTTTGTTTGTTTGTTTTGGTTAGTTGGTTGGTTTTTTAACTTGGGCAGCAGCCATGATTTAAACTTTCCAAAGCAAAATTCGTATCTAAAGGTCTGTTGATCTATGTGCTACATTTCATGACAAATGATGAAAATACCAATTTCTATATAAAGTAAAAGCTAATTTGACACTTTTTAAAAGGATCACAACTTATTTTGGGGCATTTTCTTAAAACAGAAAATAGGTACATAATCTTTTTTGAAAATAACTTCCTAAGTGATGTCAACATTTGGGGCTCTCTTTGACATAAAAGATGCCAAAAAATAAATACATGCAAATATTAAAATGTAAATAGTGCGCAATAGCAACCCCTTACCTCTTACATGTTACTGGAACTATGTACTTATTAGCAGACACCAGAGCCCAGGCAAACTCTGTTTCTGAAATTCGGCCTTCAAGAAAATGGAAACAGACCCATGACTTAAGCATACATGTATATGTTTCCACGTGAAGGATACACTTTTCTGATTTACACAGCCCCGTGCCCCGGAGTGGGGGCTGTGTCCGTCAGTTGAATCTACTCAGCACAATGGCATCTCAAAAATTAAATTAAAAAACGGGTTCACTGTGGGTTTTCTAAGGGCAGCCGAAGAATTCGCTAAGTCGAGCTAGACAAATGTTTTTGTAACGAACCATTTAATAATTAATATGTAGCACATATAATGATGATTAGAGCCTGCAGTGGTTAAAAATCCAAGCTTGTTTAAGGCAGCGAAAATACTCTGTAGGATACCATAATGGTAGATACATGTCATTACCCATTTGTCCAAACCCATTGAATGTACAGCGCCAAGAGTGAACCCTAATGAAAACTATGGACTCTGGGTGATCATGATACGTCGATTCAGGTTCATTCGTTGTAACTAATGTGCCACTCTGTGGGGGTGTCCATAGTGGAGCATGAGGGGGGGGCGGGTTAAGGGATAAATGCAAAATCTCTGTGCATGCCTCTCGATTTAGCAATGAAACTAAAAAAACATAAAGTCTTAAAAACAAAAACAAAAACTCCCCCAAAACAATTAACCAAACAAAGAAACCAAAAGCCAAAAAGGAGCTCTGCCATCTAACAGAGCTGTGTTCCAATCCCATCGCTACGACCTGTTTGCAGACAGACAAGTAGGGGCTCACTCCAGAACCGATATGCGTCCAGGGCTCACGGCCACCTTCTATTCCGAGTGGCGGTCCCAGGCTGTACAGAGAACCGGTCCTTAAATAGTCTGAATAGCATCTTTGTCTGCCCGAGGGGTCGCAGTGGAGCCAAGTCTGTCTGAGAGTCTGTGGGCCCTGTGCTAGGTCCGGGCATCATCAGGGGGTAGCACGTGCATATGTTTCTTCTTGCTGTGCTTGTTTGAAAGAACTTCCACACAGGCCACCTGAATGTGACGTTGCGGTCTTATCACCAGATTGCACAGGCTTCTCAGAATTACACAGAGGCCAACAGCTTCATTTCAGGGCTTTTTGTGCCTTGGATCCTAGCTCACTTCCATGCAGCTTGGCAGTTGTGTGAAGTCTGACCTCTCCTTTCAACTCTTGTGGAATGTCTAAATGCCCTTTGTTGAGCCCTGAGCTGGGAAGGGTTTGTATGGATGCATTTGCTTTGTTCAAGAGGAAGACAAGGATATCCTTGGGGCTGAGTTTTGAATTCGGGAGATTGTTAATCATTGGTCCTAACAGCTGGACTTTACTGAACACTTGAGATTATGCAGCCATTTCTTTTACATGGATTATCTCATTTAATCCTTATAAATCTGGATGTGAAGGTCTTAATATCCCCACATTACAGAGGAAGACCTGGGTTCGGGAAGTTCAGTAACTTCTTCAAATTGCCCCAGAGAGTAAGTGGCCTAAGTGGTCATTCAGCCCAAGTCAGTCAGAAGACTGTGGACTTAACCACTCCTTAAGTACCTGGGATGATGTGTCTATCACAGAGGTTCTTTCTCTGATGGATTGTCTTCTCTGTCTGCAAATATCTTCTTTGCAAGGGTGGAGTCTGCATGTGGCACTAGACTTCAGTCTTCTCCCCCTTTCCCTTCCTTTCCTCCCACTTCCTTCCTTTACTCCTATCCAATAAGACAACATAAATTCCACCTAAAATATGCAGAGAACATTTCTTACAAAACCTAGTACCTAGAACAGGTGCAATGATGAAATGAAGAATAATTTTTCAATAATTTTGATGCCAGGTGAATGTTATTTAAAAAGTGTTGAAAAAACAAAATCCGTGATTTATTGCTAGATGCAATTAATAATGAACATGGTCTCTGTTTCTATGGGATAAGATGCATATGGTTTACTGCAGTGGTCCTCAGCCTTTTTGGCACCAGGGAGCGGTGCTCCTATGAGAGTCTAATGCCTGATCTGAAGTGGAGCTGAAGCGGTGATGCTAGCACTGGGAAGCGGCTGCAAATACAGATGAAACTTCCTTGCTCACCTGCCGCTCGCCTCCTACTATGGGGCCAGGTTCCTAACAGGCCATGGACCGGTACCAGTTCGTGGCCTGGTGCGGGGGATACCTTTGGTTTAGTGGAAAGAACATGGTTTTGGGAATTAAGTAGACATGAGTTCCACTCTCAGTTCAGCCATAGACCAATAGGATGGACTTGGGGAATTACTGAAACTCTGAACTTGGTCACTCAATCCTGCCAATTAAGGAAATTGCACCTATTGCACAAGGCTTGTTTGAAGATTGGAAAGTGATAGATGACCCCTAATGCAGTACCTGTCAGAAAGTGAGCCTTCAGAAAATAGGTATTATGCAGCAGGCATCTATTCAGAGCCCTTTGTGTGGCAGGTGCTGTCTGCTGTTTAAGTATTTCTTGCCCCTCTGGGGTTTCATTTACCCTGAAAGCTTGAGCCTGGTTATGAGAAGTCCCCAGAGAAGAGTCCACTGTCATGGGCCCTGAGTGGGATGGAAGGGAAGGGAGTGAGATGGGGGTAGCGGTCCTCTCCTACTGTGCGGAACAGAAATAGAAGGAAATGAATTCTGGAGCTGGATCATTAGTTGCATAATTCAGGGGCCCTCCTCCTGTGACCACTTGGAATAAGCAGATGGTTAAAGAATAAGGGTTTGTCTTTTTGGCTTTGATTTTTTGAGATAATTACGTTTTATTTTTTTCTAGTTGGGCTCTTCAGGTAGATTAAGTTGTTCATTGAAAGGGATTGGGGGAAGCATCGGCATGGTTATCCGAATATTTTCCAACCTTTATAAGGTTTCCCATTGCTCTTTCAATGATTTTAGCCATGAAGTGAGGGCATAAGCAGAGAGAATCCACTCCCACATCGTTAACATCGAAAATCAGTTTTGAAGGAGAGGTTGTTATTTACATCCCATCTCTGTTGTACTCTACACTCTTCAGACCACGCGTGCGATAATTTATTCATATGCTGTGGATTCCAGATGCGGATGCGTTGGGAAGAGAAAAGAGGGGTGGCAAGTGGGCTGCATGGAGGCTGAAGCAATGGATCCTGAGCCTGGGTGTAGATTCTGAAGGGAGGAATGCCGTGATTAATTAGTGATGTCTGCCATGGGTGAAACACAGAGGAGAAGCAGCCTGTGTGCCTTGTACCTGCCACATATCTCTGACCTGGAGACTGTCTGAAAAGGAGAATCTCATTTAAAGAATGTTTAGTGAGTTTCTACCATGTGTCAGACACTGTAGTAGGCACTGAAGAATTGGTATTACATAAGACAGACATGGTCTTCCCTTCATGGGCTTACAATAGAGGAAAACGAGAGGCCAAGTTATAAGGAATATTGACAAGAATTAGAACTCTTTGGCCAGGACAAGCAAAATTCAGGTAATATAATTTTAATAAACAAGGAGTTATAATATTTTTGCATCATCCCATTTTTTTCTACAAGAGTCCAATTGCTATGTGTCCTGCCCTCATTCATTAATATTTCTTTTTAGAGGTCTAAAAGTTAATTAGGTTCACTACTGGTCTAAATGGCCATGCAAAGAGTAGAAGAGACTGCGGTGTGCATGTATGTCTACATCACAGTATTAAAACAGAATGCAAACATTTGAAAATCGAGAGAACAGTTGTGTTACTTCTAGTCCTGCCCAGCTGGCTAGAATAGCCACTGCCTGGTACCTATCAGTTTTCTAGTAGCAATTCCTACTGAATTGCTGTTTCAGACTGAACTCTGCTTCTCGGATTCATTGTCTCACCTGAGGCTTATTTGACATGAGGGTTTAGCAAAGAAAGGCAGTTTGGAAGATTGACAAATATTAATCAGATTGAAGATGGGCTGGTTTCTTGCCCCAAAATGTCCCAGAGCCTTATGTTGGTTGTCTGTCCAGATAGACAAATGAAGTGTGGGATTTAAATCACAATCCATTTTTAATAAGAGGGAAAGTGTCTTCTCTCAAGGTCTTTATATTTCAGTTAGCAACTCCTTTCATTTAGGATATTGTAGACTTTCTTTAAACAAAAGGCACCATATTTTTTAAGGATGGGAGAAGCTATGAGACCTCAGTGTAATTAAAAATATTTATTAAGTAAGCTCATGAGTAAACAGCCCTTAATAGAGTGCCTGGCTCAGAGCAAAGTGTTAAATAAATGCTAACTCTTGCCAGTATGTATAATAATGTGTCTCCACAATGGAAAACAAAAACCACAGGGAACATTAGTATTTTTTTCTTTTGATAATTCTAAAAAGAGAGGTTGGACTTTTACTTCTGTCCAAGACAGAATCATAGGGGCCATATTTAATCCACTATCTTCAATGACCATATAAGAGGCAACATACATGAAACAATGGTTTGCACATCACTGTATGTCTTGGTCCATTTGGGCTGCTCTAAAAAATTAACACAGATTGAGCGGCTTATACAGAAACTGAAAATTATTTTTCACAGTTCTGGAATTTGGGAAGTCCAGGAACAAGGCTCCAGCAGATCTGGCGTTTGGTGAGAACCCACTTCCTGGTTCATAGATGGCTGTCTTCTCGCTATGTCCTCGCATGGTGGAAGGGGCAAAGGAGCTGTCCGGGATCTCTTTTACAAAGACACTAATCCCATTCATGAGGGCTCCACTCATGACCTATTCACCTCCCAAAAGGTCCCACCTCCTAATGCCATTGCCATTCAGGTTAGGTTTCAACATATAAATTTTGGAGAGACACAAACATTCAGTCTATGGCATTGTACATCAGGCAGTGACACACAGTGATCCTTGAGAGATACAAAACAAATGACGTGAGCCCTACGATTCCCCCAGTTTGTAGCCTTAGGGGGTTTCCATGCAGAGAGAAGGGGAACCTAATTGAAGCCCAGTGGACTGTCTGCCCTGAGGCACCAGACTGGTTGTCCAGGGAACTAGGCACCTATCGTACTGAGGAGAGAGCACTAGGGAGGAGCGTCAAAACCCAGTGGAGAATTTATAGTAATCCTAAAAATGTAAGTACCAAGCAAAAGAGTTATGAAATATGTGAAGCAAAAACAGAAGAAAAATAAATAGAAAAATCTATAATTATAATTGGAGACTTAAGCAGCCCCCTCTCAACAGTTGCTAGAACAACTAGATAGGGTGTCAGCAAGAATAGAGAAAAATTCAACAACACCATCAATCAACAGGATGTAACTGACATTTATAGAAAACTCTACCCCAAACAGCAGCATACACATTCTTTTCGACAGCCCATGGATCATATACCAAAATAGACGTGTCCTGAACATAAAGACACCAGGACAATCTCCAAACACTTGGAAACAAAACAATAAAATTCTAGGTAATTTCTGGGTCAAAGAAGAAATCTCAAGAGAAAAACAAAAGTACATTGCACTTAATGAAAATAAACATACAGCTTATGAAAACTTTTGAGAACAGCTAAAGCAGTGCCAAGAGGGAAATGTATAGCATTAAATGCTTTGACTAAAATGGGGACAAGTCTAACATCAATAAGTTCCCACTTAAAGAAAGAAGAGCAATAAACCTAAAGCAAGCACAAAGCAGAAAATAATAAAAATTGAAGCAAAATTCTATGAAATTGAAAACAAAAATAATAGATAAGAGTTTATTATCTAAAAAAAATTTAAAAATTCAAACATCTATCAAGAGAAACGGAGAAAATAAAAAGAAAATAATCAGCAAAATCAGGAATGAAACAGAGGATCTCACTATAGACCCTGAAGATTTCAAAAGGATAATAAAGTAATACTGTGAATGACTGCACATGTAGATTTGACAACTTAAATGAAATAGACCAGTTCTTTGAAAAGTAGAGAATACCACAATTCATGCAAAAGAAGTAAATTGAATAACCCTATAACTATTAATAAAATTGAATTTATAAATTTAAAACTCCTCCAAAAGGAATCTCCAGATTTAGATGGTTTTATTGTAGGAGTCTACCTATGTTTAAAGAACAATTAACATCAATTCTATACAATATCTTCCAGAAAATAGAAGAGCATGGAATTTTTTTTATGAAGCCATTATACCCTGATACCAAAACCAGACAAAAATAGTAAAAACAAACAAACAAAATGTTAACAAGATATTTGCAAATAAAATTTAGCAATATATAAAAGAATTATGCACTGTCATGCAGTGGGAAATATTCTAGGGATACAACAATGGTCCAGTACTCAAAAATCAGTCACTGTAACCCACCATCTTTATAGACTAAAGAAGAAAAAGAATCTGATCAGATCAATTGATGCAGATTAAGCTTTTGACACAATTGAAGACCCATCTGGAATTCTCAGAAAACTAAGAACAGAGGGCATTTTTTTTTAACTTGATAAAGAAAATGCACACAAAACCTATAGCTCACATTGTATTTAACGGTAAAAAACTGAATGATTTCAGTCTTGGGATCAAAAACATACTTTGCTCTTAAACATAGTATGGAAATTCTAGCCAACTCAATAGGACAAGAAATGGAAATAAATGGCATGCAGGTCATAAATGAAGAAATAAGTCTGTCCTTCTTCTTGAATGCCATGGTTGTCTATGTAGAAAATCCCAAGGAAAAACCACTGTGTAGTCTGTAAGTAAGCTCGGCAAAATCACAGGGTACAAGATCTTATACAAAAATCAATTGTACTTCTATATCCTAGCCATAAGCACACTGAAACCAAACTTAAAGGAATGCCATTTATAATCACTTAAAATAGTAAAATATTAGGTGTATCTCTAACAAAACATGCACAGGACTTTAAGACTTTCAAATGCTGAAAGACGAAAAGACATAACCATGTGGAGACACATACCGCATTCATGAACTGAAAGACTGAACACAGTAAAGATGTCAGTTCTCTCCAAATCGATATACAGTTTTAATGCAGTTCCCATCGAAATCCCAGCAAGACTTTTTTGTAGCTACAGAGAAGATAATTCTAAAATTTATATGGAAAGGCATAGAAACTAGAATAGCTAAAAAAAATTTTTTTGAAAAAGAAGAATAAGTGGGAGAAATCAGTCCAACTTATGTCAAGACTTATTATGTACCACCAGTAATCATTATTATGTGGTATTTTCTGGGGCATAGACACCTAAATCAATGAAACAGAGTGGAGAAATAGCTCTGTGCAGGTATGCCAAGTGGCTTTGGCAATGGTGCAAAAGAAATTCAATGGAGGAAGGATGGTCTTTTCAATAAATGATGCTGGAATGAATGGATAGCCAAATACCTATAAGCAAAGAAAAAAAAAATCTTGAGCTAAACGTAACACTTCATAAAAATTAACTCAAAATGGATCATGAATCATAGATTAAATGAAAAATATAAAACCATAAAAGTTTTAGAACACGACCTAGGAGAAAATCTTTAGGACCCAGGGCTTGGTGACATGACAGCAAAAGGACGATCCATAAAAGAAAAAAGAAAGATAAATTTTACTTTGGCAAAATTAGAAACTTTCACTCTGTGAAAAACCCTGAAAAGATATAATAAAGACAAGCTTCAAACTAGGGGAAATATTTGCAAATTAGATATCTGGTAAGAACAAATATCTGAAATATATGAAGAACTCTCAAAAGTCAACGATTAAAACAAATCCAATTAGAATATAGACAAAAGACTTAAAGAGACAATTTACCAAAGAGGATATATGGATGCAAACAAACACATGAAAAGATGTTCAACATCACTAGTCATTATGGAAACACAAATTAAGAACATAAGATATCACTACCTACATTTTAGAATAGATAAAGTAAAAAAACAAGAACAATACCAAATACTGATTCAGAGAAACTGAACCCTCCATACATTGGTGGTGGGACTATAAAATGACGCAGCCCTTCTAGAAAAATAATTTGGCAGTTTCCTAAAGAAAATAAATATGCTCTTACCATATGACCCAATGATCACACTTCTTAATATTTATCCCAGAGAAATTAAAACTTATGTCCAAAAAGCCCCTAACATCAACCTGTACACATTTGTTCATTGCAGTTTGATAGATGGAGATCAAATTAGTAGTTGCCTAGAGTTAAGGATGGTGGATAACAAGGTGATGGCTATGAATATAAAGAAGTAGCATGAGGGAAATCTCAGTCGTGATCAACTAGTTCTGTATCTTGGTTGTAGTGGTGATTACAAAAATATACACATGTGATAAAATGGCATAAAACTATACTCACACATTGTATCAACACCAGTACCCGGTTATAGTATTGTAGTATAATTACATAAGGCGTAACTAATGAATTACCAATATTGCCAACTGGGTGAAGGGGATACAGGAATTCTCTGTACTATATTTGCAACTGTCTGAAAATCTCTATTTCAAAATTAAAATTATATTGATATCATTTAAATAGTGTATATTAGAAACTCCAAAGCATCCACTAAAATGACAGAAGGCATTAGTTACAGCTATTAAGCCAACAGAGAAGATCAAATGGCATCACATAAATATTTTATTTATCCTAAAGGAGAAAAAGTGAAAAAATAGGACCAAAGAACAGATATAAAAAATAGAAAACATACAGGAAGATTATAGATTTAAACCTAACCATATCAATACTCACATTAAGTATGAATGATCCAAATATGCCCAGTAAAAAGGTACAGATTGTCAAAATGAATAAAAAACAAGAGCTGATAATGGGCTGTTTATAAGAAATACACTTCAAATATAAACAAACAGATCAGTTAACAATAAAAGATGAAAAAAAGCATTTCATGCTACCACTAATCTAAAGAATACTGGAGTAGTTATATTAATGTCAGACAAATAGATAGGTGCTAGGAAAAAAGAATACTACCAGGGCTAAAGAAAATTGTTTTCTAGTGACAAAGGGTCAAATAATCAAGAGGATATAACAATCCTAAATGTCTATGCACCTCATAATAGAATTTCAAAATAAATGAAACTACAACAGATGAAATTTCAAGAAGAAAGAGCCAGAGATTTCAGTATTAGTCTCTCAATAACTGATAGAATAAATAGCCAGAAAATTAAGTATAAGAAAATTCGAACAACACCGTGAATAAACTGGTCCTAATTAGCACTTATAGAACTCCTTACCCTAAAAGAGCAGAATACACCTTCTTTTTAAGTGCACAAGGAAAAGTCACCAAGAGAGGCCTATGCTAGACTGGTCTGTTTAAAAAACACACACAACAAATTTAAAAGAGTTAAAAATCATAGATTAAGTTCTCTGACCACAGTGGAATTAAACTAGAAATAAATGACAGAAAGATATCTGGAGAATCTCCAAACACTTAGAAACTAAACAACACTCTTATAAATAATCCATGGGTCAAAATAAAAATCTAAAGGGAAATCAAAATAGACATTGACCTGAATGAAAATGAACATACAGCAGATCAAATTTTGTTTGGTTCTCAAGGAAATATTTATAGCATTAAACACTCCTACTAAAATAGGAAAGAATTCTCAAATCAATTACTTTATTTTCTACCTTAGGGAACTAGAAATAGAGGAAATTAAATTCAAGTTAACTAGAAGAAAGGAAATAATAAAGATCAGAGTGGAAATCAACAAAAGAGAAAATAGGCCAAAAATAAATACAAGTCAATGAAGCTGAAAGCTGGTTTTTTGAGAAGATCAATAAAATCAATAGACTTTTAGCCAGACTTAGAAAAGAAAGAGAGAAGATGCAAATTACAATATCAGAAATGAAAGAGGTGACATCACTATAGATATTAAAAGGATGATAAGGGAATATTATGAACAACTTTCTGCCAGGAATTCAAATTTTTTGGTGAAATGGCAAATTCCTTAGAAGGCATAAACAAATAGAATTCACTCAAGAAGAAGTAAATAATCTGAATTCTCTGATATGTATTAAATAAATTGAATCTATAGTTAAAAAATCTTCCCATAAAATAAATTCCAGGCCCAGATGACATTGGTGAATTTTACAAAATCCTCTTCCAGAAAATAAGAAAGAAAGACATACTTCCAAACTCGTTTTAAGAGGTCAGCATTACTGTGATACCAAAAACGAGGAGAAAAAAGAAAGAAAAAACTTCATAGGAAAAGAAAACGGTAGATTAGTGTCCTTCATAGGCATCCATGTGAAAATTCTAAACAAAATGTAGCAAATCAAACCCACCAATATATAAAAATGATAATATATCATAAAAAAGTAGATTTTATTCTAGAGTTGCAATGATGCTTTACCATTTGGAAATCAATCTATATACTTGATTGTATTAAGAAGTGATGGTACATATATATACACTGGAATATTACTCAGCTGAAAAAAATGAAACCTTACCATTTGCAATGCCATGGATGGACCTAGAAGACATTATGCCAAGTGAAGTAAGTCAGACAGAGAAAGACAAAGACCATATGATTTCACTTATATGTGGAATCTAAGGAACAAAAGAAATGAAGAAACTAAATGAAAACAGACTCACAGATACAGAGAACAAACTGGTGATTGCCAGAGGGGAGGCGGGATTGGGGGTTAGGTGAAAAAGGTGAAGGAGGAAGAAGTACAAATTAGTAGTTACGAAACAGTCACCGGGATGTAGAGCACAACATAAGGAATATAGTCAATATGATTGTAATGGCTGTGTGCAGTGCCAGATGGGTGCTGGAGTAATCGGAGGGATCACTTCATAAATTATATAAATATCTTACCATTGTAGTGTATATCTGAAACTAATATAAAATAAAACATTAAAAAATGCGAAATTACTTGATCATCTAAATAGATGCAGAAAAGACATTTGACAAAACCCAACACCTATTTCTGATAAAAATCCTCAGCAAAGTAGAATAGAGAAATTTCTCAATCTGAAAATGGGCATCAATGAAAAATACAGGGCAATATACTTAGTGGAGAAATACTGAATGTTCTTCCCTTAAGATCGGGAACAAGACAAGGATGTCTATTTTACCTCTCCTGTCCTGTGCTGTGCTAGAGGTTCTAGCCAGTGCAAGAAAGCAAGAAAGGAAGATAAAATTACATCTGATTTGTAAAGAAAGAAGGAAAATGATCTTTATTCATAGACAGATTGATCAACTGTAAGAAATTGGATGGAATCCACAATAAAAGCTGCTGCAACTAACAGTTGATCAGGTTGCAGGATGCAATATCAATATACATGAGTCAATTTATTTCTATGTTAGTTTTTGAAAATTGGGAGTTTTAAAATGCTGTTTGCAATAACACGAACAAAAAAAATACTTAAAGGACAAATGCTCTGAAAACTACAAAACAGCCGAGATAAATTAAAGAAGACCTGAATAAGTGGACACCTGATGATATCATGTGTACAGGTTGAAACTCATTATTTTTTCGTGATTAAGTAATTAATATAACTTGATACACACATTATAACATACACTCTAAACATAGACAATGTTATATGTTAATTATATCTCAGGAATGACTTATTATTGTTAATATATCTATTCTCTAATTTATCTATAGATTCAACACAATACCAATCATCTATCAGAAGACTATTTTTTTTTGCTGACAATGCCAAATCGACTCTAAAATTTATATCAAAAAGCAAATGACCTAGAGTGCCCAAAATATCACTGAAAAGAGAAAAACAAGGGTGGAACTAATACTATGTGATTCCCAGACAGTATAAAGCTGTAGTTTTCAGACAGTGATGCTTTTGTTGTCTTATTAAGCTTTAACCATCATCAAATTAATTGAGCTCCTAGTTTAAGCTTACCATTATACAAGTATGCATAGGGTAGGAAAGGGAAACATTGGTAAATATATTCCAAATGTCACTGGCACTTACCAGTCCACAGGTGCGCATGAAGTTTCCTTAAACCTAATAACTCAAATGTTGCTGTCTAGCCCATGGGAACTCCATCTCTCAGCCATCTTCTCCAAGTATTCGGGAGACTCCAGCAGGTGTCTCCCTTGCACACAAACTCAAATCTGATCTCTTTCTGTGGAGCTCTACTACTGTGCAGGCGCCCCCTGGCTACAGGGTTTCTGAGACATTAGTCAACCCACGAGCATCGTAGCATCTTCTCTGTGCTCCTCACGCTGCCGGAGCAGGTCTAGGTACCGTGCCAACGGGGGAGACTGTTAAATGACCTTAGCATGCTGTACTTTGTCACCTGAGATATAAGAAGCACTGTTGATGGGGTGTTCACAGACTCGTAAAAGTGATATTTCCAGCATGTTCTCTGGTGGCTCCTGTCTTGAAGAATCTCAGACGTTGACTCTTGTTAAAAAGAAAAGTCTCTGTGCCATGCCACTCCCTCTGATCACTACCTTTTTTTACACGAGCAGAATCATTTCATGGGTACCAACTTCTGCAAATAGATTCCTGGGTATCGTCAACTGACACTCACAGATACATCTGAATTGTGATTTATGCTCAGCCCTGACCCACCATCCAAAGTCATTTTCCCTGCATAAAACTTTCATAGGCAATCCATACCTTATATCTTTGCAATTGTAAAACTGGTAGAAAACATAGCACTCTGTCAACCTCGGCATCAGGGGGATTAGGCTGTGTTTGCTAACACCCGCCCCCCTTTTAAAAGATACATGCTATACAAGACTTAGGTACTGTAGCTTGATGGATTTTTCACCACTAGTGACACTGGTATTTATTGTGCCATTTGTATGATACTTTTTTGTGTTAACCGAACTTGTATATCTAATTTTTATGGTAAGATTTTTTTTTATGTTAGTTATGGTGTGATTTATTAGAATCTCAATTAGGAAATAAATGTATATTTAATTGAGTACCATTATGGATTCAGTACTGTGCTGTGTGTAAATACCAGAGATATATAGACCCAGCCTTCCCTCCTCCTCCTCCTCCTCCTTATCCTGCTTCTCCTTCCTCTCTGTCTCAACCTCTCTCCCTCCCTCTCTCCTTCCCTCCCTCCCTCCCTCCAGATAGATAGACAGACAGACACACACACACATACGTACATACATACATACACACGCATATGTATATACTGTGGTCCCCCTTTACTTGTGACTTCACTTTCCACAGTTTCAATTATCCATAGTCGACTGCAGTCCAAAAATATTAAGTGGAAAATTCTAGTAATATACAATTTATAAATTTTAAATTATGCGTAATTCGGTGTAGCACGATGAAATCTCATACTATCCTGCCCCTCCCCATCTGCGACGTGAATCGTCCCTTTGTCCAGGGTCTGCACACTGTGTAGGTTACTTGCCTGTGTGTCACTTAGTAGCCCTCTTGGTTATAAGATTGACTGTCCTGTTATTGCAGTGCTTGTGTTCAAATGACCCTGATTTTACTTAATGATGACCTCAGAATGCAAAAGTAGTGATGCAGGCAATTTCGATATGCCAAAGAGAAACTGTAAAGTACTTCTTTTGTGTGAAAAGGAGTGTTATGTACAGAAAAAAAAATAGTATATAAGTATATATAGGGTTCAGTATTATCCGTGG
The DNA here is from genome assembly GCF_902729225.1 of Pteropus medius. Classification (NCBI taxonomy): domain Eukaryota; kingdom Metazoa; phylum Chordata; class Mammalia; order Chiroptera; family Pteropodidae; genus Pteropus; species Pteropus medius. The sequence goes on from NW_024349798.1 coordinate 7,875,328, forward strand.
GTTTCAAGATTCCACTGGGGGTCTTGGAAGTTATCGCCTGTGGATAAGGGGGCATTATTGTACATACGTTATTTGGAGTATATAGGATTTGAACTTGGTTTTGGTGTATTTAAGTTTTTCATAGGTTACAATCGCTTTTCTTAATTTTCATCCTTCATTCAATAAGATTTGGTCGAGACACTAGAGAATCAGCAGTAAGACTGGCAAGGACCCTGACTTTGTCCAAGGACTAGCCTAGACCTCAGAAAATAATGATGAGTGAGATAAATGTTTTTGAAAGGGAAGAATAAAAGATCATGGGATTATATGGCAAGAGGAGCTGTTCTGAGAATTCATGAGAAGTCTGACATATCTGTCCACAGCTGATACTGGAAGCCAACATTTACTGAGAAAGTACTCAGGAAGCCATATAATGTTCAAGAGGACAGGTTGCAGCCTCAGACAGATCTGGATTTGAGTTCCGGGTCTACTATGGATTGAGATGCAAGGTCTTGTTTGGGCAAGTGGCCGATCTCCTCTGAGTCTGGGTTCCTCGGTAGTACAATAAGTCAAAAATGGCATAGGCCCGATTAAATGAGGGGATCGAGGCCCATATAAAACAGCGCCTGGTTCAAAGTGAGCTCTTAAAACATGAACATTACCATCGTTTTCCCAAGAATCACTCCGTGGATGCAGGTTCTTGCCATGCTTTCGACGCATAATCGTCCCAGAATTTAAGGCTTGTATCTTCCCCAACTTACCGATGAGGATGCTGAGATTCAGGGGAGTGTAAACAACACCAGCACACACCGAAGAGGCAGCCAAGCTGACTGCAGAGCTCCTTCGCTTTCCCTTCATTGCACAGTTTATTGACCTCCTGTAGGTTCTTTGTCTCTTTCCCCATCAATGTACCGGGGTTAACAAATCTAAGTGACCTCATTGAATAATGATCCCACAGAGCTGCAGTGCAAGAATTCTTGTTTAAATATAACAGCGACTTGGAAAATCTTTCCGTGTCAACGGAAAGAGACTTATGGTTAAAATCACTGAAGAATGCAATGTAAAATGTTTTTCATTTCCTCTTGCTTTCTGTCTCCCTTGGAGTAATAGTCAGCAGAAAACACATTTCTGAAAGACTTCTCTTTCTCTACCTCCTCAGAATATATTAAGGACCAAGCTAACTGTCTCCGGCTGTTGTGAGTTAGTAGACACACAAATAAGAAGAAGGCGCTCTCAGAGTTTTATGAATTTTTCTCTCTAACAGTCCTGGGTTGGAAGGACACCTTTGAAATTGATGTAGCTATCACCCAGGGGCTAACATTAAGATTTCAGTGGAGGTGTATAGGGTTATGATCTTTCGGTTACTGTCAGAACCGCAGCTGTTGTATTTGCATTGAGTGTGCTGGATAAAGCTAAATGGGATCCAGGAGATGGGGGAGGCTGGCCTTGGGGCAGGGGGGGGGTGGATAACGAGCCTACTGAATCATGGGCTCTACTGGAGGGCATTTGTTAAAGGTAAATTTATCAATAGCTGTTAAGTCATTTGTATTGAATAATTCTCATAGCCTCACAGCACCTCTTGGTTTTAATAATGGGTCAGAGAGGAGCTTGGTGATGGATGTGATATCATGGCATTTAGGCACTTAATTGCCGCTGGGCTTAAAATAGCAGCAGGAGCTGAAACTGGGCTGGCTGGAGCATCATTTATCTTTGTAGACTATTAAAATACTCTTTTTTAATTCAAATTTAATATTTCTTGACATATGTTCCTTGGTGTGATATTCTTAGCAGTTTATCAGAGATGGAAGAACGTTAAAATAAACTGGTGACCAGAGTATGATACCTAAAAAGGTATGCCTTGCCCATCACTGTAATAGATATAAGTATAATAATAGATTTAAAAGTGACATCTGCAATGGCTCTAGGACATAAACATTCATTCGGCCGGTCAATCAGTCATCATTTATTTATGGACATCATTGAGAGCCTACTATATGCATTGGGGACAGAGTGGTGTGTGAGAGATTGGCCTTTGCCTTCATAGGCTAATTGTTTCAGTGGCAGGAACAGGAAGAACATAAACAAACAAATAATAACAATATGTAATGTCAAAGGGGACGGGTGTCATGAAGACACCAGAGTGCTAATACAGTGGACGCCGGTAGGAGGTACCGTGGTACCGGCATCTCATCAGCTGGCCACAGTGGCCTCTTTAGAAGCAGAGGTCCAGCTGGTCGAATAAAAGATGGAACATTTTAGAAACAGACTCTACATATGCGAAGGTCCTGATGTGGGAAAGAACTAAGAAGGAACCTCCATGAATCATGGGAGATAAATCAGGGGAGAGGTGGGGAATGGAGCTGAACGGGAAGACAAAAGTTGGGTCTCTGAGGAAATTTTAAGGTGAGGAGTTTACGTTGTATTGAAAATACAATGGGAAGAACTGAAGCGTTTTAAATAGGAGGGGATGACGCTCTGGTTATTATTAGTAGCTCACTTTTGCTGGCAGTAGACTGGATTGGAGGTAGATGACCAAGGGGAAAGTAGTTCGGTGGAATAGGAGAGAAACAACGGAGTGGACGGACGGAAGATGTATTTAGAAGATGCACGAGCCAAACAGAAATGAGGCAGGAAGTGGCCTGAAGGGATGTGAGCCATAGTCATGCAGACTTTATACCCGGATAACTGAACATCCTGATTTTCTACATCTGGTTTATTCTGAAGCAACTATTTGCCTTGTTTTGTTCAGATCTTTATTTATTTTTAAACTATTTTAAAACATTTCTTTCGATTATATTTAACGTTCAATATTGTATTAGTTTCAGATGTATAGCATAGTGGTTATCAATAGGTTGGATAAAGAGAAGGTGGTACATATATACAATGGAATATTACTCAGCTATACAAAAGAATGAAATCTGGCTATTTGCAACAACATGGATGGACTTAAAGGGTATTGTGCTGAGTGGAGTGAGTCAGACAGAGAAAGACAAATGCCATATGATTTCACTTCCATGTGGAATCTAAAGAACAAAATAAACGAGCGAATGAAACAGAAACCAACTCATGAATACAGAGAACAATGTGATGGCTGCCACATGGGAAGGAGTTGGGAGCCTGGGAGAAAAAGCGAAGGGATTAAAAAGTACAGGTTGGCAGTTACAAAACAGTCATGGGGATGTAAAGCACAGCATAGGGAATAGAGTCAATAATACTGTAATAACTATGTGTGGTGCCAGGTGGGCACTAGACTTATTGGGGGGATCACTTTGTAAATTAGATCAATGTCTAACCCCTATTTGCCTCATCTTTAAGTGAAATGGTTATAGAGTCACTAGCTTGACAAAACACTACAAATATAGAACATATAGCACTTCCTCTGTCACCTGATTTGGGAGTTTCGAAGTTTGTCTTGGATGGCACACGGTGTCGAAGACAGACAATAAGAGTCCTTTATTTCTTTAGTCCGTTGGCTATCAACGGCTTGCTCCTTAAAATGTATAAAGCCAGGTGTGGAAACTGCCCTGGTTACTGCCCCTGTGATCTTATGAAAAATGAGTGATTATTATAACCCACTCATTATTATTTTTATAACGAAGCTATCTCCGACCAGGTACAATCTTGGACTTCCATAATTGAATTTGAGATGGAGATGCACTGCTGGTTTGTATGAAATTTCCACAGGTGCCAGCGTGAGTCCAGGATTTAGCAAACAATATTTTTAATTGAGATTTTATGTCCTTGCCCTCAAATCAAGCACTTTAATAGGATCTCAGTTGGAATAGGTGACTCAAGTAACAAGTTACCATTGCTTTCCACATCAAAAAGGTGTTAATTTCTCTAACTCCTGCTGGGGTGTCCACCTACTCCAGTGACCCGCCGCCTATGTGCACAATAAAACCAGTGTTTTGTGTTTCATTTTGTTCAAAGGGTAGCTTTAGTAATCTGCATATTTCTTGCAGGATGTGCTGGCTGCATTCCATCAGAAAAACATTAAGATGGAAAAGTATTGAAAATATTGATTTGTCATCTATAACATTGAAGCGATAGATTGAAACAAAATTTGGATGTGCTCCAAACCTCCAATGACTTCGTCACAATTATTGGATGAAATGGGATGATGTGAGTCTCATTAATATGCCGTGTCCACATGAGAACAGTCAGGAGAATGAACCAAGAAACTGGCTATAATATTTCATGAAAGTTCACTTTTTTCAAACGCTTGTAGGATTTTTGGGATCCAAGATGACACTGTCCATAGCCGGACCTAACAATGTGCTTTTCTATGTTTGCTTGTGAGCTGAACTTTGTATGTTTTAGGCTTTTCAGGTCGCCTCACTCTAAAATTCTTCCAGCCTCCTGTTCTAGAATATAAGTGACGATCGTAGTACACATACCTTTGTGTGTGTCCCTTTCATCCAAGGCGAGCATCTGTCGTGAATTGGTTCTGTCCTACCCCACCTCACCTATGGCTTATTGGCATCCACTCTTTCATACTGGTAATGAAGTCACCAACTTTATTTCTCCTCTCCTCTTGTTCTTCACTTTTGGATTGGGGTCTGTCTTTTCTTTAAGCTGCTCTGCTCACTATTTTATGAAATCAGATCATTTAGTTTCTATTCTCCCAGGGAGTCTTTGGCTTCCTTTCGGTGATGTGTTGATAAGCAGTGGATCCGTAACAATTTAATTTAGTTGCTTCAGAGATGGAAACACGCACATTTTAATTAAATACGTATTCTTTTTGAAAATTTGTGCAAATTTAAAAGTTTATTTTAACTATTTAATAGTCGTCACATATTCGCACCAGAAGCAGCACCGTAAAAATACATCGACTTTGAGTTAATACCATGCATCGAACACGTGTAAGGGGAATGGCGGTGATGTCTAAATGGATGTCGAGATGCACCAAAAATCAAATGGGTCGATAGATGGATAGGGGGATGGACAGATGGAAAGATCTGAGCTTAAGCAAGGATAGTACAACGCTAAGGGTAGAATACAGGTGGTGGACGTATGGAGTTTTGCAGTAAAATTATTTCAGCTTGGCTGCACATTTAAAAATATTTGTGATAAGGTCTTGAGAAAATATAGTTCGACAGTCAACAATCACATGGACAGCTCATGGACAGTTAAAAATTGCGTGCTTGTGTTTAGCATCTATCCTTTCACTCGTGGATGCTTTGGGGACCGTATGTGCAGCAGAAGCATCTTGGCATCGCACCACATCGCCCCCTCTATCCTCTGTTCCACGTCTCTTTGCCTGTTTGCTTCTTCTCTTTGAATATGGGCTGTATCTGTCTTAACAGAAACAGTCCAATCTGGTCTCTTCATCAACTCTTTTAAGTAGAAGAAGCGGCCGATCGAAAGGGAGGAGGAGAAATGCATTTCTTCTCTTCCTCTTTTTTCCTTCATCCCACTCTGAGCCTGCCGGCCCTCCTCCCCCCCTCCTCCTCGCTCATTTCTTGTGTCAAAGTTAGTGGAGCAATTCTGGCCTCGTTGGATTTATGCGGCTCAGAGAGAGAACGCTGCCACTGCCGAGGCTGCTGTCTGCTACACATTGATTGAGCTCCCTGAGCTTGTGGGATTTTTGCCGAGCTGAGTTTTACGGTTGATATACTCTCGGTCATTTGTCATAAAATCATTCCAACCAAGCTGTTTACTGGTTTGAATGCTTAATTACTGAAGAAGAAGAGACTAGCTCCTTTTGTAGCTGAGTGTTTGTTCACTGTTCATTCTTTCGACCAGCTCACTTATCATCTGGTACCCAATGATGGCTGGGTAGTTTATACAATATACATACCACCATTCTGAATAAAAAATAAAGACACCCCCGACTCCACCTAAATATTCTGAGATGTGCATATCCAGATCAGTTCACCTCATACCGGGATAGCATTTTCTTTTGAATATAAATTGATGGCAAAACTCAGCACTCAGACAGCTCTAGCTATGCAAGGGCCTCAGCTCTGGATTTCAAATCAAAATGTTCACCTGGTTTATTTAGATTAATTTGTGAAATGTTTTGCTGGACAACCCCCCCCCCACACAATAATTCAATATCTTCAATTTGAATTGTATAAATGTAGTAGATATAATTATCTCTCTGAAAACAAAAGTTCAACTAAATTGGAGTCAAATTTATTTGTAAATGCAAAGCCATTTTGGGAATTATATTTCAAAACCTATAGTCGATATAGTGTCTGAGGTCTTTTCATTAGGCTTTATTTATAATTTCAGCTATTCTTCTTCATGAGGAGAATTAAAATGCTCTTTGTACCCCCACTGCTCTCTGCCCATCATTAATTCCCACATACGACTTCCCTCTACAAATTGGCCTCAATTATCTTTTCTCATTGGTTGCATATTATTGACCATAGGGAACATGATCCTATATATGGGACGTTTTGGAAGAGAGAGAGAGAGAGAGAGAGAGAGATTGAGAGAGAGAAGCAGGAAATGGAATGTTTTAATGCCAAGATAACCTGTCAGAACACCTTAAATATTTACCACAGTTTTGATGTTTCATTTATCTCTAAGTCAGCGGGGCATCGTGTTGTTTCAATTTTTTATCGTGGAGCGCTGTGGCTCTTTTCTCTGTAAGGAATTAGAGCTTGAAAAAAATACCCAAACTTTTAATCACTTTGCTATAAATATAATACCGGAGAATTCTTTTCCTGTAGTGTTACTTTCCTGTTATTAAAAACAACTGCTCGTCACTCCTTCAGCTTCTCCCCCCACCCCCTTTTTTTAACTATCGCCCTTATTCAGAGCTATTATGCTTGAAGTGATGTGGGTTCTTTCAGAGCTGCCAAAAGGTGAAATTGACTTTTTGAGAATGTATTGCTGAAAACTGCAGCCCATGCATTTTCCCCAAGTAGAAACATCCTGTGTGTTAAGACTGAGAGGGACAATTTACAGCCAGTTTCAAATTGGTAGCTGGGGTCAGTAAGTGGCCACTTCTGCAATCCCATTAGCCTTGTTTGGATGACAATGCAAGAGGTGCCACCTAGGGGGCTGTCCCTGAGGACCTGGCATTCTCAGTAGAAACCTTCCAAAAATCTAAACTTCTTTACATCAGTTAGGAAAAATGGGCTGTATTAACATCGATATTATAGAGGTTTATGTAATGATAGCATTGGAGAGTGTTGGTTCTCTTTCGTGTGCCAGGCACTGTGCTAAGCCCTTTACGTGAATTATTAGACCGAGTCCTCTACTTTTTTCATTTTACCGATGAGAAAAAAGAAAACACAGCTTAGAAGGTTTGGTCGGTGACACAAGCAAACTTGGATCCATGATTTGAAACTACAAGCTTAACCTTCAGAGCTTGTGCCGTTAACCACCCCATGTGAGTTTTGAGACCCACGTTAACTTGGCTGTATTTGGAAGGTACCATTCTCCACTTGCTCTGTTAGTGTAGACGAGAGATAATTTAGTGTAAAATGTCCCAATAAAAATTTTTCCCCAGAGCATATGTAAACCACAACGTAATAGATTTATCAAAGTAGCAGAATGCTGTTATGTTCAAAAGATTAACCAGACCATAGCTATTTGTCATAGCAACGGGTGCTGGAGTTGACGAATTACAATTGAACCCAGTTTGTAGCGAAATGTTAGGCAGAGCATTGGCACTGATGAATTGATGTGAGCGTCCAGCCTGGAACATATTAGAGCAATTTCAATATCATTCAAAACAGAGTATTACCGTATCCCAAAGCATCCCCAAACCATAGCATGCAATGATTACATAGCCTTGATTCTAAAATGTATCGGGAGCAAGACAACTCATCAATTTATAACTTTGAATTGAAAAGGAAAGAAATTCTACATGAAATCCTCACATCGATTTCTGGGAGCCCTGATTACAGACACTTTGCAGCCTGTGGTGGGGGCAAGAGGTGACATCATCTTAGAAATAAGGGGGGAAAAATTCCAGATAATGAATTTTACCCTAATGAGATAAGAAACCTCTTCCTAATAAAATTAATGGACCGGAAGGTGAAGGGAGGAAAGGGCAAACATTCAGAAAGAGAAAAAACCTGTGTTTTTTGTTTGTTTGTTTGTTTGTTTGTTTGTTTGACTAGAAAAAGGATCTTTAACTTGTATATTTCTCAGGACAATGAGTTGATTAAATGATCTCAAGAATAGGTCTTCTCTTTCTTGGTGGGTAAGTTTTCTGCTACAAAACAAGAAGCATGATAGAATGTCCTGGGACGAAGTCTGCGTGTGTGAATTGTCAGGTTTGGCCCACCTGACCGTTGATGTCATTTCCACTGCTGGGGCCTGAGTCCCAGTACGTTCGTGGCAGGGGCTGGTTTTCCACATGCAAGGTTTTATTTACATCCATCACCTATGTACGTTATCTCCGCCTTTTGTTAAATTTCAACTTTGATGATAGCCTTCAACAGACTTAACACGTGCATTTCTTTTCCTCGATGAAATTCATTCTAAGGAAGTGATGAGGAATGCGTGCCAAGCTTTTCTATGAAGGTGTTTACGCAAGGTTGTTTATAATAGCAAAAACCTGAAAATTACCCAAACGGCCTTAACTGGGGATTGATTAAATCAAGCCTGGAATAAACCCTACACTAGAATTCTTAATCATTTATTTATTCATCATCTAACAAATATAAGTTGGGGAGATACTTTGTATCAGGCCTTATGGAGTTTTTAGATGTGGAGCCTCGGGTCCTTTAAAAATGGTATGGTAGAATCGTCAATGCCACAGAACAAAGCACATAACCTATTGCTGAAATGGGGGTGGGGTGAGTGGAGGTGTCCAAACTCAGTGCAATCTTATTTTCACTAAAAGAAAAAAAAAAATAGTAGGAATCTGCTGTTAAGAAAAAATTATGTACATACACTAAAATGATAAGCATTGTTTTCTTTGACTTGATGGGTCTTTATTCTCTAAATAGCCTGTAATGGACGCTTCATACCTTTAATCAGAAAACACATTGTAAGCATTTTTAATTGGCAATTGTTTAGGGAAGCTAGAGGTCGGCATCTTGCTAAAATACCTATTCCCACTTTTCTGTTGTATATAAAGTTGGAAGGGGAATCAAGATTTTTTAAAAAGATTTATTTTTTGTTTTGTTTTGTTTTGTTTTGTTTTGTTTTGTTTGGATCACTGCAAAATTAGGAGGAAGAGACAGAGGGTTTCCATATCCCCTGCCCACACACATACACAGCCTTCCCCATTACCAACACCCCTCCCCCGCCAGAGTGGTACATTCGTTTTAATTGATGAACCTTGTTGACATCGTAATCACTCAAAGTCCATAGCATACATCAGGGATCACTCTCGGTTGTACATTCTGTGGTATAGCATCAACGCACCCACCATTATGTAACATATCGAGAATTTGCACTGCCCTAAAAATCTTGGGTTCTGCCTATTCATTCCTCCCCCCATCACCATTCCCCCACAACTACTGATCTTTTTATTGTCTTTATAATATTACCTTCACCATGGTTTTTATCTTTTTCTTTGTTTTTTGTTTTTTTGTTTTTTTTGAAAGCAAATAGAAGACTGACAAATTACCTGTCTTTCGACTCTTGCTATTATAACTAGTGGTATTTTGATACCAAGTAAATGCATGTATTTAAAAAAAATACTTTAAAAACAATGATAACTGTAGTTAGTCATTCTGGACTGTGTGGTGTGCAGGTAGTAATGGTTTTAGAAGGAATTCTTCATTTCCTTGACAACTTAGCATCTGATACAGTTCTACATTGGCCCACTACATCCATAGCCTCATTGATTGATCTGAGGAAAACGAAATAAGATGATGCATTGGAGCAGAGAAATCAAAACCCTCTCTATATCTGCAAGATTTGTGTTTAGGTTATAAAAATAATTGTGGGGCTGGCGTTTTGGTCATGTCACAGCCTCGGCACAAGGTGAAGAGGTGAACAGAGTCACTTCATCATATAGGGGAAGGGCAGAGGTCCTGGCTAGAGACAGTGCCCGCAGCACGTGGTCCCTGGGAGCAGAGCTGCCTTATGCCACACCCCCCTTCAGAGTTTCATTTGAATGGATAGATCTTCCTAGCTCTGTGCCTAAAAAGTTGACTTGCCATCTTTCTAATTAATTAAGAAAATACCAAATAGAGCATTAAAGTTTATAGCCTCATGTTTTCAAATTAAATTATCTATTGATTACTTGAGGGCTATTATTAAAACTCAGCACAACCCCGTCTGACAATGCCTTAAAAATATTCATCGTGAGGACTTTGATCAAATCGTAAATGGTGGATCTGCATTTTATTTTAGAAGTAAAGAAGGCAACTGAGCAATAAATTTGAAGCTCAGGTAACTGGGCAAAAATGTAATCTATATAATCAGTCTCAAGAACTGTGTGATTCAGAGAACTGACACTGGAATATTTAGTTAAAATATTTTTGCCTAAAAAAATATCATTTATTTTTGTTTAAGAAAACATTCTAGAGCAGGCTTATATTTAGCATTTGCGCGTCTTATGCTAAACAGTATTTAGTTATCAGACATATACTTAAGGCAATTATTCTCTCTCTCTCTCTCTCTCTCTCTCTCTCTCGGGTTTGTTATACCATCCACATGCTAATCACTCAAAAACACTTACAGCTTTCCTTATAAGCAGATACCTCTTCCCCACTCCTGCCCCACCTCACCCTACCTCTAGACTGAAGCTCATCTATCTCTGACTATTATTTTTAACCACAGCCCACTTTCTCCACCCATCTCATCTTCCCCTAGAATTATACAACTCTAAAAAGGCTAAGATGCAGTGTAGTGTGGAGGTTGAAAGGAGGGCTTGGGATCCCAACGTCCAAATTTGGCTCTGTCTCCTGCTAGCTGAGTTACCTCGGAAAAGTGACTCAGCTTTCTGGTATCTCAGTGTTCTCCTCTGTAAAATGTAGTTGACAATAAATAAAAATCACCTAGGGTCGTAGTCAGAATTAGATAAAGTAATACGAAAAGAACAGTTTACAAAGAACCCGGTATGTAGCGAGTGGTGGATTATGCAAGTGTGGAATCCTGAATTCTGGTGGAAATAATGAACTTTAGTCCTCTGTAAACTGGTAACATAATATTGGTTTTGTGTCACACATGTTTAGTAAGCCTTATTCAGTTAGAAGCTAAATATTAGTAAATCATACTTAAATGAACATAATGTCACAGGCAATGGTATTATAGTCACTTGTCCATAAGAATATAAGAAAAGATTTGGGTTTTTGGGTTAGTTCATGGCTTATCAGTATGGCCTCTTTACAAACTATATTCTGACAGTCACTTTGTTTAAGGGTTGAAATCCTAGGCTGCTGTATTTAATTCCTCTTAAAAAAAATCATAGAGGTAGAAGAAACTCAAAGTCATCTCAACAAGTTTTAGTCCTGGTGCCAGACTGCAGTAAACTCGATATTCAATAATGTGTTTTGGTTCTCCATGATGGGCCACATAAGAGGTGGAATTCTAGAGATGCAAAATGAGTAAGGTTGCACCCCTGACTCCAAGGAGCATAGAGACTAGTTGGAGAGACAGGCAAGTAAACAAACTATTGCAAAATAAAAACCAGTGTAACCAGGGTCACCGCTGCTGCAGAAGCATGGAGAAGTCTCCACCTCCTTACCTGAGATAGGTGTAGAGTGAGTCTAGAAAAAAATTTCTGAAATAGATGACATTTAAGCAAGAACCTTAAGGCTAAGTAGGAGTTTGCAAAATGAAGGTGTAGGAAGAGACTGGATCAGATGGAGTATCTGTTGTGTACATTCCACAGGTATTTATCAGAACATACCAGGACTGTCATGAGCGCTTACTGAAATGCCGGATCACTCTCTCCTGCACTCCTAAACCAAGCTTCTTTAGGGCAGAAACTGTCCTATTTATCTTTGTTAACCAAAGGCCCTCAGCTCAATGTGTATCACATGGAAAATGTTCGATAACTGTTAGTTGAAGAAATGAAGTAATCAATAGATGGTTTATCAGAAGTGGCTCTTGTTAGTGAGAAGCGAAGTTACTGGTCAAACCGCTGACCTGGGTGGGTCAGGGGTAGAGACCTAGAGCATGTCACTAGGGGTCACTGCTGGTGGACATTAATCCATTTCGACCACGCTCTTCGGCACAGCCATTCAGCTGCCAAACGATATCTTCACCTGTCTTCTTTATCTTATTCTGTCTTCTTCGTGGAGCGTTCACAGGCACAATGGCAGATACGTGACTTCCGGCTCCTCCTCTGGCCTTATTGTCTTTGGATTCTCGCCACGGAGGAAATGAGCTCAGCTTGGAGTAACTTGCTTAGTACGAGGACTGTGGTTGTCTCCTGGTCACCCATGACCATTTCGTTTCTAGTGTCTCACCAGTCATGTGTTTTCATTTTCTGTTCTGCTTCCCATCAAAGTCTCAGGTCCGTTAGAGAATTTACTTTTTTGATTGGAATGTTTGCCTAGTTTAGCCTGGTAGTATCTCTATCATTCCCCAAATGCCTGACAGGTTTCAAACAAATACTAAATCTTTACATAGGTATATACTGAAATGAGTAAGAATAGCAAAGTGTCTTTTGCTACAGTTTTTAAAGATCTTCTGAAATTCATGTATTTAATGCAAATGTTTGAGTGCCTGCCGTGTCCAAGAACCTGTGCTAAGTGTTTGGATATATCCTCTGGTTCCAAATATTAATGAGATCTGAACAAAGATGATTCTGCAAGCTTCTTTACAGTGGCCATTGGGAGAATGAGGTAGCAAGATGTTAACGCTGTCTGGATGCTGTGAAGGATGACAAACTGTATTTGGTTGACCTTATGAATCACTCATAATGTGATCCGTAATATACGTGCATTTTCCCTGCCTCACAGCTTTTGCATTGGGAGGGAGAAAGGTGGGAGTTCTTGAGTCACCCTAAACTCTGGATGCCCTAAAAGTCTCCCATCAGAGCAGCTTGTCTCCTCATCTTACTTCTGTGGCAGGAGGTAGAGTATGAATACAGCAGGACACCAGAGTAGCTACGGTCACCTCATTTTGTCCTGGTTGTGCATAATGGTCAAGTACAGCAGTTTTGGAAATGGCCCAACCTAGAGGCAAAACATAAAACATCAAAGTAATGGCACCAGGTAACACTTGGTAGCCTATTTCTTAGTTCTGTTACTGACAGGTGAGACAGGCCGCCTTGTTGACCACAGTCCCACAGTCTTCACTCCAATTTACCTCCTCTGTCCATTCATTCATTCATCCCGTCAATATTTATTGAAAGTTGACTCAGCACTGGGGCAACAAGAGGAAATAAGACAGCTAGAATTCACACCAATGATGATCTTCATGAAGGACTTTGATTACTAACCTTGGTGAGTGAGCATAGATCAGTTCTGCTTATGATAAGGACTTTTTACAAAGTAACCGTCGTTTTCACCTTTCCAGCATTACTTCTCCTTCTAGTTATATAACTAGTTATATAACTCTATTTTTCTAGTTATAGAACTCTGTTTTTCTTAGGGAAACACATCTCTTTCATCCCCCTGCCCCTAACGCTCGCAGTGGGCCTAATCCTTGCTTAGCTCTAGAGTTGGGTATGGGTCCTGATCCCGGCCAATTGGCAAAGCTCTGTCTCCCAGCCATAGGCATTGGCTAGGAGATGAGCATGTGATCCAAGTCCAGCCAATGAGATTTAGTCTTAGAACCATTACTGAATGTGTTGGTAACTGAGCATGTTCAGACTGGAATTGCTGGCCATTTCGATGCATCCGTGGGAAGGTGGCCAGTGCTATCAGAAGCCTTAGCAGCAGGACTGAAAGCTGAGGGCCTGAAGCTAGCTCTGCCACAGTCCAGAGTTATCCTTACATTTTTCACTTTTATGAACCAAGACACTTTTTTGTTTAAGTCAGATTGAATCGATGTTTTATTTGAAACACAAAAAAAGTTCTGACGAATACAATAATTAATGACAAGTGATATAGCATTCTTGAAAATATAAATTTCTTAAATCCCACAGTACTGATACCTAAAATGTTAGGAGTGAAAACTGGGTATAATCAGGAGTATAGAAAGTGGAAAATAATATTGTGAGGGAGCTAATGGATTTTCTTCCTGAGTTATTTAGCTGGACACCAATCTGCTGACGAAGGGTATATTACTTTGGCTTCCTTCAAAGACTGAAAATGCTACAGTCCCATCCTTGAACAAAATTAAGTTTGGGCTAATATTTAGACTCAGAATAAGGTACTCTTGGCATAAAAACTATCCGAATGAGCAAAGTGAAAATGTTTTTAAAAGACAGTAAATGTTACTCTCGATCTGCCTAGGCAGACCTGAGAAGTAAACTCTTTCAGAAAAGGAAGTCAGTTATTATCAAATTATTCTCCAAACTGGCTTCATTTTAGTCCTATGAGAGGAACAACCACTGAAAGGAAATGTATGATTGTGAATCTGTGTGTGTGTGTGTGTGTGTGTGTGTGTGTGTGTGTGTGCATGCATACATGTGTGTGTTTTTGTGGCTTCCCGTCTCATCTCCTGGCCAGAGACCTTCTTTCTAGGGTGGGGCAAGTTTCTTTAGCCATTTTTGTGTACTGGCTCATTGGCTTTCAGTGATAATTGCTAAATTAACCCCCCGAGTCGCATCCAGAAATTTTGTCTTTAATGTGAAATAAATTTGTGTGTTTCTCAATCAGTCTTCTGCCCGCCCTTGGCACGGTTTCAGGCTAAATGCTTCCAGTTCTGTCCCGTGCCGGCTCTGGAGATGCACATCAGCTGTATGTGGACTGGCTAGCAGATTTCCCATCACTTGTCTTTTCCTGAAACTTACCTAAGCATGACCAAGGGTTTGGAGTATGAGAGATCGCCTGGGTATTTCATGGTGGCACCTAATCGTCTTTTCTCTGTCACCGGCACTAAGGGACATAGTTCACTCAAGTTCTTGGGACCCCCCTCAGCCTAGGGTTCTGCCGTCTTCAGTGATAACTGAAGATGCACAGTCCTCCTGACCAGGCTTGGGGAAATGGGGAAGATAATGGTTTCTATACTCCCACCCGTAGCCTCTGCTACGGAACTAAGACTTCTTAGGACTGAGTCCATTTGTAGCTTCAAGAAGTTGATCTTTCTCAGGGAACAGCTTTCCTGATTTAATTAAAAATAGGTTCTTTAGGATACGTGGTGAGCTGTTAGCACGGGTGTCTCTGGAGTCCTGAGGGAGATTGCAGAAAATTAAGGCAAATGACGCTTCATGCTTTACTCTTTTTTTTTTGTTTCTAATTTTTTTAACAACAAGCCTTTGTAATTTTTTGTAAAACAACACAGAATGCTATGAAAAAGCATTTTCTAAGTTTTTTCTCCTAGGCTAGATGGTTTAATTTTTTTTCTTAAAAAATACAAACGTTCCAAGAAAATCAAACATAAAAGAATACACAAAGTAGAAAGATAATGCTCCTCTCAACCCTCACGAGCCTTTTGAATGTACTTCCTTCCCAGAGGAAGCTACTGTAAATAGTATCTATTTTCTGTATGTTGACAAATATACTTAGAGATAGTGGGTATATCTGAGAGAAAATGATAGATGAATAAATGCGTTCATATATATTTATTGAATAAACATATGCAAATACATATAACATTTTATTTTAATATGACTTCTACATATATATGTACTTGTCTAGATAGATATATATGTATATGAATATATATGTGTGTATATATGTATATATACATATGCACACACATATACATATATTGTATTCGCTTTTGCCATTGAACAGCATGCTGCCATGACCGTTTACGCTGTGTGTATCCATCTACAAACTGCCTTTTAGCAACAAGCCAGCATTCTAAAGTATGCATGTGTGTCTCTAAGTGGTCCACTCATCCCCCTATTAATAAGCATTGGGCTTTTCCCATTTTTGCCTGTTAGTGACGATGCCACACCAGCATTCTTGAGCCAGACTTCTCTAAGGCATCCCCAATTTATGACCGTCGGTTCTAACTTTCCGTATCAGTAGTTATTCCGTATACCTCTCTGCTAATGTTCCCCACTGAGATAGGATAAGTTCACGTGGCCTGATCTCTGCAGATGATTTGTGCACTAGCACAAGAGAGAGAGGAGATTTATTTTAAATGCACCTGTAGAAATGCGGAGGGTTTGCCCAGGGATGCTGCAAAACATATTCCGAGGACACCCACCTCGAGTTTGAAGATGATTTGTTTGGAGTGATTTGAAATCAAAGTTCAGGTTTATTTCTCATAAGTCTGTTATTTGGAGGGGGAATTTCACGAACCATTCTTATTTATCTTATGCCTTCCGGGCACAGGACTTTTATGAGATGGGCATTTTTAAAGGAACAACTTTATTCCTGGGGAGCTTGACAGGACTTTTAATGAGGAAAGAAATTAGAAACCAGAGCTGGAGGCAACATGGCTAGCAAAAAGAAAAGGGAAACGGGGAACAGAAATCCAGTTTCAAATGCCCTTTAGAATGGTTGTTATTGTAAATATTCTTGTATATATCCACTCATAGTTACGGTTGGGCTTTTTATCACAGGAGAGTGATTGTCACTTCTCCAGCGTCAGTTGAAATTGTACAAATCAAATAACGTATTTAAACATTCTAGGGCAGGGGTTGGCAAACTGCGGCCCACGAGCCGACTCCAGCCCATCTGCCTGTTTTTGTAATGGATTGGAACACGGCCACACCCATTCATCATTTATGCACCCCCTATAGCTGCCCCTGTGTCTCAGTGGCACGGCGGAGAAGTGGGGTAGCCCTCCAAGCCTCCTCTTTACTCTTTGGCCCTTTTATAGATCAAGTTCGTTCATCGAGGGCCTCTCACTCTTCAAAGGTGTTCCTGTTGAATTGTTTTTCAATGTAGGGAAAAAAAAATCAATCAATCCCTAATCAGAAGGGCGAGAGCCTCACTAGAAAGAGAGAAGAGACCGGAAAGTTCTCTCTCTTCCCGACTGGGAGATGCAAATGAGAGAAAGTGGGAGACTGAGTCTCAGACGTGCAGTTCTTTCTCCTTCTTTCTTGGGTCGAGGAATTCCTCTTTCTTTAACAGTAAGAGAATGAGCACTGGGGTGAGCCTGATTCTAAATGTTAAAGTCGAGTTTACAAGATAAGGCAGCGAAGTTACTGATGATACAGAAAAGTCACGGAATTACCTCTTGTTATGGGCTGAATGATGCCCCCTCAAATTCATATGTTGAAGTCCCGACCCCCAGGACATCCGAAGGTGACTGTATTTGGAGATCAGGTCTTTAAGGAGCTAATTAAAGTTCAAAGTTCAAATGAGGTCGTTAAGGTGGACCCTATTCCAAAATTCCTTATCAAAAGAGGCAATTAGGACACAGGCAGACACAGAGGGGAGACAAGGTAAAGATATAGAGAGAAAGGGGGAGGCCTCAGGACAAACTAACCCTACCTTGATCTCAGCCTTCTGCTTCCAGAACTGTGAGAAAACACAGTCTTTATTGTTTAAGTCCCCTCCTCCTTCCCCCGCAGAACAGACTACTGCCGCTCTACTTAATCTACCATGCTGGCTTCTTTGCTAGGATGAGGACTCTTGCTGTACCTTACAGGTCTTTCTGTGTGTAAGTCAGCAGTTCTCAACAGGGAACAGTTTTGCCTCTGAGGGACACTTATTTGGCCATGTCTTGAGACATTTTTTGATTGTCGCCAGCGAAGGAGAGGTATGCTATTCACATCTAGTGGGTAGAGGCCTGGGTCGCAACTCAACGTCCTGCAATGCACAGGACAGCTCCACCCGCCTACCCTCCCCCCGCCTCCCACCTGCAACCATGAACTACCCAGCCCAAGAAGCCAGTGCTGAGTAACCCTGCTGTAGCAGAAGACACATCACTGGCACTTTTCCCCTCTCTCTTAGAACTTCGGGATGCTTTGAAAGCTCTGGAAGAGCAACTCACATAATGTCCAAACAGGACCATCGAAATAATTTGAAAGAGTCCTTTCAGCTATTGGATCTGGTCGATCAATTCCTACTCAGTACACTCTAGAAAAACCAGGAGGGACCGTGCCATTTCTGGGACGTGGACTTCCCGTTTCCGGAGGGCCCGACTTCCTTTCAATGCTGTTTCCTTCCCCACATTTGCAGCCACGGGTCGCCCTGGCCTGGGCAAAGAGGAATAATGATGAACAGATGGGAAACTTCACCTGTAGAAGCAGGCGGGTGGGAAGCTTTCTTTAATATCATATTTCATATACAACGGTGGGTCAGGCCAGGTTCTGGATATACAGTGTCTGACCCTAGTTCAGGGGCCGATCGATTGTTCTCAAACAGAGAGCCGTCCAGATGATTTATTTATGCAGCAATGCAGCTCTGCTTCTTTAGAGGTGGGCACAGATCAGCAGCTTTGTGCATGCACGAGTGTGTGCGTTGTGTTTGTGTGTGTGCGTGTGTGTGCACATCTTCCCATGATCCTGCCAGTTTTGACTGAGCCTATAATTAGCTCCTCAGAGACCAGATAATCACACTTTGCTTTTTCTACCTGTAAATGCTCATTTGGCTTTCTGATTTCTTCCTGGTTAATTCTTTCTGGTTAATTTCCTACCTTTAAACCACCCAGTATTGGGCTTTTGGCAAAATATCAAGATATCAGAACAAAGAACGGCAGTCTGGGAAGATAGATCGAAGATTCCAGAGTCACTATGACTGAGATTGACCTTTGTTTTTGTCTTTGTTTTTGCACCTAAATCTGAGAAGATGCTTTTGAGGAATTAATTTTAAACACAACCTCTGTGTCACTTCCTAACTGAGATAGTGTCCTTCCATGAAAGTTCCAGAATGTACCTTTTAGGGCTGAACAATTCAAACCAGGTAGAATCTACACAGGCATAACAAATGAACACCCATAAAACTAGGACCTCCAATAAGTTCCTGAACCAAATTAAGCATCTACAGCCAATTTTGTTTCTGCCACAGGAGGTGAATTCCAATAGCCACTGGTCTTACTTCTCGAGGTCAGTTTAGGATTATTCAAAGAATTATTTTTAAGAGGGAAGCACAAATTCCAATTTATGGTTAATTAGGAATACTCTGTATTAGCTACTGTCCAGTAGGATTTTGTCCAGGGATGGAAACATTCTATTTCTGTGCTCTCCAAAACAGTAGCCATGGGATACACGTGGCTATTCGAATATTTGAAATATGGTTAGTGAAACTGAAGAACTGAATTTTTAAATTCTATCTCATTTTAATTAATATAAACTAAAATAGCCCCATTAGGCAGTGATTCACATATTAGAAAGGACAGTTTTTTATGGCCTGATCTCTCATCTAGAAATAAAATGTGAATATATATCTTATTATCCATGTATATATCCATATAATATACTTAAAAGTGTAGACAAAAACTGTATAAAGTTACCCATCAAACAGTTAATAAATCTCTGGTTAGGATCAGGAGGGATCAAGAGAGGATTTGAACATTTTATTTTGCCGAAAGAAAAAGAGCGATGGGATTAAAAACTAATCAAATACGTAAAAGAAGACAAAGTTTATCACAGAGCCAATTATGTGAAGCCATCTTCTTGAATTTACCTTAAAAGAAAGTGATGGAAGAGTTTGACAATTATCTCTGTAATCCAGGCAGCCCCTTCCCACCCTTTGTCCTAGTCATTTCCAAGGAAGTGAATTGAGGGCCTCCGTCATACATCCCTTTGTCTTTTGTGCAATTAGCACCTAGAATAATCATTCCAGTGGTTTTCAAGGCGTGAAAAGCAAGAAAAAAACAGAGAGAGGAAGAGGCAGCCATGTGAACAAATGCATGAGCCACAGTCAGTCCCCGAAACAAAATCCATGTGTTTTATGAAAATCCCTTATTGTGGAAAGCCATTTGCAAAGCCTCCACAGTCTTCGCTTGGCTGGTAAACGGTGGTGAGCCCCTCTTTCTAAGTCTCCTGTGATGACGGAGAAATGGCTAACCAGGGATTGTGTTCACAGGCTTACTGATTCTGAGTCTGATCACAGCCACCGATTTCTGTCCCAGGTTATTCAAGAAGAAACAAACACTTTACATTCCTGGAGGATGGGTTTTGAAAACGTTAAGTAGGAAGAAAAGAAAGAGCGTGAGCGAGGAAGGAAAAAGTCCAGGAAAGAAGACACTAACAAGAAGCAAGAGAATGAAATTTAAAATGCATAGAATTAAAACACAGAGACGATCCGATAGAATTACAGAGCTTGACCAGATCCTATCCAGGGTTTTCGCTGTTTCCTGGGTGATTTGGAGGTTCAGCAGCCTCTGTGGGTGGGCAGAGGTTTCCTTCCCCTGTCAACTCAGCATGCCATTCTCTACATACCTGAATTATTACAAAGGCAACAACGTTACAAAGCTCTGCATGTCTTTTGAGACTTAGTGCCTTCCTGTGACTAAGCCGCGCTAGGGTGCTAAACCTTTCTGCATAGATGCAATCAAATTGGAAGTTAAATTTGACACTGTGATGGGTTACCACCTGGGACCCACCTGGGACAGGAAGTGGTTTGCATTTTATTTTTTCTTCCTAATGTTGTGAAATGAACAAGGCATATGGCCCATTTTCGTTTTAGCAAATATTAATTTTTATGGGGAAATTTATACGTGGTTCTGTACCGTTCCTGAGTTATCTCAAAGGATAAATCTAATTTGTGTGATTTTGATGCAATCGTAATTAAAGTAAAGAAACTAATATTATTCTCTAATGGATAGCACATTAATCCAAAAGCTATCTGAGTGCAGGGAAGGATTCTGTGTTAAGCATGTTACATTCTTAATTTAATGAAATGCCAGATTTAGTGTAAGCAGTTTCTTATACTATGTTTCAGGTATTTTCCCATATCCTGACCCTCAGAAAAATTATAATATGTCCTAGGACTGAAGGTAAATATGTGCCAAGAAAAGAGAAAATTCTAACATAAACTCTGGTGTTCCTTTTTATTTACTTTTTTAAATAAATAGTAATTGATTAGGATGTGAGTGCATTAGCAAGTTATTTTCTTCCTGTATCTAGTGAATAGTGCCTGAGTTGATCTTATTTACATGTCCCTGAGAAGGAGAACTGGGCACAGGGAGAGGCCAGAGGACAAACAAACAAAAACACTAGGTATCAGCTTTCTGCTCCATGTAAACTCAACTTATTTTTAAATGATTTTATTAGGAAGGCCTCTATATTCTATTTTGTAATTCATTTCCCTGAGGCAACTTTAGACCTTGCAGATCTTTTGCAATTCCTATCAGAATGGGGGAAGACAGGAGACAGAATAATGGAAATTTCACAAGTTATTCAGTTTTTTTTAAATCCAGTTTTTTCGTTCGTTTGTTTGTGGGGTTTTTTGCCCTGACAATTTCTTAACTCTGTAGACCTTGATGTTTTAATCTCGTGCATTCTGATGGAGCTTGATGTTCATAACTGGGGGGCTTGATACATTTTTAACCAGGAAGTTGAATATGATGAGAAAACACAAAGGGAGGTTTGTGTTTTGCACCTTGTCATGGAGACTTTCACTTTTTTTGCACTAAGAACGTTCCTTGGAGGTGTCAGCTGCCCAAAGCCGACCACCATCCATATTGAAATGGCTTTGTCTGAGCTTCCCAAAAGTCCAGTTTCAGTACAGGTGGTGACATCTGCGTGTGAACAGCACAATAGGTATCATTCTAAAGCTCACATAAATATGCATTTATCCTCCATGTGTGAACGCATAACATGCCGGATAACTCTCGTCATTTCCATGTAAGTGGAATGAATAACAAGTAAGATTGGAAGGAGGATGCGCTGTGGAAAAACATAATCTGGACTCACAGCGCGAAGTTAGACACTGGTTTCAGGAGAATTGAATTCCAAGTATCGAACAATCGATGATAACAACTCAGTCTCTCTAATCGTTTTGTAAGTAATTTAAAATATTAATTTTGTCTCAGGAACTTTCCAGTGTTTTAGTATAGAAACTAGCAAACATAGGTCAAAGCAGGGGATAGTAAAACGAACCCTCAGGATGTCAATAATTATCAACTTATGACCAATCATGTTTCATCAACACTGCCACGCATGTCCTGCACCTTCCCGGGTCGCCGTGAAGCCAAGGCCAGACCGCGTGCACTTCACATAAATGTTTCAGTACGTTTCTCCGAAAGAGCCGGTCCGTCGTCTAGACACACTCACCCCTGACCCTACAGCATCAGCATTGATCAGGCCAGTGTCCACAGTTTCTCAGTTCTCTCCCATATGTTTAAAGTTAAGTTTGCTTGGATTAAAATCCAAATCAGGTCTATGGATACAATTAGTAGACATGTCTACATTTCTTTAATTTATATTTCCTTCATCCATAATTTTTCCTCTTTTTTTTTTTCTTGTGATTTCTTTTGCTGAAGAAATGAGATTGTCTTCCAGGAATACTTTTTGAACAATATCATGATCGTGAATTCTTTTCTCTTTTTTACTCCGGACAAGACATTGGCCTGATTATTCATTGACTGAATGAATGATGCCCGTCATTCTATTCCGTGGGTGAATATTAGTGGCAACAATTTGATTTTAATTGAAAAGTGTGTGTGTGTGTGTATATATATATATATATATATATATATATATATATATATATATATATATATATATATAAAAATGAGAGACATGCCCAAGAGCTAAGTCAAGGTAGGTTAGAGTTATCGTCACCAAGTGTTCTTCTGTAGTTGCTTGACAAATAGCAGAAGCCATATTTTTTAACTGCTCAGATGGGGGATTTTTCTTTTATGGATAAATATGATTGCCATTGCCATTGATTTTTTTTTGCACTTCTGAGTGAAGTAAATATGGGCATTTCACATAAATATATCACTTTTCTGAAATACAGGATGTGACTTTAGAAAATGGTCATGGTTCCCCTCCCAGGTATTCATTATTAAGTGTGGTATGATATTTCATTCCTGACTTATGGGCTCTCCCTGATCTGATCTGTTCTTGAGAAAAATGAGAATGAACAGGAGACAACCTAGAGAATCCCCCTACTTCCTAACTCACGTAAGAGTTGATACAAAACAATGGTCCTAAATATCCTGAATGGCGGGTCATGGCTGTATCATTTCCCAAGCCAACTCTGCGGTCCAGCAAACTGTCCAGGATCCTGGGAACAGATGTCAAGAGAGTGAGATGATGGAGAGGGAGGGGTCAGCATTTCCAGGCTATGCGAATGTGCACTGACCCATGACAACGATCCAGGCCAGACAGTTGGCTCTAAGACCCACTTGGATCTGTGCAACACCTTCCTGTTCTGACGTCACCACTTGCCACTCAAATCACCACCTTCAAAACGCAGGGACAAGTTTTCCACTCAGCGTGCTCGCTATCTTTTTATTCCTTTCCAACCACAAAATAACAGTTGAAAACACTTACAAATGCCCAATGTTCCACGTGAGCGCTTTTGGGCCGCCGTCCAGCTTTATGTTATATGCACACGAAGTTCCGTGCCTGTTGCCATTATTACCGTTTTCCAGATGAGGCTACAAAACCCTGCAGGAATCAATGGCAGCAGTACAATGACAGCTTGTTTTACGATACAGAGCTAGTAAGTGTCAGAGTTGGAACTGTCCCAGAGTCCATCAGATTCTATGACTGGTGCTGCTGACCAGGTTCTGCTTAGCTTTTGCAAAAAGTGCTGTGAGTGAGGAATCTCACACGCATGCATGTGACCTCCCAGCCAGTCCCTACAAGCTCTGTCCCCCGCCCCCAGTGGCTACTCCTTGACCCACGCACTTGGACCCGAGGATACACACATGAGTGGTGTAGTCTGCCCTGGGGAGAATATATGTGGGAAGGAAGTCGACAGCAGGGCTTGGGGTAGGCTTGCTCACATCAGCAAAAATTTCTGTGATCCTGGGTACCCCCAAATGAGTGGGGCTCAGAGTCCGAGTGTATATCTCCCTGACCGTGTGGACGCCTCAGGGCGAGGCATGTGTCAGAATGGGGTGCTCTCGAGTCTGGGCCTGGACAGGAACTGGGGCTTCTTGAGTCTAAGAATTCTTAACCGCCAACCACATACTTCCTCCCTTGTTGCAAAGCCCCCATGATGATGGGATTTCCCATGGTTCCAGCCGGCATCGTTCTCCTTCGAAACTTTGGACTTGCCCAGTGCCAGCATCTTCATGACGTTGAGCTAGCAAACAAAGCATTTTTGCGTGTACGAAGCAAAGCAGAAGCAGCACGGCCCCTTTTAACGATGGTAGCCATGAGCATCTCAGACAGCGCTCAGAGACAGATCCTTGAAAGGAGATCAGGTGAGACAGGGAGACTCTTTAAAAAAAAATAAACAAGATGCTCATTTCCCAAGTGGAGGCGATGAGAAGAGGGGTGTTCTGTGCTTCCTTAGAGACTAAGCAGTAGGGAAAGGGCTGTTTTCCAGGAGTGGGAGACCCTTGCACTCTCCAGTTCTTTCTTTAAACTACTGAAAATAAGCCACTTTAGAGAAAGTGCTCCACCCCAATGAAGGTGGACGATGAGGAATAGTGAGGGTTGTGGTCACTATTGACTAAGAGTGGAAATTGATTTGAGAACAGCACATTTCAGACAAGAGGAGGAGGATTGCTTAGTCAGCAGTTTATTTATTTTTTTAATACAGTTCTCATTGACTCTTAGGGAACTTATCTGCAAGTCAGATGGCCATGCGCTCCCTACCTCACAGGTTACCCTTCTAGCTGCAAACCCCAGCTGTGGGGCTTCGGTAGGAAGTTCAGCGGTGTAGCAGCTATTTTGAATTTAGACTATGTGGGAAGAAAAGCATCCTCCCTTAGAAAGTACCTCTGCTAGGATGCAATCATTTCCTGCCCCAGCTCAGTGTCCTCCGAAAAGCATTGATGAAATATTTATTAGGCGTGTGGGGTTAAGGTCAGGGTAGCATACCCAGACAGAAATAAGCCAGACAGAGGAGATAGCATTCACGAAGACAGCTGCCTACCTGATCTGCCCATCCTTGGGTAGAATCTTAAGAGCGAAAGCCAGCTTGGTCTCACTGTATTCGGACATTCGTTAATAACAGTACATGAAGTTCTTTCTGGTTGCAATTTTATGCAGAAAGAACAAGAAGATGAACGAGTCTGTAGCAGCAACAATATCTTGTGTTTTCCAAACTTGTGTTTTTCTCCTGGGCATATGTGCAGGTAGACTGTGTATCCAAGCCCTTCCTCCCCATCCCCTGCAAATAAATAATTAAGTTGAGGTCATGTGACTATGTTCTGGACAAACTGGATATAAACGATGAATGCCACTTCCAGATATAGACATAACCACCACCAGCACCACCACCCACACCCTGTGTGACCTTCACAGTGTCTGTTCTCCATCCACAGTGACCTTGGATGCCAGTTCTGAAGATACCATATGTCTTAGTCCATCTGGGCTGGGTGGCCGATGAACAACACAAATTTATTTCTCATAGTGCCTGAGGCTGGGAAGTCCAAGGTCAAGGCCTTGGCAGATTTAGTGTCTCCTGAGGGTCCACTACTGGTTCACAGATGGCCACGTTCTCACTGTGTCCTCACATGGTGGATGGGGCAAGGGGGCTCTCTGGGGTCTCTTATAAGGGAACCAGTTCCATTCACGAGGATTCCACCCTTGTGATCTAATCAACTCCCAATGGCCCCCCACCTCTTAATGCCATCACATTGAGAGTTAGGTTTCAACGTACGAATTCTGGGGAGGGGCAAACATTCAGTCGATAGCACTGTATAAAGAGAGAAGAGAGATTGCATCCCTGAGTTATTGTACGTCGCGCCTTGCCTGTTACCCTGGAAGACGGAGTTGCAAATGAGCACTCACCCTCTAGTGGATTAATCCCTGTGACCTGGAGTTGTGTGTTACAGAACTTCGTGTCCCCCAATAATACAGTGTAACCCAAGGCCATTAAATTAGAATTCTATTTTTATTATAAAGTTAACACAAACACAATTCCATACTGCAGGAGAGATCCTGTTATTAATATCTAATCCACCTTTACTGAATAACTTGTGGAAAATAAGTCAGTGAGGTCTGCTGCTTCATAGGATTCTCCTTTTCCTAAATTCCCCACCATCTGCACTGTATTTCCTTGGGTTTCATACTTTCTAGTGAGTCATCATCTAATTCTCTTATAACCGATTTCATAACAACTGTCATTCCCTCTCTGAAACTGTTCTGTCTAATTTGGACACAGAGACCTCGACTAATTTCTAAGGATGCCTCACATTTGTTGGCCAACTGGTATAATATTTGCAAAGCTATTGTTCATAATTTTTCTGGGTCCAGGAAATGGTGCTGTAGACATGCCCCTCTGCATCTTATGACTTGACGTGGCATGGCTGTGCTGGAGAGATGCTGTGAACCCATAGCTGTCTTAATGCTCTAAGAACTCAGGGTCTCTCTTCAAACTGCCTTTTATTCTCTCTCTCTCTCTCTCCCCTCTCTCAATTTTTTATTTTATTTTATTTTATTTTTTTTGCACCACATAATGGGGCAATGGTTTTTATTCTATCAGCTTGTGAAAACTCTTGAGAAAGACCTTAAGCTTGGAAGACTACTTATCATGAAAGGACATGACAGGATGAATGTCTTTGAATCATTTCCCAACGAATTCAGTCATTTCCGTGATAACCACAGTGTGGTTAACAGGACTGAAACAGAGCACATGGTCTTTATGCCACTGTCATCAGACACTCTTATGAGATACAGTCCAGAATGTTCTAATGGTAAGATGTCCAAGATGGTCAGTTCAATTCTACAATTGTTAAGACAAAGACTCTGACACATGCTGAGGGTGAGTGAATCACTGATGTTTGTCAGGGTGGTATGTTTAAAAAAAAAAGCCCTATGGAGCCAGAGAAGCAATCACTACAGTCCTACTTACTGCTTGTAGTGATTCTATGAATTTAAGCAATTATTATGCTCAATGGGCTTTACTTTCTTATCCATATAAAATAAAGATTATTTGACTCAATACCATGCACATCTTTTCATATTTTTAAGAGGCATTTTAAATCTTTTAAAAAATTGTCTTTTCATTTCTTTTGCCAGGTTTCTGTAGGGTTTTTTTTTCTTTCACGTTCCTGTTTTTGCAAAGATTTTGACATTAATTTGCATAGAAATCCTCAAAGAACTCTTTTATGATCTTTAAAATAATATTTTGTATTAGTGGTTATCCTCTTGTAATTTCTTATTTGTATAATTGTGCTCCTCCCATTTTTCTCAATTAAATGGTAGTTTATTTTGTTTCTATTTTATAAGAAATATGATTCGATTTATTAATCGATATCTATTATTTTCTTTTATTTTCTAACTTACTGATTTCCGGTCTTATCTTTATGAATTCCTCTCTTAAACTCTTTTAAAATTTTAATTCATTGGTCTTTGTCTAAAATTTGAGTTGAGAATTTAATGCATTTATTTACAGTTTTCATTTTTATTGAAAATGTTCATGCTATAAGTTTTCTTCTGGTCACTGCTTTCCATGCTACCTTTAGAGTCTGAATTTTAATACATATTTTTTATTATCATTTGAAAAAGCTCTGTACCTTATTTTTGTACTTCCCTTATCACTTAAGTGTTTTTCAATAGAAGTTTTATATTTTATATATTTTTTTATTTCAAGGTGGATTATAGTTTCAAATATTATTTCCTTTCTGTTCTTTGTTTTCTTCAGTTTTACATAAGTTGGATATTTTTTGCATATCTTCTATTTCCACCACTGTCTCTGTGAGCTATATTCTTTCTTTAGTTACCTCATTGCTATTTTCTTGGCTGTTTTCTTGCTTTTCTTTAATGCCGATATTAAACTTGCATTCAAATCTATTTCTTGGGAATTTTATAATTTCGTCTTAACTTCTTAGATGATTTTGCTTTTTATTCTTTTATTTCATTCATTAATTCAGTCAAATGTCATTTCGTCCATTAATTCAGTGCGCTGTTACTTCTTCCTGTTTGGAGTCCATCTTCATTTTATATTTTTGAATTTATGATTCAATGTGTATGTGTGTTGAATATATTCCCACATGCTATTTTGAGGACATTTAATTCAGTTTAGAGTATTATGTTACAGTTTTCTTTTTGCAGCGTGGTTGGAAGTTGGGTGAGACTTCACCAGCCGATATGTTTGGATTTTTCCTTTTGGGTTTCAAGGCTAATGGTTAGGGATGAGTCACAAGGTTTCAAGCCCACAAGTCCTCTCTTCTGTCACTAAAATGTATTTTCTTTAATGTTTGTGTTTGATTTGGGACAAGGAGGTTCAAGAGGAGGAGTTTTGTGTGTTACCTCCTCTTGTATTTCTCCTACGTCGCTGGATTCTTCGTTCCTCCATTTTGCTATGTGTCCCCTTCACTTCATGGTTTCCAACAGTTAGTTCTCTTTCCTAATTATCCTCTGTTTCTCAGAACGACCGGCTTTCCAACACTGCCTCCCACATTCTGAATGCACTGTTCTGTCCCGTCTCTGTCGTTAGTGCTCTGAACCGCCAGTTCTGGTTTTGCAATGTTGTCACATTTATAACAGATGTTCTCTTTCTGGGAGTGATTTGAGCTCAATCTTAGCCTTCCGTTTCTCTTCCCTGTATTTTTCTAGACCCTTCTTATTCTCGTCGAATCCTAAAGTGTGTGATAAAGAAATCGTTCTGTCAGAAGTGGTGCTATTTACAAATCACGTGTTGTTTAAAGTTATAAATTTGTCTTCAAATTATGCTACGGTATGGCATCTGTAGGGTTAGTTTGTTCTTATTTATCTGTATAAAGTTTGGAGAAGGTGCTAGGAGATTCCAATTTAGGTAGCAGCCATTGCCTCAGCTACGTGGAAGTTGCTTTTTTTAAAAAAAAAAAAAATAACATCAATTATGGATGGTTGGTTATTGATTATTTATTTTAAGTTTTTTTGTGTGTTGTGTTTCACCCTCCAGGTAGGACTGGCTACAAAATATATAAAGCCCTGTGCAAAATGAAAATTCAGGGCCCCTTGCTAAAAAATTATTAAGAATTTTAAGATGGTAAAAGCTGAGCATTAAACCGAGTGAGGAGCCCTTGTGAATGTGTGGCCCTGTGTGACTGTGCAGGCTCTATACACACATGAAGCCTGCCACGGTTCAGTGCTTTGTATCTGTTAAGTAACCTTGGTTCAATAACTTTGTAAGTGTTATGTGTCACCTACAGCGAGACAGAGAACAAGAGAGTGAGAGAGAGTTTGACACTGGGGCTTATGAGACCTGAGTCCTATCCCCAGGTCTGTCATGGATTTACAGTATGATTTTGGACAAGTTATCTTATTTCTTGGATTTTTCTTTTACTACTTGAAAAATGAAAGATTTTACCTTGAATCGTGTTTCTCAAACTAGTGCACATATTTCTGATGATACCTGAATAATTTTTAATAGTAGTGTTAATTCTAGTACATAATAGAAAATAATACAGAACATGGAAACTATATTTTTATGTTTATTTTTTCTTAGTCCATGGTTAAAATGAGTAATTAGCAAAAACCAGGTCAATTTTAAGACATTATTAAAGAATTATAAATACAGATGATACTTGGATATGTTAAAATCGTAAAGATGGTGGAAAAAAACATCTAGAATTTGGAAAACCTTGCTGAGAATGATCCCTGAGGACACTTTCAGTTCTTTTCAGCATTTTAGGGTTCCATGATTTCATATATTCATACAAAACGGTGGATATAGTTTTCTAATTTGGAAAAGAGGGAGAGTTTTCAATATATAATTAAGAGTCAACCTGTTCACACCTTCCAGAAAGACAGGTAGCAAGGTGAATTCCATATTCCTGGTTCCCCCTCAAACCAGTCCATTTAAAGATTCTAAACTGTGCAGGGTCCTCACACCCATTCAGTGCCATCTCGTACTCAGTCACCGAGCACTGAGGCAGGGTTGGAAAAAGCCATCGTGTCACGATTCAATCCGTGGCAACTGGATGTCAAGTCTTCTTGACTGCGGGTTCTCATGTCTGCCATGTCTGACACCTGACAGAGTTCAAAATAAGCTGTTCTCGAAGGGGATAAAAATAGGAGCAATGAAGCTGTGCATCTGTTAACCAGTCAGTTGGTTGTTATCTGCCAGAGCTCACAAAAGTTCATGATGCAGTTGCACAGTACAATTGCCTTAGCCAGGAAACGTTATTATGTTTTTAGGAACTCGAGAACTTAAAACAGATAATGTGATCCTGTTGGCCAAATGGTATAATATTTACAAAACTATTGTTCTTAATTTTTAAGAGCTCCTAATGGATTAACGGGAATAGAAATTTCATCTTACTTGCAGGCATAGATTTGACATATGATTTTTTTAATGAAATTCGATGACAGAGAAGTTGATTTCTTTCCCCCCAAATTTGTTTTTTTCCCCATCGAGATTAATCAGACTGTGTGTTTCCTGTAGGATTCTAGCACTTCCACATTTGTTTTTAACCCAGGACACCCCAAGAGAAATGCTTCTCTACTTCAGTGTCCCAGTTGCTATTGGCATCCTCGAGAGTTTAGACATTTTAGTCATTTCTAGACATTTCTAGGTTACCGTCACTGACTCACTCATGTTTTAACTCCTGGCCCTCCTGCCCAGTGAAAAAGTATTTATTCTTTACAAAAACAAAATGGAAGCTTTATTCTCAGGCTAAAAAGAAATATGGAGTCAAAGTGACTTACTCTGTAGAAAATAAAAACAGTCATTTCTGTTTTCACCCTGTTGCTAGACTCTATTAAATTAAAATCACACAGCAACAGACATTAGTTTCCATGGTTTATTTTTGATTTACGCTGATGTGTGGTTGTTTGCTTGCTTTGTTTAGGAGGAGGTGGTATATTAAAGTGGAGGTCTTGTATAGCTGATGGGAATGATTTAAACAAACAGGAAAAAAAAAAGGTTATGAAACATCTTTCTCCCTCTTGAGTAATAGTCCAGGGGAGCAATCACATATCGAAATAAAAACAAGAGGCTGGTAATACAGCAAGCGGTATATGATTCAATAACTTCGCTAGATTGCTTTATTGGTTAGGTAATGAAGCATGCTAGGGAATTTCAACCAAACATGAGTCAACACATTGCCAACTAACATTTGAAATGACTGAACTACAAGTTTAGGAAGGATGGAATGAGGTGAACTGTTAAATTACTCCTGGATTGGAAAGCTTCTCCAAGGTTCTTCTCCCCATCCCCTACCTGGAGGAGTTGATTAAGGGTTGTTCTGAAAAGACTTGGGGCTTCCGGGCCTCCTTCCAGCTCTTCTTACTGCCCTCAGGATTTTCATTTTAGCATGAGGACATTCAAACCAGGCTGATACAAACATGAGGCGTTCTCAACTACCGGAAATTGCTTTTCTTAACGGTACACTTTATTTTATTTTTTTTTTAAATTTGATGTTTAATTACCTGCTGCCCCTCTATCACTCAGGTTTCCTTCAGGATTCAGGGGGAGTCTTGAGAGAGAGATTTCCTTTGCAGGTTTCCTATAATTCTTCGTAATGATGACATATGGTCATTTTATAAGTTCCTAATTATTTTAAGTGATTGGTGCACGGTCATTTGCATAGGTTGTTTAGCAGAACGCTCGTTTCATGCAGTGACCTATATATACATCACTGAATATTCTAGAGGCATCTAAAGCAAGTAGGAGAAACCGCCCTCCCAAACATCACTCATGGTTCTAGTGTTCGAGTTCCAGAATGTTTAATGTAAATCATAATAGCAGCTTGGATTCATTGCTCTTCAAATGGATGTGTGGCTGATGTAGAGAAACATGTTTTCATTTTTTTCTTGTGGTAGCAGATGGTGCATGGATTTTATTTGGTACAGGCACTGCTGTCCAAGGGCTTGTTTTCCCCATCTATTATGGAAAAAAAAAAGAGGGAGGTAAAGCTTCCAGACCAACCCATTCACTTTACAGATGAGCAAACTGAGACCTCCAATATTGAGTCATTTTCCCTAAATCACTAGTTTTTAGACAGAGTGAGGACTAAAATTCACAGCTCCGGACGGTCAGCCTAATTCTCTTTTTTCTACACATTTTCTCTTGATAGTGGATGTGATATATGTCACTTAGCAAAAAAAAAAAAAAAAAAGTGGGATTTTGTTTCTGGTCATATTTTATCTAACTTCCTCTTTGAAAAGCCAAGTTCTCTGATTCATAGTAAGGGCCAGATATTTCACAGAGCTAATTCCAAGCTGGGTATAATTTGTGGCTTCTAGGTTCCCCACTAGTGCCCACAAACCACCTAAATTTGTTGAACATGCCACAGTCAGCTTCATAGACAGCGACTTGCCTGCTCATCGAATTCAGTGATCTTCCCAACACTTATGTGACGGCTGGTGATGTACTATTTCGTTTCTCTCCAGTCCACACCAGAAAATAATAAGGAAAAAAATCAGTGTGGGGAGTTTTATCTTCACCGGGAACCTAAGGAATGGCATACTTCTCTCCACAATCACCCCAACCTTTGCCTTGCTTTTTTTTATGTTCTCATATATTTTAAATGTGTGCGCCTGTCAGTGAAATTCACAAATCAAGAACCACAGGATAGAGAGTTATTTTCCAGGAAATCATACTTTGACAATGTCATGGTTTCCATCGTCATTCTCTGGCTAAACCAAGACAGAAAATTTGAGCCCAAGTGCTTAAAAGAAATGCTATCCCTCTCTACCCCCACTCTACTGCCAAATCAACATTCACAGTTTCTGGGTCATTTTCCACTATTGAGAAATAACCATTTCTTTTACTGTAGATAGCAGAATAGATGTCATCTGTGAATTCACTGTCTAATTGTTCATCTTGCCATTTCACTCTATCTTTATCTACAGTTCCCACATAGACACCCCACAAAGGAGTTCCCTCTCTTTCCTTCTCTGTCTCTCTCTGTTTAAATTATTTATCACGAGTCTTAGATGTATACTGATGTTACTTGTGGGCTCCCGGTTCTTATATGATGAACTCTCTCACCCGAGTACACATGTATGATCATAAACCCCACAGAAGCATCTGTGCATCCACCTACCAACTTCTTCTGTATCTCTTTGCCATCGATATTAACATTCTTCCATTGATAACTTGGGGATTGACAGGGAAAAGATAATACGTTGTATGCTTGTCATTTGAGTTGTCCTTTGGTAAATGGAGCATCCACCCCTTTCTTCTGCATCTCACGTTGGTAACCTTTGATGGATGAGAGGGAGGGAACAGGGCATCACATAACATAAGACGCCGTGCACAAGCGAACATCGCTACTCTAAAAGGTTTCCATTCTCTGGGAGGCTCCAGTGAAGCAGATAAACAAAGTCACACATCAGTTCCTTCAAAGGCAGAACGTTCCGCTGTTCACAGTGTTACCACTTTGTAGATTAGCAGCGACACTGGCAGCATTTGGTAGCAAGGAGGAAGCTGAACCACCTGTATCGGCTAAGGAATCACTATCCAGCTTTGAAGTGCCTGTGATGGACACGGTTATTAATCCAGACCCCATCCTTGGGGTCCTGGTAAATCTCAAAGAACTCTTGTAGAGATTAAAGTTTGAGAGCAATGAATGTGGGCGAAAGTGAAAAACATCCTGAGATAAAGAGTGTAGGTTATTTAGGTGGTCCTGACAGAGAGAGAGAGAGAGAGAGAGAGCGAGCGAGAGAGCGCTGCTTAATTGCTTAATTCAGTTTAGTACACAATGGCAAGGAGGTGAAACAGTTAAATTTATATAACATATACCATTTCCCTCAGCATACACTTAACGAGTTCCTGATTTCAGGTTTTTCTGGCCTGATGCAGTGCTGTATACATTCTATTACAATGGACAAAAAGCAGCATTTTCATGAAATAAAACAACAGCCCCAGCAAAATCAGTGGCAAACTAGTCACTGCAACCGCTGTCCTTGGTCCTGGGAGAGACCTAGAGATTTACGAGTGAATAGGATCATTTCATCTCTACACACTGAAAGTCTGGTGTTTCTGAACTATGTCGGTATTTGGGTCCATCATGCCTGGCTTCAGGCAGTGTGAACACTCAGCACTGTATGGTGAGAAGGAACATAGCTAATGTCTCTAAACTCAAGCTCTACTTGAGTCTCTGTCCTGTTTCCACCAACAGGTAGATGGTTGACCTCAGGAAAGGTGATTAAGCTTTTTGCTCCATTGCTTCCTCATCTGTAAAATCAAAATGATGATGATGACCCCAGCTCATGGAATGTTAGAAAGATTATAACTAAACGTCACACCCTCAAAAAGTGCCCGACATATAGTCAGCACTGAACACATAGGATCTCTCACTGTGATTACAGAACCAATTAAAAGAGGGCTCCTTTAAGAATTCCCAGGCTGTGCTTGTTCTTGAAAAAAGTTCCCAGATCCTGCTGCCCACTTCCTGAATCTCTGTGGATTGTACCTAGGGATTTGCACTTTTGATAAATTCTCGCAAAGGTTAAAACTTGAGAATCGATGAACTTGGGGGAAAGTCGAAAAACATTCCGGGACAAAAGGAATAGAGGCTGTCACCAGGAGGTCCTGTTTTATAGATAGGGAGAGACCAGGAGCCGCTATATTCCTTAATTCAGAATGGCAGGGAGCTGAAACATTGCCTAATTCTGAAGCAGCAACAACTCCAGACCCCTGATGTTTAAATAGGAAGCCCAGATAACAGCCCTAGTTCTAACTGCCGCCGTGCTAACCAAGATAACAGCTGTCCCCATTCAAAGACACATATATCTGTGCTTGGTCGACTCGTGCTTTTTGTTTCTGTGGCCAGGACAAATGTGCTGTTGTGGCTTTAATTTTGCACTTTTAACTAATTGAATCGTGTATGAGAACTAAAATACTTGTATGCCCAAGATACTAAAAATAATCCATGATAAATAGAACAAATGGAGTAAAAGTAAAGTAGATTTAGTGTACCATCGTTTATGGAGCATCTGTGATTAGATTGTGTTCCCTAGTATGCTTTGGGGACTGTAATTCAATCTGCAGTTTGAGCTGATGACTCTTCTTTTGTGTAGCGGTTTAGGAGGAAAACAGGAATTCTTGTTCTTAATATCTCAAGTTTCTCGTTAAGCGTCCATTTGTTAAATTGTGGAGTCAGAGGGCGAGGATTTACTTAGGATAAGGAAGAGGGAGCTTATTTCGATGCCATTTGGGGGCACATGGTGTAGGGTGACTAACCATCCCTGTTCACCTGAGATAGTCCCGATTTTAACATCCACCACTTAAAACTCACCATCCTGGAAGCACTTTTGTCTTGGGATAATCAGGTGGGTCAGTCTCCCCAAAAGTCCAGGAGGTTGCATTTTTGTTCTTTATGTCATAACTCAAGGAAATGGTTCTTATACTTTAGTACAATGCTTCTCAAACTGTAGCATGCATGGGTACGACCTGGGGATTTTGTGAAGTGCAAATTCTGATTCAGCAGGTCAGGGTGGGACCCTGAGATTCTGTATTTGTGACAAGCTTTTGGGTGATGTACAAGCGGCCAATCCGTGTGCTGCCCTTTAAATAACAAGCTTCTAGAGGGCACAGTAATAACTTGGCAGGCTTGTTAAGGAGCAAAGTCAGGATGCTTGCTCATTCAAATTCTTCCCAATTCTTTCTCTTTTCTCTCCCCGGAATTTTGCCTTTTAAACAAACACTGGAGTTGGCCCCTGGACCATTCGGTTTTAACTAAGAAAGCTCTCTTTACCTTTTGGATAAAGTACTATGTTAGGGTCTCCAGAACTAGTGGATGATAAACTAGCTCTTTAAAATCTCATGTGAATGATTCTGTATAAATGGAATACCAAACAGAGGTTTTTTACGTTTTCTTCTGATTCTTGTGCCGTGAAGTTAGGTGTTATTTCACTTCTTCAGATAGAAATCTTGAAAATAGTTCCCTATTGGTCTTGCCCCTGTTTGAGTGTCTCTCAGTAGTATCTGACAACAGTGTGGGCAATGAATATATATTTGTCATATAAATGAAAAAGCAAGAGGTTCACCTAGAGCATTGCTTCTCAAACTTTAACATGCAGGGGAAACACATGAAGATCTCATTAAAAGAGTAGAGTTAGTCTATCTAGAAACTGATGTCAGGCATTTTTAACATCCTCCTGGGCAGTACTGATGTCGTGGACAGCACTTTGCCTAGCAAGAATCTAGATTAAACATGCAAGAAAAATGTAAAGCTGCATATTCATATGCATTTCGCTAGGATATTAAATTATTAAGAAGTATGATGGCAATTGTGACATCGAGAACATACACATGGGACCTAAAGTTGAAATAAAACCGTGCAAGTCTCATGGTCATGGTCAGCGTCGTATTTTGAAAATACAGTTGTATTTAGTTTATACTAACTTCTTTTCACTGAGGATCTTTCAGTGCAAGATAAATATGCAAAACAGACACACATGTAGCTTACTAGTCAGCAAACGTAAAGATTATCGAGGCAATTCATGCTGACCCAATAAAATCCGGTTTGTCATGTATAAGTGGAAGTCGGCGCCCTTTAAGTTTAGGGTGCAGCAAAGGTAAACTCATAATTGGGGTGGGGGTTGGGGAGAGGGCCGGAAGACACATGTGTCCTCACTGAATCAGCTAATTGAGCTGGAAAAAGTTGAATTGTGTTCCTCTGGGGAATTTTATCCCTTCAATATTATTCGATGTTTATCTTTAACACTTAGTTTTAGAAAAACCGTGCTATTTGATAGTTTTTATTTATTTTTTATTACTTTATGTAAACTATTTCCTTTCTCTTGTTGTAAGGATCTGCATACTACATGATATTGGGCTATCGAAGAAGGTTGGCTTGAGAGATTTTCAGAGACTCAGCTAATGAAGAGTTTTATAAACTATCATACTGACCTTTCCTTTAAGGAACTAAAAATGTGAGGTTGCACAGCAAGTATTTGAGGTTCTAAAAGGGGTTCTGAGCACCCAATTCCAGCATTTGGGGGGTGGTTCCCCACACATCCAACAAGCAAGTTTCAGCGCCAGCTGGATGTCCTACAATTCAACTCAGTTCTGACCCTATTTACCTAGAGACAGCATCAGACCCTACAGGTTAAGGGCTCAGTCCTATAAGACTGCCCACCCTACACTTCCAGTTATCACCTATGCTTCTGACTGACCGGTTATAGATTGGAGGTTCCTATGACTCCTTGCCTTGATTAATTTGCTGGAGCAGCTCATAGAACCCAGAGAAACATTTTACTTACTAAGATCACCAGTTTATTATGAAAGGATATAACTTAGGAATGGACACATGACAAAGATGCACAGGGCAAGATATTGGGAAGGGCGTGGAGCTTCCACATGCTCTAATTGTCCCATTCTCCATAAATCTCTATATGTTCACCGATCCAGAAGCTCTTTGAGTGCAAAGACCAAATATTATGACACAAGATGCTTCCATTGCTCTTATTGCTCAGAAAATTCAAAGGGGTTTGGGAGCCATGAGCCTATACAGGCCCGACTTATCAAATATCCATGCTATTTTGGGTAGTGGTCATATAGCAGTGGACAAAAGAGAAAAAAGTCCCATCCTTAATGGAGGTTAACTTCTAATTGGATCCCTAGCACGTCATCTAGTGCTGACACATTGCAGGTAAACAATAATTATTTGTGAACTGGAGATTTTCGCCGGATGGTCCATGGCCTCCAATGGAACTGGCAAGGTCAACAGCTCTAGACATAATTTTCCTGCAACAGATAAAAAATTCTCGATTAGACTCTAGATGTTATATGTGGCTACTTTGGAAGTTGGGAGATATTGATTGGTTGAAAAATATCAGATTCCGCAATGTGTGTGTGTGTGTGTGTGTGTGTTTTAATCAGAGTGTCGATAATGAGGATGAACTATTCATTAGAAGAGTTAGCCTCCTAACGAGTAAGAGTTTTGACATTGCAGATGGCGGGGGGTGTGGTAGAACACTGGTGCTTTTTCAAGGAGAGCCCTGGAATGGAGACAGAGATCCAACCCCTCCCCCGTTGCCAAGTATGCGTGCTTGCCACTCTGACATCTCATGGGTAAAGTGTGGGAGCTGGAATTACATCCTTTGCAGTGCATTTCATCCCTACAAGGGCAAATATCCAAACAGTGAGGCTTTGTTCCTACTTGAAAACAAAAAAAGCCAGGCCCAGTAGAAATAGAAAACATCATCGTCCCTTGCATTATGTAGTCAGCCAGGTGAACACTTTTAATAGGAACACCTTTAATAGGAAATAATGTCAGATCCTCCCCCAATAAGCCTCAGTTATGGTCACATCAAAGAAATAAAGACCTCAGACAGTAAGAGCAAATCAAATTGCTCTTGGTTATCTATGGAAGGATGTTTACAAAGGGAGGGGTACATATTATCAATGTATGCTAAAAACATGTTTAAAATTTTCTTAACACATCTTGCCCACATTTTGTATCCTTCATACTATGTTTCTCACAAAAATGTTTTTTTTTCCCTCTGCTATCAATGACCAAGTCTTAGACCCTCAAGACATGGGGAGGCCTGTTCCACCCTTCTGTTCCCTGTCATCCTTACCTTACATCCTTCCCTTCCTTCTTTCTCTTGAAGGTAAAACTTGGCTCTTTCCAGCATGAATCCCTAATCTTTTCCTCTTCGTTTCTATTTTTTTCCCCATTGCACTAGTTCTGAGCAATGAAGTTCCAGAAACCAAGTTGGTGAAGAAGGAGTTATCTTTGGTGAGCTGGGGAGGGGAAAAGCTATGAATATTCACATATTAATAACATTTCCTATCTACGGCTGTATAAGATATCCTCTAGCACCTTGGAGAAGTATATGGTTCAGAAAGATGACCCATCCAAGAACCAGTTAGAACATTTAGATGATTTAGAATAGAAATAATTAGAGTATAAATTGTTATAGAATTGCCACGGGTCACAATATAAGAGAATAATTAGTGAATTAATTAATTGGATGCTGTTCTATAGCTAGTATTTGTTTAAAAGATTTTTATGAGTACTTTTCTCTCCTGAAGTCATTATAATGCTTTACATTAGCCTGATGATATTAAATTTTTAGCTTAATATTATCCTTATCCAGAAGGTAATATGGGAAACTATCCTATGATAAGGAAAATTCAGAAAATTATAATGTTTAAAAAAAAGCATTTGCATTATTTTGAAATCTATATACTAACTTGAGTTAATAAGTGACAAATAATTTCAGAAAGTATCTTTGCTGGGCCTATTCTGGTGAATAAATAAAACCCTTTGTATAGTCTTTGAAAAAAAATGTTTTTAAGGAACTCGGGCTTGCTCCCTGTAAACGTTATCACAGTTATTTTTTTGGCTTATCCTTTGCTCATATATACTACCAAATTCAGATTACGATATATGTTAAAATGGTACAATTTATAGTGAGATAATATTGTTTTATTTGTATTACTAGAGGGGCACCTTTCTAACTAAATATATAGATATATAATTTACATATATGTATATAATTTTTATATATATGTATATATAATTTTTTTAAATGAAGTACTGTTTACAATGTAAAAAATAGATTAAGGAGTAGACAGAGAGACCAGTGAGAGTCTGTTATAATAGTCCAACCAAGAAAAAATGATGCCATCGTAGACTAAGGCCTTGAGGGGAGATGGAGAGAAGTAAATGGATGAACAGATTCAACAGATTTGAGACGCAAAATCAAGAGAATTTGACGATCGATTTCTGATGGGGATTTGGGGAGAAATGTGAACCCAAGATGACTTTCCTCCTCCTCTTTCTTTTGAGTGGATTGTGGTCCATTCACTGAGATGGGGATCGCTGGAAGAATGTTGGGGTTGAGTGAAGGGTAGAGTTCACGAGCTCATTCATTGTTGTGAATTTGCTTGGCATATGATATTGACATACATATCATAACCCTGTGTGTATATAATTCTACTGAGATGTATAGAAGCTTCCAGCAGGCAGTCTGTATTCCATCGATGCCTAGGCTTTTAGAATTGCCTCATCTTTTTCTCTCCCTCCTTGCTACTATCACCCTAGCCCTGATTTCCTTCTGCTTATGAAGCGGCATTTTAATTCTCCTTTTGCAGGATTGCGGACCTAAAAGTTACAGGAGCAGAGTTTCTTTCCTTCAAACAAATAAACTGTACCAATGAGCTTACCCCCTGCTTCTCCAGTGAGTAACTATCAGATGCAAAGGACGGCGGTATCGTTTTTCTCTGAGATTCTTAAGAGTGACTGTTATGGATACTCAATGCATATTGCCTGATGGGGAAATGATTACCAAATTCATCATCCTGTTTTGGGGCTTGCGGTGGCTGTCGTTAATTTAATTTAAATTTTTCACAGATGCTACATTTGTACGCATCTAATTTCACAAGGTATAAAATGACACACAGTGGAGAACAATTCTTCCTCCAACCCTGCCCAGGTATTCCTGTGTCTCTTTCCAGAGACTAACACTCTTAACTCTGTGTCTGCATCTTCTCTAAGACACAAGACAGAGAATTCCCCAAATAGAGATTATCACCGTCCCTTGCAACATGCAGTCAGCCAAGCGAACACTTACTGTAACACCTTCAGTAGGAAACACTGTCAGATAATCTCAAACCAAGGGCGGAAAGAGACTGTCTCTCTCCTCCAAGCACCAGAAACTCTGCCGGACACTTTCTATAGCTCTTTGGTTTAATTGGAGAGATAGATATTATTTTATAAAAGAGGACCTTGAGGCTCATAGGTGGAGGACACAGTGAGGAAGCAGAGAAGGTAATCCACGTCTGTCTCACTCCAAAACCCATCCCCTTCACCGTCTACACCGGGAGCTGTGACTCATCCCAGGAGGCAGAGTTTAGTAAGTTTCTATGCACTCCAGACTTCATCCTCTCGTAGAGAAAGCCTTAAGCCCAAAGTGGCAGGCACCTGGATGCAGAATTGCTGCCTCCTCAGAAGTCCTTTAGAACACAGTGTGGGACCAACGAAAATCTGAGTTTAGCTGAGATTTGTGGATGTGGAAAAGGAGTTTTGCATTGTCTCTGAATTGGTCATTCTCAGTGACAGAGTCATTTACGAGATGGGGGCAATCATAGAAAGCAGTGGCTTTTAAAAAACACTTTAGCTGCCAAAAATCTCATTCCAATTCTCTGGAAGAGTGCTGTCGTACCAAGTGTAATTCACCAGCCCAGTGCCTTTCTGGAAGTTGTGAAATTGGAGAGAGTTGCTTTTGTCCAAATGAATAAACACCACCGAGATGAGCCGACCGGCTTGTCCTGAGTTGAGCTTGATGTGATCAGACATCTAGAGCTTCTAGCCCCGGTTGTCTCTCTGAGATTTCTTTGTCCCTCTCTCTTTTTCTCAGCTTTTCTTTTTCCTTTTAATAACTAAATAAGGTCAGCTATTGAGGGAGTCCCAGGAAAGAAGTCGATTATCTATCTTTTCTTCCTAAATAGCATTATTTACCAGCGATGGCAATTAATGGCACATGTGCCTTTTAGGTACATAATTAGGGATTATGGATCATTGGCTTACCTATGTTTGTCCATATAACTACTTGCAGTAGATTTTGGTTTTGTTTTTAACTATCCAGAAAACACCCATCTGTCCTTTTTTGAGATTTCATTTTAGAGAAATTACCTTTCTACTGTGATCCTAGTGGGCCTGCCGATGAAGATGTCCCAAACCAATAACAAGTCCCCTGAGGGCCATACAGGCAGTTTCCATGAGTTTCTTCTCCTCCTTGACCAAGTATGGTGACAAGGTGGGCACATCTGTTAAGCCTGGCCAGTTGTCCTGTCTCTCCTGGGACCACGACTCTTCAGAAGACTGACTTATGTAATGATGGAGGACTGGTGTGTAGTTCTGCATTCATGGAACCCTTTTATGAATCTCTATTCTGTGACTATCCCGTATCCTGCAAATCCTGCTTTTTTTTTAAGCTAGCAAGTTACAGGTTCTGTTGCGTGCAACCTTATAACCACCAGATAATTCACTAAGTCTCATTCCAAAAATGGATCTAAACAATTTTGGGAAATGATTGTAAAATAGACACAGAAAAAAATAAGGCGACAAAATAACACACAAAAAAACCCCTGGGTGCTTCTGTCTGGGTTGTCGTGGCTGAGAAACCTATCTGGGAAACACGGTTTTACTAAAGAGCTTCTAAGGCCTCGCGTTTCTGAGAGAAATGACACTGGATCTGGAAAAGAATTGTACGGACCTGCCTTTGCAGGAATTGACTCAGGATGAGAAAAGCCTGAGATGTCTCTGAAATGCATAAAAGAGAAAAAAGAATGAGGAGTAGAATTATCGTTGAATTCTATAATAATAGAATTGGACCCAATGATGTCTGACAAGATGATAAATGGTTTTAGATAACATCACCTCTTTTAATATGATTAGGTTTTAGCCAGGTAACATTTAATATTTTTATCTTTCATTAAATATCATAGAATATTTTTTTTTCTCTTTATGGCTATCATAGAATTTCTGCTTGTTCAGTTTGGGAGAAAAGGGTATTCAAGTGATTATGTAGCTCAGGGATCCCCAACCTTTTTGGCACCAGGGGCCCGTGCTCCTATGAGCACGTAATGCCTGATGATCTGAGGTGGAGCTGAGGCAGTGATGCTAGCGCTGGGGAGCGGCTGCAAATACAGATGAAGCTACTCTCCCTGGCCCGCTCCTCACCTCCTGCCATGCGGCCCAGTTCCTAACAGGCCACGGCAGGGGTTGGGTACCTCTGATGTAGCTTGTCCTCATATGAGTCCAAAATTAGCGAGACTTTTTCTGGTTTGGAGATTAAAACCTGGATGCTAACGTTTATAAGACATGAAAAAATATTGAAATAGGTTGCATATTGGAACTTCCTATATGTATTAGTTCTTAGCATGAATGGAGATAGTCGGGCTATTTCTCCAAACACATAATGCAATACAGGTTTATGGGTTAGTTTTTTCCCACCGATATATAAGGCTTGTTTCATCAGTCTCCACATGATATAGCCTTTATGAGGAACTTGCTGTCAAAGCAAAGTCATTCAAAATTAATTAATTGATGACTGTTAAAAGTAAGGCCCTGAGGGATAAATTATGTTCCCTTCTGTTAGAATGAATGTCTATGGATATTAAAAATCTCCTTGAACTTTCTATTTTGTTTGGAAATCCATTCAAAATGGATGTTTCTCCCTGCAGCCCAGGCAAGGATATTCTATTAAGGAGATCTTAGAAATGATAACATGGAAAGCAAAATGCTAGTTCGCACTGCAAAGTTTTGGTTCAGTGTGTAGTGCCCAGGTTTTGTCTGCATATTTTAGAAGTGACACTATGGTTGAAAGTCTCTGAATCTTTGGCCAGTCATGTCAGAGTTAAGATGTTTCTAGAAATCATTGCTGCTTTTCTTTTGAGCCCGGAAGAGTAAGGAAGGAAAGAAGGACTTTAAAAGGTTCCCTTCCTCTGTTCTCTGTTTTGCTAGATATTTTAAATAAAATTATATTTCAGAAAAATGATACACCATCATGGCAGCCAAACAATGCTGAGGTATGTGAAGAAAACCATGAATTTGTTTCCCTCTTATTTTTAAAAATACAGTCTCTCTGTCTAGGCCTCACGATTCTTTGGCTAAAAGTCAGGTCATGATAACTTTGTATACCAAAATTGCGATTATAGGACAAATCACTGGTGTATTTACTAAAAATCAGGCTTCCACTGTATTCTAGGAAGCATCCATATTATTCCTGGCAGCCTTCCAAGGGTACCTCATGTATGCCCATATTCCATGCATCAAAAATCTTTTTTTTTTTTTTCAGCTTTCAGTTCACCACATCCATGCAACTGCTTCCACAGGCTCACCATGGCTACTTCTTATCTTGAGAACGCCGTTGTCCATTCCACATGTCATCTCTGGATATTCCCACGGCTCTCCATTTGGGACCCCACTTTAGAGACAGGCAAATGGCCCCCTTTTAGTTTTATGCTATCATCCGTCACTGGTCCCTAAAGTAGCTTCACTTGCGCTGAAAGCAAGTCTCTCTTTTCATCGTCTGCAGCTAAACCCCTTCATCCACAGGCAGCTCAAAATCAACCTGAGAAATCACGGAGGGGACGAATATGGTTCCATTCCATTTTTAATTTCCTCATCACCTTTCCAAGCCCCAGACTCCCTCTGCCTATCAAACTCTCCTCCCCGCTTCTCTGGTTGTCACCTCCTGGGTCCACGCAGCATTTGGGAAAGATCGGTCGGGAATGAGTGGAGGAAAGGTCAGAGCAAGGACAAGTTCACACTCTCACAGCCTCCTTTCGGCTCGGCCCAAACCCTCTGGAAAGTAAAGGAAGAGAAAGAATGGCCCAGACTGGTTGCATTTCCTCCCTGAAGTCACCCAGCACATCATTAACCAGGCCTCGCCGCTAACACTCTCATCTTGGCTTTGGCGATATGTGAGATTCAGTTCAGTGATCTGTACAAAGGGAAATTAGATTTAGGCGAACATAACAACTTGTCCTGGAGTGAAAAGCAGATGCATAATTTCTCTCATTTGTCCCTACTTTATTTAATAGCCCACATAGGGAGCTTATTTAAAACTACAAAACAACAACACAGCAAACCGGC
This sequence comes from Pteropus medius, assembly GCF_902729225.1. Taxonomy (NCBI): domain Eukaryota; kingdom Metazoa; phylum Chordata; class Mammalia; order Chiroptera; family Pteropodidae; genus Pteropus; species Pteropus medius. The sequence goes on from NW_024349798.1 coordinate 7,919,755, forward strand.
CAACATTGTCAGATGATCTCATCGAATCATCATTATAATAATAATTATTAATTTCTTCTGCGATATGGTAACATAAAGGGAAAATAAGGGAGGAATCTAAAACAGAGTTGGGAATGTCCTTTTGTGTGTACTCTTTAAAGCAAGAAAGTTCAGGCAGAGCTCGTGGACATGTCCTAAGTATTTTTACTTCTTCACTGTGAACTTATTTTCCATCCACCCAATCAACAGTTAACTGTCGAGTACCTACTTTGTGTCAGGCCTGGTGCGGGTTGCAAGGAGCAGTCTAGGCAGCAAGTTGGACTTAGAGTCTAATGGTGGTGGGGAGACAGACGTTAATCAAATACATCAGTAATGACAATCTTTAATGTGCGACGTGAAGGGAAATTACATGGGGGCCACGAGCTGTAGGAAACAAGGAGGAAGGCTGCAATCCTAGAGAGTGACATTTGAGAAGATATCTGAGGGACGAGTAGGGGTTCACTTGGCTAATTGGGGGGCGCCCTCCAAGCGGAGATAGCAGCTTCTGGGAGATCTCAGAAACTCAAGATGGGTGAAGTAAAATGGCCTATCTCCATTCATGCCGAGAAGAACTAATACGTATAGGAAGTTCCAGTCTGCAACCTATTTCAAAAACAGGAGGAGACGAGGCTGGATAGCAGAGAAGCGGCTGAGCATTGCCGGGACCATGTCAGGGGTCTTGGGTTGTGCTCCGTTAGCATGAAATCCATCGAAAGGTATTAGGTAGATGAATACTGAGATCTCTTGGCATTTTTAAAGCATCATTCCAGCATTCTCCCTCCCAGACGTTGTGCAGTCTCTATCTATGTCATCGAATCCCCCTGCAAACGAGTGAACTGAGTATTGGCGACATGAAGTGGCTTGCCTAAGGCTACCCACTTACGACTTGCCAGAGCCAAGATTCAAACCCAGGTCTGCTGGACTCCAACGCACACACTCTTAACCATGACATTCCGTTGCCTCTAGTGCTAAGCAAATACTCTCCCATTATTTGTAGCCTGATCTCATTCTGATTCTAATTACCTAATATTCTGCTGCTAATAATTAACTTTAGGGGAAAAAAATTCAATTCTTACCAGATTTGTCAACACTGTGTCTATGGCGGTAATTAGAAAAATAATTTCACTCCATTGTTTGCCAGGGGCAGTGTGGAGCCTATTGAAGTAAAATGCTTAACGACTTTGAGACCTAGAATCTTAGCAATATTAAGATTGGGAAATACTTTGGGAAGAAGAGCTCCCTACTGGATATTGGACCGTTTTAAAAGAATCAGGGCATCTCTGCCTGTTGGAAAACTTTCTAGACGAAAGTCGGTTTCGGGTTTTATTATTGCAAGAACGGCCCCAGTTTGCCTTCACACAGGTTTTGCATGTCGGTGAACTGGACTTCAGATCTAGGTGGATCTGGCCGTGGAAGGGAAGTTCTGGCCCTCAGGAAGAAAGCTGCGATGTGTCAGCCTGCGTATCGCTGAGTGAGGCTTCGGAATAAGGCTGATTCTTGACGAGACCTGCGAGACATCAAACTGTCCTGACACTTCCTTTGGAGCAGACCCCACTGAAGCTGGGTGCTTTAAGCACATTTCTGTTGTATGAGGTCTCTTCTTTCTTAAATTCGCTTCTGGCTACAGAAATTAACAATAACTCGAGCTTTCATAAAACATTCTTTAAATGTAAGTTCTGTCAGATGACAAGGGCCGTGCCCTCCACACAGGTGTCTCATACCCTATTCCTGACCCATTCCCCAGGAGTCTTACTGTGCCCTTTGATTGTACTTTAGAATTAGGTGACCTGGTCTTAAACCCAGCTCTGTATGCTGTTTTCAAGTTAAATGGTCTTGGGACAGTCGCTAAACTTCTTGTGTCTGTTTTTCCTGCCTCTAAAATGGGAATAAAAATATCTTGGATGTCATGGTATATTTGTATGACCATTTCAAAATTGTCATCCCTCCCTCTCTTTATGTCCTACGCCATGTTCCTCTCACTAGAGTACCAGGCATACATTACCTGTCTCATTTATACTGGTCTTAGCCATGTGACTTAATTTGACCAGTGAAATGTTAGCAGACACGATGTAAGCAGAGACTTTGGAATTGTTTGTGCAATTGGGTTCACCCTCATGTGCTTCATTTATCACCATGAGATTAGCATCCTTTGGGTCGTCTCCTGTCCGCAGGATCCAACCTTTGTCATCCTCGGCATCTTTGGCCACACATTTTACGCATCGTGATTAAATGATAACGAAAGCTGCCATTTATGGAACACTTATTATGTGTGATACACAATGACTCACAACAGAATTTTGCAACCATTCTTATGGCAACCCAACAAAGAAAACTTCCATCTGTTTCTGATCAAAACAAAAGGCTCAGAAACGTTGAGTGTCTAGTGCGACACAGCTAGAGAATAGTAGCACCAAAATGCAATGCCAGGTCCATCTGTCTGCGCTGATGACCCTTTTATGGTAAGTTCACAGCCATAGACTCGACTCTTGCATCCTATTTCAGATTTGATGTTTCTCGACATCTAACTACGGCCATGACTTTGATCTCTAGTTTTATCCTTCTCCTCCGTTACTGAGTTTTGGTACCTAACTTGTTTTGTCCCAGAATTGGAAAACTATTCTAGTTTTTGAGGGTTTTTTTTTGTTGTTGTTGGTTACTTAAATGTTTCATTGAGGTGAATTTCATGTAACATCAAATTAACTATGTCTAAGAGAACAATTTATTGGCACATCGTACAATCACACTATTAGGCAACTACTACCTTCACCTAATTCCAAAACATTTTTGTCACCCCAAAGGAAACCCCATAACCATTAAGCAGGTACTCTCCATTTCCCCCTCCTCATAGCCTCCGGCAACCACTAGTCTGCTTTCTGTGTGTATAGATTCACCTCTTCTGAATATTTCACATAAATGGAATCATATAATATGACTCTCTATGTCTGTCTTCTTTCACTTAGCAGAATGTTTTTTGAGGTCCCCCCATGTTGTAGCCTGTGTCAGTGCTTCATCCCTGTTTATAGCTGAATAATATTCCATTGTGTGGATAGACCACAATTTGTTTTGTCCATTTATCCATTGATGGATGTTAGGGTTGTTTCTACCTTTGGGCTATTGTGAGTAGTGCAGCTATGAACATGTGTGTGCATGTACTTGTTTGACACCTGTTTTAGTTATCTGAGGGGTATACCTACGAACAGAATTGCTGAGTCATATGGTCACACTGTGTTTAATTCTTTGAGGGACTGCTGGCACATTTACCACAGCCTTAGTTTTTGATTTGGTGTTCTCTACTATTTGGGGGTTGATGACTCCTGCCTAACATGCCTCCTCAGTGGCCACATGGGGCAGCGTGGTTGTATAGAATTGAGAAATGGTTATCAGATTGAGGGCACTGCCAGCTAAATGGTTCTGTGTGGTTTTTCTGCAGCCACCAGAGGAAATAGGCTGCGAAGGGATAGATGGAAATAAGAGGGGGTCTCTTTTCATGCTCAGTCTTGTCGTGATGTTAGAGAGAAGGTACAATGGTCGGATGACGGCTGCTTTGAAATGCGGGTGTGATAGGCTTAGTCTGAGGATCTGTGCTCAGTGGTTATACTTACTGCCTTTCTCATTCCATCACCGTTATTCTTTCTTAGACACGCACATTCTTCAATATCTATTGACTTTGAGACCATCCTGTGGTCTGTTACTGTCACTTGCAAGAATTTGGCTGTCAGAGAAGATGCCAGCAGGCCTTTTAGAAACCACTGCAAACTTTCATTGCTAACTTGTAACTTGGAGGAACTTTGAGAGAAAGGGTTATAAATAAAACGCATGCATCCATCAGGGTTTCGCAACGGGAATGCAATTCCACTTCGTGGCTAGAGATAAAACATGTCTTGCCGTGCACAGTGAGCTCTTCACCGTGCTTGCATTTTATTTCCCATCACAATCTAAGTTATGGCAGATGAAGCTGCTCGTAAGGTATGAGGTTAGACAACCCCATGCTAATTCGCACTTAAATATTACGGTATGTTTTTAAAGGTCCGAGTGCTGCTTTCTTAGGCATCTCGGGCTTGGAGGAAGAAAGAGGGATTGAAAAGACCTCATGGGACAGGGGTGAGTATGATCTGACTCAGCATCTAAGTTAGGCCTTTTGAAAGCCATGGCTGAATCTTAGATCTCTTTGTGCCTTCAAATGCCTGCAAGAGTCAGCCACACAAAGGGCAGGTGTTAGTATAAATGCATGTGATGCTGCTGCTGAAAGTGGTTCTGATAACCCTTAGAATTCATAGCCAAAAACCAATGATCCCTAATAGCCACTCAACATGCACACACTTTGCTCAGTGTTTTTTATGTATTCCTCTGATTTCACGTGCAAAATCATCATATGAAATCCCTATGACTATCATTTCCATTTTGCAGAAGGAAAGTGAGCATCAGAGGGTGGTAGCCATTTTATCAAGCCCTTAGCTGGTAAAAGGCAGGACCAGCATTTGGCCCCAGGTTGGTGAGATGCCCATGTTCTTTCTTAATCTCTCCTGCATATTCCCTCTCCGCCTATCCCAACTTATACATGAGGGAGTATGCTATCTGCCTCCTTCCTTAGATGCATAATTCTAATTCCTCCCTCTTTCTTTTGCTTTGGAGTTTTCCTATTCTTGATTTCCTAGGATCAGTAGAAGCCATTCTTGTTCTTTCTTTCATTCACTTGTCCATTTGTTCATTTGTTCATGCATTCATTCATTCATTCATTCATTCAACTATTTACTATTCAATCAATGTTTTGAATAACTATTAAGTATCAAGCACTTTGCTAGTTGCTGCAGATACAAAGATGACTAATAGGAAATCCCTGCCTTAGGGGACCTGGACAGGTAATCAGAGAAGTATAGGACTCTGTGCTGGGGGACGGACTTGAGAGGATGGCAGGATACTACAGGGTGGGGCACATCCAAGGCGCACCTAACAGACCAGGGCAGGGAGCAGCATCCTGAAAGAGGTGGCATCTGGTCTGGATCTTGAAAGACAAGGAGATGACCATGTGAATAAAAATATGGACAGAGAGTAGAGTTCTCGTTCACCTGGACTTCCCAAACTTGGTCTACCTTTTGCATTTTCAAGTGATAGAACAGTTAAGAGAAAGTTCAAGAATGGAAACTTGTCTGACCAACAAGGCGACAGCTCAAGATGTCACTTTGCTTTAAGCACAAACTGGGAATTTGTAGCAAATTCTGGATTTCATTATTTTTAATTAACGTGCCAATAGGCACATTGCTATTTTTCTTAATAATCCTAATCAATAATAAAAGTCCATCAGTTAAAGTCTTGTTTTGTCAGCATAATACCGAGGCGAAAAAATCGATTGGTTTCATGTCAAAGGAAGTTCCTTTTTGGATTCATCGACCCCTGCTTTGAAAGTAACCTTTTTTTTCATTTACTTTGTTTTGCCTTCCTTTAAAAAGTTCACTTAAACATTTTTTTTTTACGTTTTTTTCTAAAGAGATCATTTAAAAACCATTAAGATCATTTGTTTTAGTTTTAACCTTCAAAAATAATACCTGTGGCTTGTAAAGGAAAAAGAAGCAACCATTCAGAAGTGAAAGAATTAAGAAGTGATATTGGTCTCTCAATGTCGTCTTGCCTGGAGGTGACCGTTGTGAACAGCTTTGAGTGGATCCTTCTAGATCAGGGGTTCTCAGCTTCACTTCCGCTCTATTGACATTTTGGGTCAGATAATCTTTTGTTGTGGGGTCGTGTGTCCCGTAGGATATTTCACAGCACCCCTGGCCTCTCCCTACTAGATGCCGGTAACACCACCCTGTCCACCCTAGCTGTGACAACCACAAATGTCTCCAGACACTGCCAAACGTCCCCTGGGAGCAAAATCACCCTGTTCGAAAACCACTGGTCTAGACGTTTTAAAATGCACGCATAACATGCAAGAACCAGTGGAAAAGTCAGAATTTATCAGGCGTTTGGAAGGTGATTTGGCAAGGGAGAGGAAAAGTCATTATGGCAAAGTGAGTCATATGCCTAGAATGAGCAAGTCGGGAACACGGAGGGGACCTTTTAAACAGTCTATTTTGATAGCAAAGAGCCAAATACCTACATATATGAAGCATTTTTCAGTTCCATTTACTCTTCCTTTTTAAAACCGCAATATCATTTCTTGGTTAGTGAGGACTCATTCACTGTATCACTGCAGACAACTTGAGTCTTCAGTTGATACCACAAGGAAAGAAACAGGTAGGAGAGGCAGAAGGCAGGGCGAGAGGTAAGGCACTGGATATAATGAGATGAGATGGGGACCTCGAAGACACTGGCAGCTAACGATGGTAGGGGTGGAGAAGTTTCAGATGGGGAGGCAGTTAGAGTGATCCTACTCAGAAAATTCGATCTTTATTCCAGAGAGCAGCATTTCGATCTCGGGCCTTCGCTGATGCTGATGTAAGCAAGATCTTAGGAGTCGGGCACATCTAAATTCAAATCCTGGCGGTACCATGGGGGCGCTTGACTTTTGGGATTCTGATTTGCTGCATCTGCAGACATACTGTACCCTCTTTACATTTTGGTGGGCACACTCCATCGTAGTTAAGTGTGTACAACTGGATCCGGGCACCTTGCTCACATCCCCCACTTGCAATTTATTTCAACTCGATCTTGTCATTTCATGTCTCCCTATGTTCTTTTTCTCACCTGGAGAGGACAGGTGTCATCTCACCAGATCAGCCTGTAAAGATTGAGCCGTGTAAAGAACTGACAATAACACCTGGCATACAGTAAGTGCTTACTAATTGCAGGCTACTGTCACCTGAGTAATTGCCACTGGTTGTTGTGAGGCTTAGATGTGAAAGACATCTTTTTGTCCCCTTTTCTCTTTCTGTCTTTTTTTCCCTCTGTCTTCTCTCTTTCTTTGCTACAAGGCTCAGAGCTCAGGCGAGGAAGAACTAACCCTAAGACTCTGTGATTTATTTTTCTCACGCTCATTTCTGTTTTAATAATTATCATATTGACTCTGAATTTATTACAGTACAAGAACGACTTTATGCAGAATCTCATGAATTTAAACATTAATGTAAGATAAATTAGTTTTAAATTGAATTCCTCGAATGCAATTGAATGTGTTTCCGTATGATGAATAAAGAATTTTCCAAATAAAATCTAAATCTCTGATGTTCCATTTTTGAGCGAGTGGAAGAAATATGTGGGAATATTTGATAAGGTTCAAATATGATTGCACTGCAACAGATTAGCCATGCTAAAAAACTAACTTTTTAGTTTGGGAAGAAAGCAGTCGGGGGGAGGGTTAAGTAGATAAAATATGAATATTTCTGCGTATATGTTTATTAAGTCTCTTAGTTGCCCCCAATTTAACATGTTATTATTAGATATAATGCCCTTCTAAAGAGGACGCTCTTTTTTACATTTTTTAATTAATCAATTCCCTTGTTAGAGGTTAATTAAAAAAAAAAAAAAAACAGCATCTGCTTTAATCCTATTTTCTCTGAAAGCTCTTCCCTTTAATACGATCTCCTGACAATACTCCTCTCCAGAGCAGGCCAAAATGCAAGTGGTCACAGATGAAGAAAGTAAACCCATTAAAGAAGAAATGGGAAGACGTGTTCTGTCCCTTATCAGCCCCAGAATTATCTCTGGGCAAAAGGTGCTTACAGAGAAGGCAAAGAAGTTTTGCTTAGTTCATGGAGGCTTCTGGATGGTGACAGTTGGTGACTTCCTGAGTATTATCCGTCACACTTTGACAGGGTGATCTTTTCAAAGCCTGACTGTGACTGTGTCACACCCTTGCTCTCCATGACTTTCCAAATAAAGCCAAATCCCATTTCTCAGCCTACAGGGTTCGGAGCATCCTGCTCCCAGCCTCTTCCTCCCCTACATATCGCCTTCCTCCTTATTCTCCACCTGTATTGAGATTCCTTCTGATCTCCAAGTACTATGTCCCCTCCCATCAGAGAGCATTTGTGTGTGTTGACCTTCACCTGGCTCTCTGCCACCTCCATCAACCCTCACCTGGTTAAAGCTTCCTTAGTCTATGGATCCCACATAAACTTCCCCTTCTTCAGGAACCTCAGACTTTGTCAGGCCCTGCTGTTATCCCCTGAGGGGCCCTGGGCTCCTCTCTAGAGGACTATAATCCATCGTAATTTTACATGTATTTCTAAGCAGTTTTGACTAATGCCTCTGTGACCACTATACTATGTGCTCTGTAGTGGACAAATCTTGTCTGCGTTTGCTTATCATTTCCTCCGCAGCACTTAGCTCAATACTGGCACACCGTAGACCCTTGAGAAAATGAATGAGAAGCTTTAAGTCATGCAGCTCTAAAGACCCAGCAGAAAAGATGAGACGATGCATGGGGCATGGAGTATGGCGCATAGTGTATGGGGCATGGAGCAGGAGCCAGGAAGTAATTTGGCTAAAAGAGTTAGTTTAATGAGTCAAAGATGGGTTGCTAGCATTGTCCTTTGCTCCTAGCAATGGCCCTCTTTGTAATCATCTAATGAATGGAAAGTGAGAAGTCCCAAGAGAACAAGTGCTAGATGTACCCTCTGACCCACATCTAGCATTTGTTTTTTTAGTACATTTCAATAACTCCCCTTCACACATTTGAAAGGGAGTTATTGAAATGTACTAAAAAAAAATAGCATTAAAGAAAAAGAAGCCTGAGAAGTTATATGTCTAGAAATTTGCATCTACAATATATTCACAAGGAAGCAAGAATATATGAAGAAGTAAATTCGGTGTAGTTTGTTTGTATGTATACATATATAAATGAAACTAAAAAAAATCTATGAATAGATTGCTTGGTATATTTTGGTCCATCCATACATTGAAACACTTCTCAACCATTAAAAAGAATAAGATTAATTTATAGGTACTAGTATGGAAAAGCGTTAGTACTGTTTATTAAATGGAAACATTTCATAATCGTGCATAAATGCATCTTTTTTAAGTGTGAATAGATGTGAATGTCTGAGATTGTAACATACACAATGGGGAAAGTCTAAAATGTTCCTGGATTTGATGTTGATGAGGGGACTTTTTTTCCCCCTGTTTATATATGACCTGGAACAACTAACAAAGAAGTAATAACAGATCGATGAAGAAAATGTCACAGGAACCCTAGGAAGAGGACCTCAGAACATGATAACAGAAAACCATCCTCTGTGCCAATCAGTGGTTCTCAACCGAGACGATTCTGTTCCCCGGGGGACCTTTGGCAATGTCTGGAGGCATTTTGGTTTGTCACGCTGCGGGGTGGGCAGGTGCCATTGACATCTAATGGGTAAAGGCCGGAGATTCTACTCAACAGCTGGTGGTATTTAGGGCAGCCCTCATAACAAAGAATTATCCAGTCCAAAATGTCAGCAGTACAGAGGTTGAGAAACCCTACTCTCTGCTGACTCCCTGCCCTTCCTATTCTGGTGAATTTTTGGAGAATGAGTTTCTCTGTCACAATGGCCAGGGGCAGAGAGAATTTTCCAGATAAAAACTGCCATGACTGCAGAACACCCAGGCCTCTCGCAAAATCCATCGGGTTGGTGGCAGCCAGGTATAACTGCTAAGGCGGGGTGTTGTCGATCCACAGCTATTTTAGTTAATTGTCATATCGAAGAAATTCTCCAAACGTGGATGCTATGTAGGCCTTTGATTTACCTAATCCTTTTCCCAGTTCATTCACTCTTTGTCCTCTAGTCAAATTTATCTGAAACTCAGCCTAACGTAGAGCTGGCCAGATCCATAATGCTCCACTCTCATTAACGTTCACTTAATTTGCATGTCATCTCGCTCATTATATTTTCATTAGCATCATTGTGAGTGGGGCATGAGAGAGCAGCCGGCACTGTTTAGTCTTACCTGAAACAGTCATCCAAATTTAACCATATTCTGAGCTCACCCAAGTCTTGTGGTCCGAGATGCAAACATTCAGAAACATTCTTTCCTTGGAATCTAAAGTTTCTCCCAGTGCCTTGCTGGATGTGGCATAGATTTTACTGAGTTAACATATTTCAGTTCTATTATCTAAGCGTACAACAGAAATAGCCTTAAACCTACTTAACCACATAATTATACCTTTGCAAACCCTCTTACCAAGTGCCTATTTTTTACTCTTTACTTAGCCTAATAAATTTCTCTTATCAATTACAAGCATCTGGAATGGGGCGAGTGTTTAATACAATTATCTGAGTAATGCAGGGAAATTATTTTTCACCCAGAGTCAGGGTTATGGAGAATGTCTTCAAATGGAAGAACATTAAGCATTTTTAAATACAAAAATGATCACTTAGCAGCAACTCAGTTTCATTTTTCACAATTTCTATGCCTTCGTTAATCTGTTGGTGTTGGAAAAGAGCTGGTTCTTTGGGCAATATTTTCATTTTGTTTCCACATCTTTGGAAATAAGGGACGGTGGGAAAAGGAAGACCCAGAATCTGTGGGATTTTTATAGTCGTCCCAGCTGTGAATGCTGAGGGAGCATCATTTATGCAGTAAGGAGACTAGGAAAAGCAAAGTCTTACTTCTAAAAGGGAATGTAACATTCTCTAAAAGGGCGTGGAATAAAATTGCTGTTGTAAAAACGGGAAGATATTGCTAATGGGAATATACTGAACGGTGTTACTAATTAAATTAGGCACTTTGGAATTAATTGACAGCCTGCACTTAAAACTATAATTGCATAGTAATCAACCATTTGTCGACAAAACAATGCTATTTATTATGTCGGGATACAACTTTTTCCTGATATTGCAAAGCCGGGGATTCAACTTTGTTCCTAATTCATCTCCAGAAATGAATATACTGTAGATGTGTGTGAGGGACCCATGCAAATAAATAAGTAGAAGTTTCCGAGGGGAACAACGCAGTGGGATTTGTCTTGAAAAGAGCAATTGCAGACACATGTCATATGTCATTACCAGAGAGTTGGCGACAGTATTATTCATTATGTGGTTTCAGAGTGTTCTAAATTAGAGAAATGGATTATTGGAAGTAGATGATTTCCCCAGATTGCTACTTAATAGTGACTAAGGGGTCTGCATTACTCATATCTGCAATGAAAATGGTGCCAACACCCAGCAGTGGTTGCCTGAAATGAAATGTAAGACCTATTGGGTATTATCTTGAGATGCTGCCTAATTTTCTGCCTCTTGCTTAGTATAAATGTCCCCAGGCCTCAGAGGTTGGGGTGCTTGCGGCAACTGCAGATGGAAACGAAGGTTTCCACGTTATTTACCTCTTTGTTTCTTCTGCTTCCTTGCTGCTCTGTATGCATGCTGCAGGGGTTGCTTCACCAACCAAAAATAAGCTTCTGCATTTGCCCTTTTCCATTACCGGAAAGTTTCTACCTTTGCAGCTTTCCGTAACCTTTCTTACCTGTTTCGAGCTGCCAAGCTTCCCGTCTGAAGCGAGCAGCCAGCTGCTGTGTTCATTCATTTATTCATTAAAATAGTTAGAATCCCATCTATGTGTCAAGTCCTGTACTAGAAAAACCCTGATCGTGGCGTGATCAGCAAACTGGTGTCCCTGCATCCCCGGGCCTTCCAGTCTCCTGAAGAGACGGATATGAAATACAGAGTCACACAGATCTATACGTAATTCCTACGTACCTCCTTCCCTCCATCGCTCACCACTTTTCATCCCGCTCCAGGCATACCGACCTCCTTTCTCTTATTTGAATAGTCGAAACCATTTTGCACCTCAGCCTTTGCACCCACTCCTTTCTTCCTGGAAGGCTCTTGCCATGGCCGTCTCCTACTCATTCTTCAGGACTTATTTTTAACTGTCACCATCCTCGCCTACCCAGTCTAGAATGCCACCCTGCCCGGTTACTCCCCACTAGTTACTCACCTTGATCATTTCTTTCACTGCACTTATAAACCTGTCAATGTCTTGCTTATTGCCGCATGTGTTACCCGTCTCTCCCTCTAGAAGGTACGTATCATGGGGGCCAGGGATTCGTCTTTCTCCTGTTTTACCATCAGCACCTGGAATCGAGTGGGCGCTCAATAAACACGGCTGCCGGTCGTGATAAGTGCAGTGAAAGAGAAACACCAGATGCTATGGAAAATTGTAACGGGAAGACTTCATTTAGGTGGAGGATGCAGGGGATACTTCTGTGAGGGCCTGGCATTTACGTCGATGGGTATGTAGGAATAGATAGGAGGACAGAGGAGGAAGGGGTGGTGCAGACAGAAGCGACCACGCGCACGCGTGGCCTGAGGAGGGAAGGAGCGTGGCGAGTTCAGCGAATCGACAGAGGAGGATGTCTGTAGCCCAGGGAGTGAGGGAGGGAACGGCGGTGTGAGCAAGGTTTGGAGAAGTTAGCCAGGGAGGCTATGAGAGAGTTTGGACTTTGGGAAGCCATTGGATGAATTTAAAGGTTGAGAAGGACATGGCCCTGTTAATATTTTAACTGAGATTTCTTTGGCTATTGTGAGCAGACTTGTTTGGGAGATGAGGGAAAGGGTACTTGGAACATTGCCTGGCAAAGAGCAAGTGCTACATAATTGTTATATAATTACAATAACTATCTGAATGGTTGAATTAATGAGCAGAGAAGACATTACAGTAGGAGGTGATTTTTTTCTTAAAAGAAACCTTGCTAAAACTTAAAGCTGTCTGTTTGGAGTATAAGGCAAGGGGAGAATGTCGTCACCCATAACTAAACAATATCTGAAGTCAGCATCCTCTGTTAGCAAGACACAGTTGCATATCGCTCAGGTATCCCTGACTCCCAGGGTCATTCTTACATGGTTTTCCTCGTCTCTGTAATTTTGTCCATCCGGGAGCCAAATTTTACTTTGGTCATTTGACTTCAAAAAGCCCAACCTCTCATGTAAAGATGGCTCCCTCAATGAGCAGTGTGGCCCAACCTCCACAGTCTCCTGTGATAGATCCTTTTATTTCCTTTTCTGAGTTTCAGTGTCCAAATAAAAATTCGATGTAGGCATAGACTTATCTGTATTTTATTCAGCAAAATCAAGATGAGGAAAGAGGTAGGTATAGTATCAGTTAAAGTGATGCAAGCTTCAGTAACAAACTCTCAAATGTTAGTGGCTTAACACAATTCAAGTTTATGTCTTCTTAGGTGGTAGCACAAAATGGTCTTCCCAATGGGTGGGCAACACTCATCCTTGAAGCAATACAGGGATCCAGGCTTCTTCCACCTGTGGCTCTGCCATCATAGTCACCAAGGATAGGGAGGATCATAGGAGCCAAGCATCACATGATAGAGAGCAGCACATTTACTTACATTCCATTGGCCAAAAGCAGTCACATGGTCACATCTAACTGCAAGGGAAGCTGGGAAATTCAGTCTCCATCTCTGGAAAAAAAAAGAAACCTGCTAATCAACAGCTAGCTAAGCTCTACCACAGAAGACCCTCTATAGAAATTTGAGAGACCCACAGATTTATTTCCTATATTTTATAATATATCTTGGCTGAACTACTTTACTTGGTAAAACATTACTGAGCATATTAGGCAGTTTTTTCCCCCCATGAATTCTGGAAAACAAGAAGTCCCACCTCCACATTCATGCCTTAGAATCTGTTTTACAAACAATGGAATGGTTAAAGATTTCAGCTCTGCAGCTGAATCAAGCTACAGAAGGAAAGCAGCTTTTGAAGCTGGGAACCAAACCACACAGTAACATAGGCAACCAGAAACCCCATAGAGTTTTAACCTTGCTTTTCACATCTCCCAACAAACTCTTGATTTGTTTGAGGATTCTGCTGAGCTTGTTTCAGAGGTATCTTGACTTCTGTATCACTTCAAACCTTCCTTCTATGTGAGGCGGCCTTGAGGTATGACCAGAGTGGCCCCTCAAAAAGGGAACTTTTTGTGCCTGGGGAAATCAGATCATCTTTCAAGACTTTTGCCTTAAGGGGTGTCATTTTCATGAAGCTCTTCCAGATACAACAGATTGTTTCTTGCTTCTGTCCCAAATTTATTCTGTGTAATCTTCTATGATAGTTCATCTACTAATACAGTTCTTTTTGTTTATTTTCTTATCTAAAAAAATATAACACTAGTTTTTGGCAGAGCATTTAATAATTAAAGGTTAAAAAAAAGCCAACAGGAGAAAATCATGTATTTCTGTTATACACAGCACACACTACTGTACCATACTCTCTCTGTCATTAGATTGAAGTATGTTGCAGGCAGAGATTGTGTCTTTCTCTTGCCTTTTTGTTGAATCCCCACTTCTGAGCCTGGCATACATGAGAACCTCCATAATAACTGAAGGATGGAAATATGGCTAGATGACCCATCTAGTGAGTAATGAGTCATAAATGATAAATGTTGGTTAGCCTCCACCAAAGCAATGTTAAGGTTAAAATTCTGTAGTTTGCAAACAATTCAATTTGAAGTTCTTTAGGAAAGTTGGTTTTCTAAGTATAAATACTCGTAAAATCAGATTAGGCTGCAGTAGGCTACATACGAACTATCCATCTCAATGGTCTCACGCTTTCACATGTATCCCTCACTCAAATAAGAATGCCACAACTCTCTTCCATGAGACATCTCAGGATCCAGGCTGCTTACATTTTGTAGCTACACAAGCCAGCTGAATCTGCCAGGGAATAGACAACCAGAAGGTTGCTCTTGGGTTTTCTGCAGTGGAAGCGACTTCTACTCATAGTCCACCTGCCAGAAATAGTCACCTGACTCACCCAGGTTACAGGAGCCTTTGAGTAGCTGAGAGTGGCAGAAGAGCTAGATATGGATGAACACTAGAAATATTTATCAAAGTAAGCATCCCTTATGTGGTACTAATTCATTAGGAGACAGTTTATAAAAATGGTTCAGAGTCCAAGAGACTGCCTGGCTCTGAGCCTTTACCGGGAATGATTGTGTAATCTTGGGCAAGTCACTCCAGCTCTCTAAGCCTCTCTTGCCTCACTGAAAATTGAGAATAATAATAGTTTTAATTAAATAATATGCAGATCAGTGAACCTGGGCATTGTGCAAGCTCATTAAATATTAGTTATCTTTAAATGTTCATTAATTCTTGAAATAATCATCATTATTACAATCCTATTCTCATTATTGCTGATAGTAGTTGTCGTAAAGCTGTTTTGCACTCTCAGGTGCTCCCCGTTAGAGACATACACACGCACATACCTTGGAAAGGTAAGCCAAAAGATTCCACTCTCAATTTTCCCAGGTGCTGCAATCAAACTGAAAATTGCACTGAGAATCCACCTGCCCATAAAGTGTTCATTATTGAATACCAGGCAAGATAGTACATCCCATGTTTTTTAAGGAAAGAAAAGGGGTGGGGGTGGGGGGTATCCATCATTTTCCACACAGCTGCCTCCGTCTGAAAGTGATTGCACCACACGCCATCATTAACCCCATTGACTCCGTCCCCACGGAAAGACTGATGAGGCGTTCTCAGCTGCAACGCTGCAGAAACATGGACAGACTCAATAAACACCCTGAAATTTAACATGCGTCTGCTGTCTGCCGAACAGCTCTGGGCACAAATAGGTTTCTTTTATTATGGACAGAAAGGCCAAGTGAAATTTTAATCAGACAGACAAGGAGGGTATCTGAGAACACTGAAATGCCAGCCCTGATGGTATTTCCACGATATTGAACTTGCCTTTGCGGGGCCTTTGTAGCTATTTCAATTAGCTGTGAGACACACAGCCTGTGTTTTTGCAAACTCTCCTCTTTTTAATTAAGCTACTGTTCACCGGGATATTAGAAGGTGCACAATTCTTCTTGCAATATGCAAACCATCGAAGAGAAAATTATGCCGTTGAAACATTTGGTTTTAGAAAGTGCACATTTATTTCAACCAACTTAGTCACAGTACTATTTTAATGGATATTCTAGGCATTATCCTGACCCCATCCCAGTCTCTAGATTTCTGGGTCTTCAAATTTTATTATAATATGTATTTGCTTTAACACTCGGTGACCTTCTTTTTTTTTTTAAATAAGTAATATTTAGTATAAACAGAAAGAATTATCTGTAACGAATATGGTCATTGGAAAAATGAAACGATCACCCAGCTTAAAAATTAAAACATTTGTTCATACCTTCACAGTGACATGTTTGCTCCTTAAGTGAGTTGATTTTTCATGAAAATATTCGAGCGCCATTTTGTCAGTTAAGGTGCATAAAAGCACCACATAAAAAGAAGTCTTTCTTTAAAATAAGCCATTGTCAATCTCAGTCATGTGGAATGCACTGGAAGTTATTCTTAAAAATAAAAAGGCAGGCTTAGGGTGTGAGGCGCTATAACTGCTGTCTCTGACACTGATTGATTGACTCATTCATTGATTCATTCACTTATTCACTCATTGGTTCTCGCAATTATGGATTTCTGCATTTGTTCCTCCCTTCGATCACTAAATATTGAGCATAATCACGGCCTTCTTTAACATATAATTAATATGATTATTATAATGTTTCACTATAGCATTATAATTATACATTCCTGACCATAATACTGGGGTTCTGTTGAGATTTCCTCATGAGATTAAAGGAGAGCATGAGATTTAGTTTACATGTTCATGATTTGGGGGAGGCAAAAGTACATCTCCTTCAGAGACAGGGGTCCGCTTAAAATATCCTGGTTCACACTGAAAGAGCCAAAGGCCATGGTAAGGTCTTTGAACTGACATCCTATTTTCCAGAGTTTTTCCCCTTTGTTTACATCACGGTAAAACCCTCTTGGAGTGTGCTTGGAATTGTGGAGTCAGTAATTCTATATTTCTTGATGATTCTCTGAGCTGTCTAACCTCAGGCTAATGAGGCAAATCTTACCTTGGGCCTCTTCTCTTGCAGGCTGTCCACCCACAGTTTCAGAGCTCATTTTACTCTGCAAACACTCACAGATGCTTTGGGCTACTGCTGGCTCTTGAGTAGTAAGGAGTGCCACAGGCCTCTGGGGAAATGACAGAGGGAGCATCAGGGCACCCGAACTGTCCAGGAAGGGGGTGACATCCTACCTACACCTACCTGGGAACATGCAGCTTCAGTGTTTCCTCTCCAAGCCAAAGAATGTTACTGTCTTCATTCAAGTATTATTCAAGTATAAATGTTTTAGCATAAAAATGACATCTGAAATGTTAGCTATTTGAATAGTTTCAGCTAGGAAATCTGGAAGACATGCTGTAGTTCCGGTAACATGTCTTTTTCTTTATGTTTTAAATTAAAACATATCAGTCTTATTTTTTTTTTTTGATCAGAGAAGCAATACATGCCTATATTTGCAAAGACAAATGCTTCCTGCGCGTATAAACTATTTTTCTCCTCTCTTAATCCAATCGCTAGGAGATTTTTTCACTGCTTAGGAAAATTTTGCTGATCTTATTCTGTGTGTGTATGTTTAGGGGAAAAAAAAACGGATCATACATTTCTATCCTGCCATTTTCAACTTGACAAATATCACAGATGTCCTCTCATGATGGCACGTATGGACGTGTCTCCTTTTCAATGGCTCTGCAGTATTCCTCTGTGTGACCAATCATGACATAATTTATTTAACTGGTTCCCTACTGACGGGCATATGTGTTGTTTCTAGTTTTTTTAAAAAACACATTCTAAGCAAATTATTTTCTAATCGAATATTTCCGTTGGAGTGAATACCTCTTGGATTTAAACAATGGGTGGAAAGTTCTTCTCCTTCTCCTTGCGAACCTTTTGCTGACTTTGACAGAAATATTCAGCTCACTTAGGAAAGAGTTCAGATAGAGTGGCTGTGGCTGGTCTCGTAGAGGAAGCAATGGTTAGGAAAATACATGTCCCAGGAAGAAAAAAAGTAGTCTGTGATTTCGGGGTGGCTTACTACTGTTTTAAAATAATAAAGCCTTCCTGGTGCCCCCGCCTTTGCATAGAGATAAATTAAATTAGCTTTGGGAGTGTATCCTTGACTATTCTGGTTTGTACCTAATAAGTATTAGAAGCAGGATTTGAACCCCAGGTTAAAGCTCTCCTGTATCGCGTGTTCCCTCAATGCTTTCACAGCCGCTAGGTTTATCAGCAATATCTAAGAATAAGGGAAGAGATCACCCTAGTTCTCATCTGTCTCATTCAAATCACAAGGTTTGCTTGAGTCACGATGGTTAAGATTCATCCTCACAGAGGATGCACCGTTTTTTGCCCGTGCCATTTCCTAGTAATTGCCCACTGCTCACTGTGTTCTCTCTGTCTGTCTCTGTCTCTCTCCCTTCCACACCCCACCCCCTTCTCCCATCTCTAAGCCACCATCATCTTGTCCCTAGATGACAACAGTGGCCTCTTAGCTGTTCTCCTTAACTCCACCCCTAGGACCCATTCTCCTCATGGAGGAATCTTCCTAAATCATACATTTCATCAGGTCACTATTTGGCTGACGACCCTTCAGTGGATGTCATTCCACTTGGGGGAAGACTTTAGAGCTCTCGCTTGAACTTTCCAGCCCCTGCTTCTCCAACACGGTCCCTTGCACTGCCTCCCCTGCCCCCAGCCCCTGTTCACATGGGTTATTTATCAGGTCTTCAAACAAGGGAATTCTTCAGTGTTTCAGAGGCTTTGTACCTGTTCACCACCCCTACTGGGATGATCTCAGCTCCTGTTCTGCATAAATGTTTCTTATCAGTCTTTGCTTGTCACTTTAATGTCACCTGAAATGTCATCCTCTCAAATAGACTAACTTAACCCCTCCCGTCTACAGCAGATGCTCCTTTCTTAGGCATCCTTGATGTCCGGCTGTGCTCATGTCCTACACGCATCACATTACAATTTGTAATCTGGGCCTTTCCATGTTTTCTGGGTGTCTCTCTCACTAACGTGCAGGCTTCGCGAAGGTAAAGTCCACATTTTTCATGCTTTATATTACACTCATTGCCTAGCTTGGTAACCCCTATATAGCGAGCCCTCGACAAATAGTATCGAATTGAAGAATGAAGAGAGGGAATGGGATGTGCATATTTTTTGTAGCTTCTGTGACAGTTTTACCCCCTCTTTGATGAGCAATCCTGATGACCCCCAATTCTGTGTCAGCAGCAAAGGTGGCTACCTCGCAGGTCTTGGCTTACTTAGCCCAAAACAGGGGCTCCCCCAAAACAGCAAGCCATGTTACCTTAACACCAAGCTTTTCCCATCATGTCCATGGACAATGGGAAATAAGAGACTGCATTGCATTCCATGAGAATACAGCTGGGTCATAATCATGGCAAGAAAAATAAGCCTCCGGCAAACAGAATATAAAAACGTGGGACACGCCAGGTGGGGGAAGAACCAGGGGGCCGCTCTGAGAGCTGCTGCCGTGTAAAATTGGAGCTATGATGTGGAAATGCTCCAAGACCTTTGCCCCTATGAATCATGTATTGGGGAAACAGTTGAGCATCTACAGACATCAAATAACCAATAAAATTTCATGAATGGTAATGCTCGCCGGGATCCAGGAGAATAGGGCTGACCTTACAACACAGTCCGCTAACAAAATTAGGTCATTTGTCTTTGATGGGAGATGGCCACTTTCTTATTTTTTATTTATTCATTTGTAAGCGGCTGCTTTAATAAGCCTGCATGATCTCCGACGGCATGCCCATAAGTTCTAGGAAAGCCTGGGAGAAAATTACAGAAGGGAAGGCTGCCTCTAAATTACCTCCAGATAAAAAAGAAGGGCGGGGGGGGAGGGTTGGCTAACGCTTTTAAGAGAGGCAGTTCTGCCATGTCTGTGGAGCAAGCCAATTTCCCTTTTTCTTTCGTGTGTGTGTGTGTGTGGACTTTTAGCAAAGGAGAAGGTCTCAAATCACACAACTGCAGAATAGGTTCATTTATTTCTGCCTCTCTTGGTAAGCGTGGTGTCTCTCCTTCCCTGAGCCTAGAACTTTCTCAGTCTTCCTTCAGTCAACCCTCTCACAGATGGTTCACCCACACCTATCTCGTAGCTGATGTACATGACGCCTCAAGCCTTTGCTTCCTGAACCACAATATGAGTTGCCTGTGACTGCATAACAGAGACATTTTACGCTACAAAGTTAACACGTATTTCTCATTACCTTCTGGGTCAGCTGGGGGTTGGCTCTCTGAGGCTGGGCTCAGCTAGGTGGCTCTGCTTCATGCTGTGGGTCCAGCCCAACCTGGCTCGTCACTCTGCAGGGATGATTCCAGCCTGCTCTATGTGTGCTCAATCTGGAGCCCAGAATCGGGGCAGCGGTCATCTGAAAGTGCTGCTTGGTGCAGCTCTGTCGTCATCTCCGTGGTGATGAGAAGCACAAGGGGATGAACTGGAAGCTTACCACTGTGACCCATATTTTATTGACTAAAGCAAGTCCCATAGCTGATGCCGAAGTCAAGGTATAGCAGGTTCTTGAATAACGTTTCATTCATTGTCGCTTTATTAAATTGTTGATGAGGAAAAAAAAAATTGATTCCTAGCTGGGCCCACTGTCTGTGTAGGGTTTGCATGGTCTCCCAGTGTCTGCGTGGGTTTTCTCTGGGGACTCCGGTTTCCTCCCACATCCCAGAGATGTGAACATGGGACGAATTGTCGTGTCTCGGTTGTCCCATCTGAGTAGTGTGGCTGCATATGAGTGGCCCTGTGAAAGAAGGGCATCCTGTCCAGAAGGGATCCTGCCTTGTGACCCACTTCAGGGAGAGGCTTTGGCCACCCTTGTCACTGAACTGGAATAAGTGGATTGGAAGAGCATTGTCTTGCTAGTTTCTATTAATCTTTCTTAATTATGTTTATAGCTCATTTTAGATCATTGCTTAGCATTAGAAGTGTTCGGGTCTTATTTAGGATTTTGATGATATTTCTGTGATCAGAAATATGTGGTAGGAACTCAGCTCTTGTTTCTTTCTATCAATGAGCCTCTGGTAAAACTGGTTTTGCTACATGTCATTTCACTTAAAGTTGCAGCTTCCAAGAACCTATCGATGATGTTTTGTGAGGACTTGCTGTACAGAGCAGAGTATCCCAGCACTAGTTAGAGGAGCTGCAAAGTTGCTTGGCAAAGGGAAGGAATATGAGGGAGTGAAGAGCTGGTGCAGATAATTCTGTCTGCCACAACCTAACAGCAGGAGGCTGGTGTGGTTAATAGCAGCTACCGCAGGTGTTAGAGCACTCATCAACCTGAATGCTTGCACATCTGTATTCTTTGTTTCAAAACAATCACGTGTTGCTGTAGTAATTAAATAAAACCTAATAATATAATTATGGTAGGAAGAGAATGGGGAGGCCAAGTTACCCCACCCCCAAGACGTTCTGATGTCAAACAGACAGCTGATTCTAGCCTCCAGATGGAGTGACATACACAGCAAGTGGCTGACACTCTGAGGAACTGGGGAGCCCGTGACTATTCGCATGGAGTGACCCCACAGCTGCAGTGCTTTAACCATGTGGAAAAGTGGGCGTCATGTGGCCAGGCCTTCTAATTTGCCCAGAGATATCTGGCATCTGCATTTCTAAATGGTGGCCATCAATTCAATATTTCATAAAAACAGTACACTTTCTGTGCCAAAAAAAAAATAAATAAAATAAAACAAAATGAAAAGAACCCCAAACGCTTCTGTTGACCACACACAGCCAGCAGGCACCACATTGCCAGCCTATCATAGGCTAAAGGCAATGTTCGCAATTTTCAAAACTTATTGGTCAAATCTAGTTAGATAGCAGGTGATTAGATAGATAGATAGGTAGATAGATAGATAGATAGATAGATAGAATAGATAGATGATAGATAGATAGATAGACAGACAGATAGATAAATAGATAGATAATAGATAAGATGATGGATGGGTGGGTGGTTAGGTAGGTGGATGTACAATATGTATGTATGTATGTATGTATGTAAGGATGGATGGATGGACGGACGGTTGAACGGATGGTTGGTTAAGTGGGTGGATGGATGGACAAATGGATGAATGAGTGAATGGATGAACAGGTGGGAGGGAGGAAGGGAGAAAGAAACCCCCAGTGTGCAGTAATAACTAATTACTATGCAACATCACAAAGTAGAGGAACCTCATAACCAGCATTTAAAGAGAAAGTTCCGGACTCAGGGAAAGAGAGGATCAGAGGTCTGTCAGTGACCATGACCTGAATTCACTGACCTCATATCTTTGTGTGTGGAAGGAGACAGAAAATGACAGGACCATAAGGAAAAGCCAAATAATGTTTACCCTGGGTAACTCCATCCTGCCCCATGCACCAATTTTAGGCAATCTGGCTGCCCTGCGTTCAAAGCACATTCAGGTAGCACCCACCACGGGCCAGGCTTCTGCCCTCCTGAACCTGCAGACTTAGGGAAAACTAAATAAGAGTTCAAGAGACAGTCCCTAGATTCTTCTTTTCTGATTCAGATATAACCATCCCCAGAGGATGAAACAAGGGAACCAAGAAAAAAATGTCCAAGTATCAGAAATGTGTGTTGACAGTGTTGAGCTTCAGTACTAAAAAATTATTTTCTGTGGCACCTAAAACTTAGCTCCTGCTCTGCTCTGCTCATTGACAGGAATTATGTTCATTTTTAAGAGAAATTGATTCTGACAAAAGAGGAAAACATAATGTCTTCATGTTTTATATAGAACTGAAATGCCTCCTGCCATGATTAAATGTCTAAGTCTCATGAGTCCTTAAACCCCAGTCCAAGTGCCATCTCCTCCAAGAAGCCAACCCGATTTCCCTCACTGGACACCCTCATCTCTCTGCCCATGGTTCCTTGTTTATATTCCTGTTCTGTCTCTTATTACTCTCTGCCTTGTATCATAATTATTTGTGTGAGTCTTTCTCCCCAGTGGTACAGGAAATTGAATTAGGCTAGGAATCTGAGTACTTTATCTTTGAACCTTACACGCACTGTTGATTTTATTAGGTGAACAAGAGTGAGAAGTGACATTATTTTCCCCCAGATTAGAAAAATGTACCCTTTACTTCCCCATACATATACACTTCCTGATCTGGTCTAATAGAAATGGTCCCAAAACATTTAGCTTCTTGAATTGTCAAGTGAAATTCTCAGTTTCCTCAGTCTGAGATGACCTTCCCCTCATCATGCAATTATTTGTTTGACAGTTGTTTGCTGAGGTCTTATTAAATGCCAAGGGCTGAGCTGGAGCCTGACGATGTTCTGTGCGTGAAGCTAGAACTTGTTTCTATTCTCGGTCTTACCGTCTACAGAAGCTTTAAAAAAGTAAAGCAACAAATTATTATATACTTACAAATGGTGACAAATATGATGA
Organism: Pteropus medius; assembly: GCF_902729225.1. Taxonomy (NCBI): domain Eukaryota; kingdom Metazoa; phylum Chordata; class Mammalia; order Chiroptera; family Pteropodidae; genus Pteropus; species Pteropus medius. Next base: position 7,942,966 of record NW_024349798.1, read on the forward strand.
AAGAATAAAATAGAGTGCCTCACAAAAGAAAATAAAGGCAGGGATGGGTGGAAGAGAGATCTACTTAGATGGAATGGTCCTGGAGGGCTTCACTGAGGAGGTGATGAGTAAGCTAAGAGAGAAAAGATGACAAGGGGCCAGCCCATAAAGAGTGAGGTAGGAGGTCTACAAACTAAGGGGATTGTATGTGGCAGTTCCCTAAGGAAAGGACCTGGCTGATTATGGAATCTGAAAGGAGGACAGATGTAATAAGTGAGAGAGAAGAGATGAGAGAGGGTGTAGGGGAGCAAGTAGGACCAGCTCGCCACCCTCATGGCTGTACTACCTCTCATCTGTCGAAGCATCCTTACAGCCCTCCACAAATCCGGACTTCTTCCCACCGTGCCCTGTATCCCCGATGTCGCTATTTTGTGTCATTTCTACCTCCCCTTATTCTGACTTGTGTTATCTACAGCTATACACAGATAAAAATCCATCTGTTGACTGAAATAAAAAAAGAAAAGTAGTGACAACACTAAACGCTGGCAAGGATGACTCATACACCGCTGGTGGGAATTCAAATGATACAGTCATTCTGGAAAATGATTTTTTCGTTTTCTGGTAAAACGAATCATACGACTACTGTACAACTCATCAATTGCCCTCTTGGGCATTTATCCCACAAAATTGAAAACATGTCCACACAAACACCTGTACACAAATGTTCACAGCAGCTTTATTTGTAATAACCCCAAACTAGGAACAACCCAGATGTCCTCCGATGGGTGACTGGTTAAACCAACAGTGGTACATCCACACCATGGAATACTACTCAGCCACAAAAAGGGACAAACTATTGATAGATACATGGAACAACGTGGCAGAAACTCCAGGGTATTATGCTGGGAGAAAATAAGGCAATCCCAAAAGGTTACACACTACATGATTCTATTTATATGACGTTCTTGAAATGATAAAATTATGGATATGGAGAACCGATGAGTGGGTACCAGGGGTCATGGATGAGGGGTGTAGAGTAGGGGTAGAGTGTGGTTACAAAAGGGCAACACAGGGATCCTTGAGTTGATGGACTCGTCCATGTCTGGACAGTATCAAAGTCACTATCCTGGCTGTGATATTGTCCAAGGGTTTTGCAAGATGTTGCCGTTGAAGCAATTACATTAGTGGTATCTGATAACTCTATTCTTTCCTTCAACTACTTATGAATCTACAGTTATCTTAAGTAAGAAGTTGAATTTTAAAACTCCATTTGTATAACAAATGAGTGTTTAGAGATCTTTAAAAATGTATTAACGTATTAAATTTTATTATTTAAATGTCTGTCCCAGATGTGAGAGCTTTCACTCTGGAGATCTTGGCTATCTTTGTACACTTCCTCTCAATAACCCACCTGTAGTGCAAGAACAAAGCTCTGGGGTCAGGAGGATGTGAGCAGGTCCGATGTCAGGCAAAGTGTTGTGGCAGACCCAGTACGTGATGTGATAAAGACTGGAACTCAATGGCCAACAGGCCAGCGGGTTGCATCCCCACCCTCACCCCCACCCCCACCCTGTCCTCTGGGCTTTATGCAAAGAAGGATTCTGGACTGGGTACAGAGAGGGCTGTACCTTGTGCTTCTGTTCCAGGAAAGGAACCTCATTCCCCTTTTGCTCTCCATGTTTTGGGGGTTGAGGGAGGGCAGGATTAGTATATCAGTTTCCTGTAGCTTCTATAACTAATCACTACACACATGGTGATTTAGAACAACAGAAATTTATTCCTTCACACTTCTGGTGATCAAAAGTCTAAAATCAATGTCACGGGACTGAAATCAAGGTGTTGGCTGGACTACGGTTTTTCCAGAGGCTCTGGGGGGAAAGGCGTTCTTTGCCTTTTTCCAGCTTCCGGTGGCATTCCACCGTCCTCGAATGCTTAGCATGTGACTGCAGTCTGTCCCTCATCAAATGCTTAGCATGTGACTGCAGTCTGTCCCTCCTCAAATGCTTAGCATGTGACTGTAGTCTGTCCCTGGGGTCACACTGTCTTCTCTTCTTCTGTGTGTGTCTCTGCCTCTCTTATAAGGTCAAATAAGATTGGATATAGGGCCATCCAGATAATATAGAATAATCTTCTGTCTCAAAATCCTTAACTTAGTCACATCTGCAAAGAATGTTTTTGTCTCATAAAATATTATTTACAGGGTCCAGGAATTAGGACCTGTTATCTTTGAGTGGCCATTATTCAGCCTCCTGCAGTAAATGTGAGAACAGCCTTCCAAGTAGGGAACAAATCCTTGTGTCTTGGGAATTAAATGCCCAGGTGATGTGCATGCTGGGAACCAATGGCCAGGCAAGGTGTATGCTGTGAACTATGTCAGTGGATAACATCAGAAGACTACTTGAGAAGTTGACATCATGTTTACTCTCCCACTGGAAGAAGTGGGAACCACTGGTCCAAGCTGGCTTGTTGCCAGGCAACCCAGAGGAAGCCAATAGAACCATCCCTCAGACACCTTGGCGCCTCTCCCCACATCAATCACTTAACGATCATATGAACTTGGGCAAATTACTTAACTTCTCTGAGTCTCAGATTTTCTTTTTTTGAAAAAGGAAATAATACTAGTATCCAATTCTTAGGGCCTTTGTGATCATTAGTGGTCACATACATAGTTCTTATCACAGCACCTGGCAAACAGTACATACCGAATAAATCTTGGCTGTACTTGTTATATTATTGTTGATGTTGTTTTGATGATGACGATGATGGTGATGATAATATGACCATGCACATCGTAAGTATACCTTAAGAACTGGCTACATCAAATTGAATTTTAGTCCAGAGAGGGAGTAGTTACTGATATCAGTTCTGTTGCCCTTCCCCTAGCCATTTGACTTCCCTCTTTAAAAGGCAACTAGGCCCAATGGAGGATGGTGCCTACAATATGGTATTTGAGGTCAGTCCCAGCGTGCTTGAGAATCTCATGCTGGTGGATGCTCTCAAGATTTGGGTTAAGAACAGTTGAAGGGTGTTAGCAAATGAGTTCCTGCTTCCTCGAACTATATGAAGCAGTTTGCTGAAATTAATTTGCATAGCCAGTGGCAAATGCAATCAGTCTGCACGGAGGCTAATTTGTGAGCCTGTGGCAGTTTATCGCCCTGCTTGGGTTTGTTTACCAGGAGACACATCATTGGTCATTGGGATGATCTGTCTCACTGTGCACAGAGAGCAGCTGCACCCTGACCTTACTTGAAGAAACCGCCATGGGGTAACTTCTTCCCCAACCGAAGATGGGCATTCCAATGTGGTGACAAATGATCAGTATGGTAAATGGTTAATATAGCCAGGGCCAGAATCCATATGATTTATGCAAATCATTAGCTCTTCCTGGGTAGTGGCCTGCATGTCTATGTAACTTTTATTTTTTCAGACAGTCATCTCCGTAATGAGCTATTACTCTGCAGGCCAGAAAGAAGGAAAGAGAGAAGGAAGGAAAGACCTCAGGCACTTAAGTCTTTGTTCCTTCCAGAAATCCTCATTTATTTGAAGCCAAGTGTGATAATGTTTCCTTTTACAAAATTCCATTGCTCCGTACTGTCAAAGCAACTCTAAATATGAGGGTCTGACTTTTATTTGTTTCAATAATGGCTTCTGGGGTTTAGATAGAGCATGCGTTTCATCCTGTTCATGTGACTCTTCTTATTCATCGTCTCTGGGCTCCATTAAAAGAAGGCAGGGCATAGGCCATAACTGTCATTTTCTAAAGAATGCATGGAAGGGAGGCTGATCAGTGTGGCTGTGTTAGGCAGTCTTTGGGTACACGTGACAGAACCTGTTTAGAGGAAGGAGATTAATTATTAAAAGGCTCATGTACATCATATATAAATATGGGAAAGTCTGGGAACCAAATTGTTGGAGATCCAAGGGTGTATCCAGACCTTTGGGGACAAGAGAAATAGGAAATTTGGTGGGATTCTTCTTACCTTTTCCTGACTCAGCTTACCTATTTAACCTGGCCACTAACAGCCCGTGAACCTCACCTCTCGCTTCCCCATCACAAGGGATAACTAACTTCTTTACTATGTCCTGGTTCACACGTGGACGGGCATAGGAAGACTGTGGTCAGTGAGACTGGAACTTAGTACCAACACCCGGACTAACCTACGGTGGCCAAGGATAGGGTTACACTGTGATGGGAAGTGGGGGATCAGCTCCTTGGAGGAGAGAGGGATGGTCCCCAAAGAAGGAGAGGATGCTGGGTAGGCCAAACGACAGACTCCACTGCAATGCTGTAAGATTCGTGAGGGTGGTGGCCACACCTGTCCCAGCACAGAGCCTGACATGCTGATAAGCACAGTGTGCACATGTGCGGGAGGGAGGGAGAGATAGGGGAGGAGGTTAAAATTCTGGTACATGGATCTGAGATAGCCAAGCCGAAGGAAGGAAGATTTTCAACGTACAGTCACACGAAACAGAAATAAGAATAAGACATATTTAAATACGGAGAGGTATCTCAATGATGGAAACCTTAATTGCATGTCCTAGATTGCTCGGAGTCCTCTGATTGGCTGGCTCCAGGAAGCTCTAGCCTCTACCTTTAAGGATATTGAGTTATCAATGAATTCCCTCCTTCTTTCCCTCTTTCTCTCTTTCCTTCCACAAATATGCATTGGAAACCAGCTACTGTGCCAGCCCCTAGAAACGTCTGAATGATCAAGACAGCCCCTCTTGCTCAGATCTTTTTAGTAGCTGTTCTACTGTCGAGTCCGATGATATAAGAGTTTTATTCCCAGTTAATACTATTTTGAAACCATCTCTGAATTCTAAGTAACGCTGGTGATTATGGACTATGTCCCCTTAGGGCCACTGTTTGAGATTAAGATTTGGGTACTAAACCTTGATCCTGATGAACAGACCACAGTGTCACCACCTCGGTCAGTGCCTTTCATGCCCAGAATATCAAGGTCCTTATTGCCCCCTAAAAATAAAAAGTGGGGAAGAAAGGAAAATGCTTTCTTACGGATCTTCCCCAGATTAGGGGGATAGGAATACTTACGTATTCCTAACTCTTCAAGAGACTGGGCGTGGTCACAAATTCCATTTCAGGAGCAAAGTGATTCTCAATAACATACCACTATGAAACATTTATAACAATTCATTGGTCAAAAACACCACAAAAACAGCATTAAGGAAATGTTTTGCATTGTAGGCATTTTGATTCTCCATCCATTAATTGACCAACACCTAAATCTGTCCATTTAGATAACATTAATTCAGCTATAATATTATCCTCCAAAGAGAAAGAAAGAAAAAAAAGGAAGGAAAGAAAGAGGAAGGGAGAGAGGGATAGAGAAAGGAAATGAGATAGAACTTAAGTATCGCCGGAGTTAGTTTTTGAATAGATCAGTTCCAATCATGGTCAGTTACATTTCTTTGTTGGCTGTTGGCCTTGTTTATTTTGCTTGTGAGGTGGTTGCTGCAAAAACCCTGACACAGATCTCTGTAGAGTGATTTCTTTGTGTATGCGTATATGGTCAAGAATTCTGTGATTTTAAAAAGACTTTCCAGTTCTTGTTTATTTGGGACACTGGCCACTGCATGTTCATATCTAGAGCAATGTTCCACCATACTGAAGGCCTTCCTGGATCTATACGTATATCCCAATCTTATTAGAAAGATCCTAAAGAATACTGAAGAACAATTTTAGAAGCTGTATTGGCAGCATCTAAATAATTGCAGTATCTTTATTTAATACGAGAATCTCCTCCCAGGATGCATGGGAGAAAGCAAACACCATGTGTGCCGACGGAAAGAGTTAAGCTATTTTTTCTATTTACATGGTTTATTTCACAAGTGTCTGACTCATTGGGCATAACCAGCACAGTTAAATTACAAAATTACTATTTGGTCCCTTTTTTATTGACTACAATTCAAGGCTGCTTCAAGCCTCCCAAATTTAATCCCCCTAGCTCTGCCAAGAACATTGCCTTTTATTTTCAGTGTTAAACTGTGTAAGATACCCCTAAGGCTACATGGAAAGTTACTCTCTGTGATAGCAGCTAACGGAGTGTATCAATTGTTCATGATTTCCCATTCTCCTGTAAATTGGGAGAGGCAGGGAGAGCAGTGGAATGCGAATTTTGTTCCGTCAGCACTTTCTTACCCAGCCTCAGCCCAAGCACTGCCTGTTTTGGTAATTAATTAGAGTGTGTTTGTAACTCTTCATTCTGAGTTGCCATTTAGCAGCCTGCCAGGTCTCCCAGCTAATGAGTCTATCCCATAGAATTCGACGCATTTATTTTATTTTATTTTTACGCATCAAGATGATACTGGTTTTTCTGAGGTCAGATGAAGTTAAGAGGGAGATGCTAAACCAGTTTATGGGAAAGAAAAGGCTTTTGTCCTCTGTTCACACATGTTCATGCCAAGAATAGGTCTGCTTAGAGCTTTTCATTGACTTTTGTCTAAGAAAAAAGGCATAAAACTATCCCAATTATTATTGTAATTGTGATTTAATATTGGTGGATGAAATAGCTCACTCCTAAGTGTCCTTGTCAAAGTGGTGGTAAATATCATATCTGGATTGGGATTTTTATCTCAATTACAGGAAAAACTAGAGAGGAATCAGGATGCGTTATTTTTGTTGTTGATTTTTTTGGTTCTTTCTCTAACGATAGACTTGTAATAGCTCTATAATTTCTATAAAGGAAGGGTTTAGGCATAGCAATTGGTCTGAGGCAGAGGAAGTAGACATATTCTTTGAAACTGTTTATTTGTATAGCAGGCATGTTCATTTTACTTCGGATTGTATGGTGACAACTCAGCGTTTCCCAAGGATGATTTCCTTCACTTCATATGACATTGAGACACATCAGTTGTCCCTCTCAAAGAAGAGGAACAATAATTGCATGGAATTGCATGTCAGAATAAAGGGGTTCCTCTTGACCTTTATATGGAACGATGCGTATTAAGAAACATCACGTTAGTTCTATGTTGCTGAAAGGTTTTTATTCTATTCTGAGTTGATGTTTCAGGAAATTCTGAGCTGAAAGTTTGAGAACCCCAAATTTAGAGCGGTGGCATTCTTCTCTGGTGATTAGAAGTAAAATCCTGAATTCAACATGTAAAATTCATACTCCTAGTTATTTCTGAAGCATAGATATCACCGCAGTGTCATGTGATTGATACCTCCCGCAGTTCTAAAAGGAGGATTTTTTTTCTGTCACTCAAAAGTAGGTGAAAACACATTCACATATTGCAGTTTAACCAGATCACAATGGTGTTCACCCGTTTATGTATGGGGGTTCAGAATGGAGTTGGGAGAAGAAAGTAGGTAACATTTCCTTAATACCATTGATGCTGGTAGTTCGTTCTTTAAAAAGAAAATAATAGAAACATAAATTCATTCCCGTATCTGATGAGAACTTGACATTTCTTCTTTATAAAAAAGGCCATCTTCTGAGTGTAAGTTGGTCTCATCTCACCCATCAACCTGTTACCTGTTATCTTTTTATGATAAAAGGCCAAAGATTCTATACACGATTCTCTACTTCTCTCCTCCAGTGAAGAAACTAATATTTTGTGATGCTTTAGCCGACACTCAGGGTTTATGCTGACCCTACGATCATAATTTATTTTACTCATTGGCCATCTGTTCGCTATTAAGGAAACTTGATAGTTCTAAGAATGGCTGCTCGCTCTCTCCTTCAGGTGGACAGACCTACGGCCAGAGGACTGGCAAGTTTCCCAAATGTAAGTCTTCTTTATACTGCTTATAAAAATCTGAGTTGAGATGAGCCGCCTTTTGTCAGTTATGTCCCAGACGTCTTCCAACGTAAGGAAAAGTCTCTTGGTGTTGATACCTATCCTCCAGAGAGTTGTCATTTGCTACTGACTACATGTTGTAACCATTTAATTCAAATTTTTAAGTGACTACAGTAGCAGCAAAATGAGAAAACGTCTTCCAGTCTTGACCTCTGATAATAGCAGACATGTTAATATAGAGTTATTTTAATCCCCCAAAAGGCATTGTACAAGTATTTTTTTTTCCCTGCCATTCCTGTTTCTTTATAGATTCACACTTTTGAGTATTCAGAGCTTGCTTTTCCTTTCAGTGAAAGGAATGCAGTGGAGAGAAGTGTTATTGATGAGGGCTGATTAAGCAAATTAATGAATTGAGACAGCTGAATAGTGAGAAGAATTTGAGGAGCAGAAATGGTTTTTGCTCATTGACTGTAAAGTGTATGAGTTGAAACCACAAGGGTACCTTACAGAACTAGCTATACTGCTGAGGTAAGAAAAGAAAGAATATTTGGAATTGCATATAGTTTTCTTTTCCCCAAGAATAGTCATGCGCTGGCTATCCACTGTGTTTCTTGCATATATTTTCCTTGCCTCATTTCCTGAGTCATCTGCAATAGCTCAGATTAATTCATTGGGCCAATATGTATTGAATGTCCATTGTGTTCCAGACACAATTTTAGGCACTTAATGCTACTGCTAGAAAGGTATTATTTAATAAATCTGATTAGCAAATATTCTTAATTCTAATAGAGCCGGGTGTCTTTTGCTGGGGGTGTGGAATATTCATCTCTGGAAAGCATTTATTTAATATCCTTCAACTTGGAAAATGTTAAAAGTTAGACAGTACCATGTACTGGCAAGGATGTGGGCTCAGCGGGTACTCTAACAAGCTGTATATTGATGCAACTGCATTAGAGATCAACTTAGCAACATTATAGAAAGTTCAAGATGCAATTACCTTTGACTCAGCATTTCATCCCTACAAGACATGTATAAGAATATTGATTTTACCACTGAGGAAGCAAAAAGTTGGGAAAAGAACAATCGACCAAACATTAATTGCCCATCAATCGGGAGATAGAAAATAAGTTGTAGCAAAATGAATTTCTGGAATGTCATACTGTAGTTAAAATTAATACATCCGATCTCTAAGTGTCGACTTAGTGGGTAAATCTCGAAACCATAATCTTGAAGAACAATAAAAAATAATCTGCAGAAGGAGACATGCAATATGACATCATTTATGTACAGTTTTTGAGCCCGGAGAAATACTGTGTATTCTCTTAGGGTATATTCGTCTATAGTAAAACAAGAGAAGCATGTGTGGGAATGCTAAATCCTGAGTTCTGCGTTCGACCCCCTGTTTGGGGAGTGAGGGAAAGAGTTGCAATTAGAGAAAGCGACTGAGAGAGATTCAATTATATTTATTATATTGATGCTGCGAGCTGCAGAATGAACATAAGGCATTTGCTGTAACATCTCTAATTTGTTATATGATACATTACAAAAGAAAAAACAGTATATCTAAGAAGCTATAGCCATCGCAATGTGTGTGCGTGTATGTGCCGTTTTTTGAGCTTCGGATGGCTTCTTTTTTTAGATGACCATATTCTAATAATTTTCAGGTCTGCGAAAGGTTTTCTATAAAAGCAGTGCTTATTTCAAGTGTAAGATTGTTTGGGGCAGATGAGCAAAGGGACGAAGGACTCTTGGTCTACGAGACAAAAGCTTTGGCAAGTGAAGCGGTTCCCTAATGGCTTTGATCAATGCAAACTGCTAATTAAAAGGCATGACTCTCTTTTCCAAAAGGAATGATTTTTCTCCCCTACTCAATTACTGGAATAATTGCTTCAACTCTCCATATTCCTTTTAAATGGGCAGATCCAATGTTAGCATCTGAGTCTCTCATTTCATGTTAAAGTACTTAGTTGTTCCAGTTAACGGCCCCTCTGTTGGGTTTTTCTGTTGCAGTGTTACCGCCTTGGCATTCACCCGCCTCTGTGCTTCAGAGCGCGAGCTCAGGTCCACTGTGTTTAGGAAGGTCCACGCGTCTTCCAGATCTACAGCTATTTGCACACACCACCCATAATAAATATTTGGCGGAAGTATTTTCACATTCATGTGCACCCCGTCTCTTCTAGCCAGGGTCCCCCGCTTTTATTTGCCTTTCTCCACCCCCAGAAATGCCGTTAACCTTAACAAGTGTTCTCCTTGGCACCAGCGGCGATCTGCAGAGGGAACAGGCTTGGAATGTGCAATGGGAAGACAAATCAGACCAGAGCTGTGATGTAGATGGTGGCGTGTGTCGGGCAAACTCAATAAGCTCTAGTCAATACTGATGGTGAAAAGCAGACAAAACTAATTCTGATGAGAACATGTCATTGAACTGCAGGAGAGGCTTGGAAAGGATGCACTACACACACACACACACACACACACACACACACACACACACACACATACACAAAGTGGTTTTTAATTTAACTTTCAGGTTTATAAAGGGCTTGCTATGTGTGTTATGTTTAAGGACATAAAGTTAAATAAGTATTGATCTTTTGGACTTAAGGACCCCTTGGAAATCTTCCGAAGACACAGATTCTTGGACCACCCCCTCGAGATTATAATTTTGTAGGTCTAGATTGGGCTCTTAGAGTTTTCTTTCTTAGCAAGCTCACAGGTGATGCTGACTCTGCTGGTTCATGGAAGTACATCTTCACTAGCAAGGCCCTAGAGTGGGTTTTGATGAAATAGAGGAAAAGAGTCAAATAAAAAACTCTTTCATTCAGTGCTAGGGGGGGAAGCAATGGCAGAGTTATGAGTAATTTTGCAGAAACACAGGAAAGGGAATAAACAACTCCATCTTGCACAGGTAACCTGCAGGTAGGTTTGACCTGGACTTCAAAGAATGAAGAACTTCTCAGGCAGAAAAGAGAGTTGGTATTCCAGAAGATGAAGTGGCATGAACAAGTGCAGGATGCATCTGAGAATTAGGGAGCAGTTTAGTATGAACAGAGCTAGAGGTAGAAAAGGAATGATCACAGACAGTATCTAAGTATAGGCTGCATCTGGCATTTGAAAGGGTGTGTCTTGTCCTTGTAAGGTGTCTGGTACATTAAAAAATTATTTGTGGGGGAGTGGATGAAATGAGACCAATTAGCAGAGGACACAAACCCCAGGGGAGAAATGAGGAGGGTTTCCTTGAATTTGTTGTTGGAGTATGGAAGGACATGATACACAAACCTTCCGACCGAAAGGCAATACCCTCCAGGTTGGGGACAGAACGTTTTCTGGATGTCCATCAGTGTATGAGTCAAGAGCAAATGGTCAGGATGGATTTGTGGAGATACGCATGGACAACCAAGAAAGTGAGGACTCGCTAATAGAGACGAATATGTGACTAAAACGTCCAAGTTCATTACTAAAATTTAGAAAAGACCCAAAAGAAAGAAGCGAAGAAGCGTTGCCTTCTACCACGTCTTCATTCATTATGCAGATCACACAGTAGAAACTGTGTGGAGGTACCAATTCCTATTATTTCTTGGTCGCGTAGATAACTAAAAACATTATTAAGGATGTAGCCTCTTTCTGGATGCCCCTTTTACCCTTGTCAGATGAATTAGGAAGCAGAGAGAATGACATTAAAATACCAACATTTGGGTTTAAAAAAAAAATGACCCTGTGCACCAGTTGGAAGTTAGCACCCCTTTTTAACCAAAATCAAATATAACTCTCAGGAAGTCACGAGCCAGGTGCTTCAGTCTCAGGCCTGTGTGTGATGAAAGGAAACATCTCACAACCAGCATGAAATCTCAAGGTCTTTACTGGCACTTTGAATATTTATTAAAAAGTTACCCATGCATTCCTATTTGTTTCCTTTATATCCTGTGCTTCTTCATTCTTCCCTCTCTTGCCAAATCCTCACAAGTTCTTCCGTCTCTGTCCCTCCTCCTTTTGTCCAGTTTATACCTTGCAAAACTGTTAATTAATCTCCCTACCACAGGCTGAATCTACCTAGAGTGCAGGGAGGGCAGAAAAACAAAACCGACAAACAAAACAGCCAAGATTTTCTTTAGCAGGCAGAAGGAGGGGTCATTTCATGGAAATCACTTTAATAATTTGTGTCTCGTCTCATAAATAATTCATCGTTTTTTCTTCTCAAATCATTAGATTCCTAGACTTTTCTCCAAAAAAAAAAATGTAACTCTTCCACTTTGAAACACATTCTAAAATAAGAAAGTAGATATGACACTTTATTCTTTAGTCATCCAATCCAGTCATTTCAAGATAAGAAGACATTTCAATAATAACAACAATAATAATAAATACGAACAAGGTACAGTATAGGGTGACTGACTAGTGGTTTTAGTTTAGGAGGTTCCGACGTTTTACAAAATCACCAATATTTCAGAAAAGAAATGATATTATCATGCCCCAAAGCGTAGAAAAGATATAACCTCAGAGTAAAAGAAAAAAATCTTAATTAAAAATTTAGCTTTAGTTTTAAAATCTCCTATTCTTCTCTTTTTATCATGGACTAAAATATACATCACTATAAGCTTTTATGAGTCAAAGTAGGACATTTGGAAATCAATGCTCTAAATCATGCATTTTATTTTGTTTACAATGGAAAGTTCCAATGTGCCATTTAAAACCTTTAGGTAGCGCATGAAATCCTTAAGAAAAGGTTGGTTCCTGGAAAATTTTGCTGTGTTCAACCTATCTTTTTTAAATTTATGTTTCCCGTGAGGTGGCTTTGAAAACTGTGAGTAGAGACATTCACAACTGAATTTTTGTTGGGAGCCAATTCTTTTTTTTCCCGATGTCATGTAAATAAATATTCATTTTAGGGTTTTTCTTTTTGATAATAAATTCGAAACATTTGAGTCAAAGTTTAACCTTCAATCTGAGCGTTTGTTGGGGCTGAGTCTTACAAATACTTACAGTTATTTAAATAGTATGTTTTCCTCGTAGGTAACATGAAAAATAAAGAAAAACACAAGAAAAGGCACTTCTACTGTTATCATTTTGTATATTTTTTTGTACACCATTTTGATCTTTTCTTTGAATCCACACCCACCCTAACTCAGACACATTTTTTTTAAACATTTATTCTACATAACACTTAGTGATCTGCTACAGTAATTCAGGAATTATTAAGTGTTAGAGCTCCAATTTATATTATTCTATAGAAAATATTTTGTGTTCCCCAATTTTTTTTTTTATTTAACAAGATATTATGGGCTAGGAGATTTATTATTCTTTCTCATGAGATATAGTGACAACATATAGTGTTCTCTATCTTTAATAAGATCATTCTAACTTCTTGAAACTTGTTGTCTTATTTACTATTCTGCTACTTTTCACAAATGGGTTTGTTTTATTTTGTCGACGAGCAGTATAGATCACAATTGTGCGCTGAAAATTTTCTGGTACAATAAACTTCTCTCTTTCTTGTATGCAGTCTTATTTGTGTCTGACAGTTCTTTTGCCTTCTAAATTGACTTAGTGTTGACATGCTACGTGAAAAAGTTAACCCATTTTGTTCTCTTCCAGGATTGTCTAAATCAAGCGAAGAATGCGGTGAAAAAAAAAAATAAGGAAAAAAGAGGAAGCAATGTTGGCTAGCATAACACTTCTGGGTATATTTGGAAATAGAATGATTGACAAAGAAGATAGATGGCAATATTTTTGTATAAAATAATCCATGTCTTCTTTCCCACATCTTTTTTTACACGATATGCTTTTTTCTTTATGTTAAAAAATGGCTTTGCTCCCTTATCTCTGGTAGTTCTCTATGACTTCACTCTCTTCGCATTATTTTTAAAGGTTTCGTGAAATGCAAACCTGCTTCTACCAGTTTCCATTTTTGTAGAGGGGGTGGCTGATGAAAATTAAGCTTTGAGGAATGATGAAACAATAGTAAAATATATCAATCGTTGCGTAATAATGGAAAGTTATTGGTGGATCTAAGAAGGAGGAAAAAAGTATTCAAACTCTATCCATCAGCTCCATGTCTGCTCGTGTCTTTCATCTGCACCTTTGGGTTAAACAGAAAATAGATGATGCGAAAAGTATCTTTTATAAAGGACTTTGTTAAAAGGCTAGGGATTTCTGACTTTGTGACTCGTGTGTGTATAGTGCATGGCATACAAAGCATCAAGAAAACAGGCCCTTAAGGATCATTAGCTTCATGAAAATATCTAAAGGTCACACTGTTTTAAACTTACCAAAAAAAAAACCACCAACAACAACCCAGTAGTTAGAGTCGGTATTATCTGGTCTTTAAAAAATAATTCAATGACTTGCGCTTACTATAAGCTTGTATTTAATGATTGCATTCTAACCAGCAGGAACAATTCCAAAGGGAATTTACCATAAAGCGATCAGGTTTTAGTGTGGAGATGCACTAAATGCTGATGTTTCGTGAATTCCCATTTCAGTCTTGCAACGAAGGGCACAAAACTCCATCAAGCTGAGGGAGCCTTTGCTTTCTGCTGGGTGCGTATGTGGAAGAGTCTCTTTCAGGAGTGTTGGAGGCTCTCGATTGTTTTTTTGTACCCTCTTCAGGCAATTATTCTCTTTAGCAACCTCCATCATCCAGTACTTTTAGCCAGTTGGGAAATTTCCCATTTCTGAGAAATTAATGAGAAGGAAGGAGATAAAGGAAAAGATTTCCAATACGTATTTATCAATTAGCATGTGTCGATTACCCAGGGTATTATTACCTTTAGATTTGCTTAGGACAGGCCATCTTTATACCTCCATCCTGGTGTAATTATTAACATGTCCCCTTTCACTCACAAGTGTCCCAGATTGGATAAGAAATTATGTGGTCGCTCTAAAATAGCCCCTTTAAACAAGAGAGTAGTAATACAATAGAAAAGTTAAAAATCCAGAATCTTGGATCAGTCAAATTAGCAATTGAATTCTGATTCCACAACCTGTTTTTTCCTTTTCGGGGAAGGTTCATGAGTTATTTAATACTACTATATCTCAATTAACTGATCTGAAAAACAGGAATAATAGTAATGTTTTCCCCAGATGTGTATTGAGAAAATTAACCAAGATAATATATGTGAAGTCCTCATCAAAGTATCTGTTAAAAAGTCAGCACTCATTTCACATTAGCAAATATTAATTCATATTTTCCCATTAAAGTCTTGCAATGCAACTACAAATTGTAGCCTCTAACACCTGTTTTTTAATTCAATAACAGTCGACATTTAATATTATATTGGTTTCAGGTATATAGCATAGTGGTTAGACATTTATATAGCTAAAGAAGTGATTCCTCCTGATAAATCTAGTACCCACCTGGCACCACCTTTAATCAGAGAAACAGAAGTAGCTCCTGGCCACCGAACAGGAATGGACACAGAAAGTGACTCATCAAAATAAGAAGATGATAAAACAGAAGGAATTAGTGTATTATGGATACAGGGTCTGTAAAAGGAGTGTAGATCCAGGAACACTCCTGTTCAAATCAGTAAAGTGGCCAAGGCAAAACAAGAAACTAAGATTCAAGCCCACTCTTTGTCTTACCTGATTTCTGGTTTTATTTTTCCCCTTTAAACATTTCTCTTACATCCGATAATGTTTTGATTTGGGGGAAACTGAAGTTAGATTGGCAAGTGGAGCTGCAGTGCACATTTGCCCCGGTTTGGGTGGCTGTCACTGAGGCCATTGATTGGACATTTCCAGGGCCCTTCTGTTATAGACTGAACGTTTGTGTCCCCCTAGAATTCTTATGTTAACATCCTCCATGTGATAGCCTTTGGAAGTAGACTTTGGGAAGTAATTAGGTTTAGATGAGATCGTGAGGTTGGTGACCCATCATGGGGTAGTCCTATTATAAGAAAAGAGACCAGAGCTTTTTCTTTTTCTCTACCATGTGAAGTCACAGCAAGAAGGGGGATGTCCATGAGCCAAAAAGAGGGATCTTTCTGGGAACCAAATCTGCTGGCAGATATTGGGCCATGTAAGAAAAGGTGATTAACATGGAGTTTTGTGCACAGGAGAACTAGAGAATAGAGAAAAGGAGAGAAGGAAAACTGTAGTCAGAATCTTTTATCTCAATTCTGAGTTCTTAGGATTAGGGTTCATATCTTTTTCAAAACAAATTCTAGAACACGCGTTCTCATCAAATTCTCAAAGCCACAGGACTCTTGAGAGGTCCATTTTGAATAATTAGATGTGGTTACAGTTCTAAACAGTCCCACCTGTGTGTTGAATTTCCGACTACTTAATTCTGGTAGGTTTTGAAGTCACATGAGCCCACTTCTCCACAGGAATCAGAGGAATGAGAGAGAAATCCATACTGAATGTGGAAGCAGCCCACACCCACTAAAAACAATCCAATGCAAACATTCACCCAGGAGTTAGTTACATCATCTCAATATCTGGGTGTCTGCTTCCTAAGGTTAAGATCTACGAAATACGGGACAACGCAAAACATTTTGAGGCTATGAGATTTAGGCTTATCATTCCGAGTTAATCCTACAAATTTCACAATTGTTGAATTGATCATTTACTAACGTCCTTTCTTTTTGGATGACGATGGTGATGGCGGTGGCGGCGGCGATGGTGGTCGTGGTGATGCTGATGTTGGTGGTGGTGACAGTGATGTGACGGTGGTGCCGATGTTGATGGTAGGGCTCCTGGAGCACCCAGTTCTCTGCTCTCATAGAGTCCTGAGAAATGAGTTCAGCATTTGGCTGGGATATATTGTCCTTTCCAGAATTTTACAGACAAAGCAGCGAATTGGCAGCCTGGGAGGCAGTGAAGGAAAGGGTATGGCATTCCCTTCGGTCGCTTGAAAAGAACAGTGCCTTCTCCCCTGTTGGCACTGCTGAGATTTAGCGCTGTTAGGAAACAGAAATCTGATCTTCCAAGATGCTCCCCACGGGCTTCCAGATAGCTCCTTTGCATTTTGATTGTTCCAGCTAGTCATACCTCGCTTCCGATACCTTTAAATATCTTGGGTTTTAGTTGATGCACGTCCAGCTAGCTTTACAGTGAGGATTTAACAGCTTTGTGAGAGTATTTGCCATGAATAATTGCTAGTGGAGCATATTGGATCACCTTGTAGAACTTTTGCAGGCTGGTTTTAATTTCAGGTTTGACTGTTATATTGTAGCTGTGCAAAGCAATAACAAAAAAAAAATTCATAATTTAGATTAGGGGAAACAAAACAAATGATGATGGGAATATTACCATAACCGTAATTTTACAGCACAGTTTAATTATTTGGTTCAGTAATGTTTAATAATTATTTCAACACCAAAATCCCTCCCCACCACAGCCCCTCAACAAACTAAACAACTGTTTCACTACCAGCAACTAATTTATAAAGCAATTTCAGAATCTCATGATTTCTTGTCTCTCTGAGATTTACAGTCGCTAAT
Source organism: Pteropus medius (assembly GCF_902729225.1). Taxonomy (NCBI): domain Eukaryota; kingdom Metazoa; phylum Chordata; class Mammalia; order Chiroptera; family Pteropodidae; genus Pteropus; species Pteropus medius. Next base: position 7,960,149 of record NW_024349798.1, read on the forward strand.
AAAAGGCCCTAACTTCGAGAGGCATGAATCAAAACTCATTTGTAAAGAGAGTAAAAATTCGGGATTTTTTTCCTATTTGTATTTCTATCCATAGGGGGTCCATATTCTTATAAACTTGGATGTAAGTGGGTGAGAGCCTGGTATTAACTGCCTAACAGGCACTTGTTAAATGTTGAGAAAATAAATAAATGAATCCAGACATGCCTATAGGCAGTCTGATGAGTAGACCAGTTGGTGTCTTTATTTTTCTCCTTATATTCTTTCTACTGAGGCTTTGAGGAAGCATTTTTTCTTTTTCTAGTGAACCAATGGAAGTTTTATTCTATGTGTTTGAAAGTCACTCTTGCCTCTTCCCTCATTCTCTTTTCCCTCGCCCAGTGGTCATGTCTGATAGTTTGCCCCCTCCTAAATAGTTCTTGAGTCTTTTTACTTCTCTCTATTCTGCTTTATTCTTCTGGCCTCTTGCTTGGGGTGCTGTGACCACCTCCTAACTGGCCTTCCTTCCTTGGCAATTTCTTCCTCTTACCCCAGTCAGAGTGACATTTTCTAAAACTCATCTAAAGCTGAAGCTGGCCACAGTAACTCTTTTCGAAATTCCTACCATAGCTGCCACTCATTTTAGTATCAAGCCTCAAAATTCTATCATTGGCCCTCGAGGTGCAGTCCCTGCTTAGCCTCCCCTGCCCTATATCCCCACCTCGTATCACGTTCTCAGGCATCCATGCTCTTTTGGTCTGTGTGTGTGTGTGTGTCTGTGCGTTTCTCTCTGTAGCATGGGCATCTCTAAAACAACTCTGTAAAGTTCATCGACTGTCTCTTAAGGTTATGCGAATCACTTTTTCTGGGAAGCCTTCTCGGTTAAATACCCCTTCCTGTACTTTCAAAGCTCTGTTTGATTGCCGTATCGTAGCACCTGTTTTGTTTAATATGATTCCCTAATTCTCCCACCAGATGGCAAGCTGAATGAAAGGAGAACCGTTTCTATCTCGGTCACCATTTTATGTTTAGCTCCTAGCATAGTGACTAGCACATAGTAGGCACTTAATAATTGTTGGTTTAGTGAATAAATTATTCCTATCTAGATGAGTCGCTTGGGGTGGTTTTGCTTTTCTCCAGTTTTCATCCCTCCCTTTTCCCTTCCTTCCCCTCCCCTCCTGCCCCTCCTGTCTGTCTTCTCCTCTCTCTCTCTCTCTCATTCATTCTCTCTCTCTCTCATTCATCTCTCTCTCTCTCTCTCTCTCTCTCTCTCTCTCTCTCTCTCTCTCTCTCTCCCTCATTCATTCTGTCTCTCTCTCCTTTTCTCTCTCTGTAATAATATCTTTGCTATGACCACAACTTTTTTACCTATTAGTTTTTAACACTTTATGAAATATTCCCTAAAACTCAATTCAGAAAGTAGAATATCCCATTTTCTTCAGGATTCTAGATTCCATTAATTCTCAAGAAGTTTCTTGTTTGGAAAGCTAGTTCTTATTCATATTCGAAGTATTCTTCAAGTAGAGAAAAGAGCAGTTGTAAGAATAAGACCCTATTAGTAATCAGGTTCTCGAAACACTCCTGCACCAGCAATGTTACTGTAGGATGATCGCGTCTATCACTATTAGCAAAATTATCCACTGTGAGCTAGATCAAGGGTGTGTCTCAAAACCAGAGTTCTTTGTCTTTAAAAAGTTAAAAGTGCCCCCTCCTCAACTGAGATAGAATTGGATTGATTTCTTCAACCCAAATGGTTAAATTCTGTTTGGGTCCTTAAAAGAGTTAACAGAATATGATGATTCAAAACCTTCATGTTCCATAAAAATAGCGCTGTTAAGAAGAAAGTCATACTTCTCAGTAACCTCAGTGACACGCTGCACTGTTTGACTTCCCCGGCTGCAGCTGGTTTTGAGTATAATGCCATTGATTTTGAGAGATTTCATAAAGATAATTAGATATACTGGAGCGTGTTCTATATTCTCAGCATTTCCGAGGCTATGCAAAGCCACCTGAACTTTTGAAATATGTACCTGGCAGTACATCCTTGAGAAACTTTTAGTCTCTATGCATTGGAAAAAAATCTATAGCAAGTCTTCCTCCTGAAGCATGAAGAAGAAATAAACGACTAGGAGTGGGAATGTTTGCCTCTTTTTTCATTTATGTAAATAAATGTATGAAATATATGTTTAATTTATACATTAGTTATCTCAGTCCCCAAAGCATAACTATTTTAACACCTTGAGCTTCCTTATGTTGGAGGGGGAGAGAGAGTGCAAAATCATTAGAAACATGATTATGCTTTAATTTAGGTCTTTTAGTTATGTAAGCAGAATGCAATTAAACATGAAGTGCTCACTGTGACTACATATTTCAGATAGGCTTTCAATTTATCACAGTTTTATGTGTATCTTCTTCAATTGCATGGAGCTTCCTCAAGGCTATGACAGCGAATTATAGCTGTGTTCTTGTAATTATTTTCAGTTTTCAAAAAAAGAGGAAAGAAAAACTTTGCTGCATAAACTGTCGAGCTAAACACATTAAGCATCTAGCTTTTATTGGGATTCTGTAAGATTTTACACCAGCCGTGAGCTTCTTTCGTAGGTTTAGATGGAAAACATCTTGGTATTATAATCATCATCCGTGGTATTATAATCAGCATCTTATAATCATCATCCTCATCGTCACTGCCATTTTCACCATGAAAACTAGATGCAAGCATTATTTGGTTTCATCTTGAACAATAACCCTGTGATCTTTATCCCCATTTTCCAGTTGAGGAAACTGAGCCTTTGAAAAGTTAAGTAATTTGCATAAAGTCACATAGACAGGACGTGTAGCATCTGAGATGGGAAACCAAGAAGACTGACATCGCATCTCATGCTATTAATCATAAGGACGATGCCAAGTTGGCCGTGTAATGGGGAGGTATGGCGAGTGGGAACAAGATGTGGTCAGAGAATTGAAACAATGAAACATAAGGACTCAAAATTTTGGTTGTAATGTCATCGTCAGTCAATAGTATGACCCCGGACAAGTTACTTATAAACACTTAATCATATAACACCTAAAATGCTTGTGCACGTAATGGATTCCTTTGTCATTATTATTGCGATACCACTGCTGGTGATGATGATGATATCGTTATTGTTATTCTGACCACTTTTCAGTTGTCTAAGTGACACAACTCACTGTGGTGGAAGAAGTTCCTTAGAGACATTTTCATAGTTTGATCTGTCTTTTATACCTAAGACTTTGACCTCTTCTGTTCAATAAGGCCCATGTTGCCCAAGTTGGAAATGACCTTTGAGGTGCCAACTGTATGTGTGGCCACTCCATGTGACTCACACAAAAGCTAAGCGTTTCCAAATGCTTTGAGTCACCATTAGCTGCAGCACCCATCACCTCGGTCTCTGGCAAGGGCTGCAAGTTATGTTTATGGCCAAAGCTAACTGCGGTTAAGGAAAACAGCCTTGTTAAGACCTTGCTGATTTTCAGAGGAGGAGGTTAGAATCGGTCCTCCTCTGGGTGAAAATGATATAAACATAGGAGAAGTTCTACCTTCTTGATGATTATAAGCTCCCCTGCTTTGATACCCTAAAAGAACCCCCAACATAATCTATCTTAGATCCCTCACATCCAGTCTTCCTTGAGAATATGTGTGGAATCCTCTAATTCCTTCCTGCTTACCATATGCACTGGGCACTGAATTACTCATTGGCCCTTTCACCATCTAAAGGAAATACTGTCCACACCATTCAACCTCCTAAATGAGTCTATATTCTATACGAGGTTAATCAACTGAACTCTAAAGTTGCAGTTCGGAAATCCAATGATATTGAAAATAACCATATTCTTCTTGGTCAATATTTTATCTGCAGCACCTAGCACATGGTGGGCTCTTAATAAATATTTGTTGGCTAAAAGAAATAAATCACTCCTGTCAGAATCAATAGACTGAAGAGGCTGGGTTTTATGATGAAAAGGCTATTTGCTTGCTTTCTGTCCATCCCAGACTACCTTTCACAGTAAAAGTTTTGTTCCTTAATCTTGGTTGATACCAAGAAGGTTGTTGGACTGCCATCTGATCAGGAAAAAACCATAGTTCCTGCATGCTAACGGAAGCTTTTTTTTCTTAGTTACGTGTCCTTTACAACAACATACGAGATAATGCCCCCTCTTAAAACTGACCAAAAGATGGATTTCAGACCTCAGCATTGTAAACAGGATCGGAATTCATCACAATGTAAATGCAAAAGTGCTTTCAACCCACCACACACTGAATACACTATTCTAACCTTTTTTTCAAGTTTTTGAAATATTTATGGGAGAATAATTCGTAGAATAATGAATATAGCTTTCCAGCGGAACAACAAATGCACACTATATTTCCGTTATCATGTCCTATTAAATATTTATATGTATATTTTTGTGTTTGCTTCATAACTAGCCATTATGGATGCTTAACAAGCACAGACAGTCCAGTTGAGGAAAAATAATACCAACCAACAATAAGCAAAAACAAATAAATAAAGAAAGGGGAGCTTGTTTCTGCACTGGTTACATTTAAAAAGTACACTTAACATTTTTAATACAGTCCATATTTCATAAATTCCACATGTTGACCTGTCCTAGAGAAAGATGGATGGGTTGACTTGGAGGTATGCCTCGATCTGGTTTTATGTGTGCATCTGGCAGAGCTAATCTTTAGCAGAACACAAAAATGTAATTCTCTAATAACTGACGTAACTGCATCATCTTCCAATATGGACTGCATTATTAAATCACAGAGACAGACAAAACCAGAGTAGTGGGGAAGCTTGGCTTCCCCTTGGTATCAGACCATAAAATGCCTACTTACTGTAACCAGAAGGAATGGAGAGTAATAGCGCACAGTGCCTGGAATTTGGGACAACTTCCGAATTCACTGCAACGGAGTCTCGATTGCCTGCAGTTATATGTGTGCCTTATACACTGCTTTGGAGTTTACAAAGCATTTTCTTGTATGAGGCCACAGTGATATAACCAGAGTAGGAACTGCTATTCCCTTCCTACAAGGAGAAAATAGACAATTCAGAGAAGCTACCCAAATGGTAAGCGTTATTTCCATAGAACTTTAAACAGTATAAATTGCTTTCACATATACCATGGCATTTGATTGTCTAACTGGGAGAATAATCTACCTAACAATCTTTTTTAGGTCCCTCAGAATACCCACTCAAATAGCACAAGTTGGCTCCCAACTATAAGCTTAAACAGGCTTTTCAGATGGTAGTTTCAAAGCTTACACACAGCCTGGTGTTAGCAAAGAGTCTGGAGCTGAGTCGGAGGATAAGGGGTGAGGAGAGCTGAGTTGCCTTGCATAAGCATAGAAGAGGAATTTGAGATGTTTTTGCTTCAAAGAGGGATGCGGGGTACAGTCACATTGAGGTAGGAGGGCTAGGAGAGAGAAAATGGCTGAGCAACATGGCATGTGTGAACGTACTTCTAAGGGTGGTGATGCCTAACATTTGAGGTGTTTGTGTTACCGCAGTGGAAGCTCTTGACTGTCCTGTACAGTAATGGTGTGCTCACCATTAGGGCTCATCACCAAAAATTCTGCTTCCCCTTCCTGGCCTTTTTGTGGTTTGGTTGGTGTCACATGACTAGTTCTGGCCACTTGCTAGAAATAAAAGTGACAAGTGCTGGAACATTTCACTGCCACTGCAAGACTCGGTAGATGTCTTTTTTTCCCCTGCAGTGGTGACTAGAAAAAAAAGAGATGATGGCTCTTCCTTCGTCTTAGGTCCTCAAGAGACTTTGAGAAGCAAGGCCCTCTCCCTCTGTCCCACCAAATCGTTGATGGACGCATCATATGAGTGAGAAACAAACTTTTGTTATTTCTAAGCCCTTCAGATTTTGGGGGTCGTTTGTTATTGCAGCATTACTTGGCTCATCCTGCCTGACACAGTCTGCTGTATTCACAGCGTCCTTATGTGCACATTTTACTTGCGTGTTTGTTTTCAAGGAAAGGGGCTGCATTTCATGTTAGAGTCGATTTTAATTCAAAGGTAACTCAATAACAGCAAGAGACATAATAAAAGGACAAAAACATGGCGAGGCTGGAAATAGAAACCAAGTGTGCCCATAAGAGTATAAGGCCCTAGCGATTTGTAGAAATCTTAAGAAAAGCTTTGGACTTTTCATAAACTATGGAATGAGCATCTGGACAAATGTATTCTAGGTTTCAGGGACAGAGAGACATCGGAAGCTATTTCTGACAGTTTTCCCATTGTGTTTCTTGGTAGAAAGAAAGGTGGAATTTTGATCACAGATTTAGTGGTCTTTCAATCTACTCTGTTAAGAAATTTTCAAGAAGCCAATGAACTAATAGCTTCTCTCTCTCTCTCTCTCTCTCTCTCTCTCTCTCTCTCTCTCTCTCTCTCTCTCTCTCTCTCTTTCTCTGTTTCTCTCTCTCTCTCACCCTACCCTCCTTGCCCTGCATAATTTCACATATAAATCATTGAGTAAGTTGAAAAGCTAACTGTCTGAAATGTGACTATATCCCAAGCTGAACTTGAACTTGGGGCAAACAAGTTGTTGGCAAAATAGTTAAAATAGTTGCAAGGATACTGACACTTTTAATAAGTTTTCCCTCAATATGCAATTTGGATCATTACGGTAGTTCTCCGTATCTGCGGTTTCGCTTTCACGGTTTCAGCTACCCGTGGTCTACCACGGTCTGAACATAGTAAATGGAAAATTCAAGGAATAGACAGTTCGTAAGTTTTAAATCACACGTCGTTCTGAGGAGTGTGACGAACACTCTTATAGGCCTGCCCTGTTCTCCCGGGACAAGAGTCATTGCTTTGTCTAGTGTGTCCTTGCTGTATATGCTCCCTGCCTGTTAGTCACTTTTTAGCCAGCTAGGTGATCAGATCAGCTGTCATGGTACTGCAGTGCTTCTGTTTGCATAACCTTTATTTTACTTAATAATGGCCCCAGAGAGCAGGAGTAATTTAAACTTTTTCAGAGGTTTGTATGTATAGGAAAAAAGATATAGTATATATAAAGTTTTGTACTCTCTGCCATTCCAAGCATTCACTGAGCATCTTGGAACATATTCCCTGTGAGCGAGGTGGAGACTGCTGTATTATTCAATGAATTGATTTTTGTTGACGTGCCTTCTAGTGAATTAATTTATCAGTATATCAGCCTATTTTCTGAAAGGCATCCCAACATGATAGGCCCTTAATTTTATCTGCCACGATAATTTCAGACTCCCTGTTTCTTTTCCGCTCTGCCCTCATCTCTCTTCTCGCTCAGCCCATCCCAGAAGCAAAAACATCCTCAACTTCCTCTCGCTGGCCTGTTGATGCTCCTTGGATGATACTCATCTGAGATCCCCCTTTACTTTTGAAAAATATTCTTCTGTCTCTGTGCACATCATCTAGAGATGGGCCCCATTGCTACCTTAATTGAAAGGTCCATAATCACACACTGCAAGTTAGGGATTGGCTAATTAGATTACTCACTTTATAAGTGGAGTTAATTTTTTTTTCTTTTTTGAGCGATTCTTATCTTCAGAACAACAATTTGTGAACAGATGTTTTAGGAGCAGAAGTTGCATTTCTGTGCAAGCAAATACAACCTTTGAAATCCTTCTTAAGATTCCTGGCTTATTTGCTTTCTCTGTTTTATTTGGTGTTTAATTTACAAAAGGGCTTGAGACATTATGAATTACCTGTAAATGTGCAATCTTGCCTCATGCTCGGATCTGATAATTTCCTAAGATTATTTTTAAGTTCCATCGAATCAGTCCTTTTATCTGCCCAATCCCATTTGTAGTTCTTTTCCACTTATTTACCTATTAATCTTGTAAAATAGATCTTTCACACTTGAAGGGCCATTTTTCCTCCATCCACTGAACTAAATTTTCTTCCAGGTCCCACTCCTTCCTCCAAAGGGATTTTCATGGTAGCCCCCAAAGCTATCAAGTTATTTCTTGCCAGTGGCCGCTGGTAGATTCATAGTTATCTGATCATGGAATCTTTTACTAAATCCATGTGATCCTTCAAGGATAAGAGAAAGAAAATTTTCCCACCCAGAGTAGCAACAGGACAGCAAGGACAGGGAGGAAGACAAGTGTATAGGGAATTGGTAATAAATAAGAGATAAGGTGGAATGGGAAGTTGAGGAGAACAGAGAGAACTTCTGGTGTTTTTACCACTGCCTTGATTTGCAGTAGAATTCTTCTTCTCTCCAATCACCATAATCCATCACTCTGGCCACAGGGATGAGCATGTGACTTGGGCCCGACCAATCAGACTTTGCTCTTCTCCTGCATTGGTGATTGGTCCAGGTTGGGCATGTGACCCAAGCTGACCAGGTAAACAGCTTTCCAAATGGGGTTCCAGGGTCAGTTACTATTATTTCTTGAAATGAATGAATGAATGAATGAGTTGATGCCTAAAAATTTTTAGAGCTGCCAGAGACCAAAGTGTATATATTTTATGTGATTGGCAAAAATAAGCTACTCTCAGCTCTTGATCGGAGCATAGAAAAAATGTAAGTGCTACATCAGGAGGCCCAATCTGGTTTTTCAAACTGTTTTTTTCTTTTTCATGATGAATACACCAGTGAGAGCCTCGAACAGGGTTGAAAATTACATAGCGCACACCCTTACCCCTCAGTCTGTGCCTGTGGCAGGCATTACTAATCAATCAGGGCACGTCTACCCACTGAGTGTGGGCTGGCCTCACCATCCTTCTCAATGCAGTGCTCCAGGCAGGCTGTAGATGAGCTGGCTCACAAAATGAAACCCATTTGCTCTCCTGAGCTCAGAGGCAAGGAGGACAGCAAGAGTCTGAGCCTTTATCAGATGTAAGATTTTTCAAGACTGGACTTAGATATAGAGAAAACAATGGAAGAATAAATACCTAACACTTACTGTATTTTTCAGCTAGGACTGCCATAAAGTACTATAACTATGTGGCTTAAACAAAAATATATCATTTCACAGTTCTGGAAGGTTGAAGTCCAAAATCAGCCTAGAGCCTACTCTAGTGACCTCGTTTTAACTTGATGACCTCTGTAAAGACCCTGCCTCTAAATCAGGCCACATTCTGAGGTCCTGGGGGCTAGGACTTCAACATATGAATTTGGGGGAGACACAGCTCATCCCATAACAATTACTGCTGCTTACCACAGGCCACACATGGGCTTACGTACTGTCATCCACTTGACCCTGAAAGCAATCTATATGGTGGGTGTTTTAATATCCCCTTTCTACAGAACAGGAAACTGAGGATCAGAGGAATGCATGCAAAGTCACACAGCTAGGGTTGCTGATGGAGCCAGTCTTCTGACCCAGGCTCCTGACTGGTTCCTTGACATATAAAAAGAAAGGCACTAGGTTGCATGTTGGACATCGAAGAGAAGAAAAAAACCAGAATCCCCAGCAGCTCTGGACTGAGTTGCTGGAAAAATGGCGACGTCAGTCTTCCTACTTCATATTTTAGTGGTTCCCTATTCCCTGCGGGTTAAGACCTAAAATATTTAGCAGGAAAATCAAAGCTGCTCATGACCCAAGATGCCTCATTAACTCTGTCGCTAGCTACTACTCTCTTCCTGGCCTATCTGGTCCAGCAAAACTAAAGAATTGGTAGTCTCCAGTATGGGGTGGGGTGGGGGAAGGGCCTTGGCAGGCATGAAAAACCTCAGGAGAGAACCACATAAGCACCGAGTCTCATCCTTGTGACTTACTCTAGGCTGCAGTTAAATTACTTAACCTCTCTGATTCTTTATCTTCCCAACTTGGAGAATACAGTAGAAATGACGCCCTTCCATATCCTCATGGGAATGTCTGTAAAGATAAAATGGGACAACGTTTGTAGAGGCCTCAGTCCAGTGTCTAGCATGGAGCAGGTACCCATTGGCTGTATCCATAATAACATTCCATTTGAGGTATTTGGAGTTCAGTACAACGATGAGCAGCCATGTAGACAAGTCCCCCAGACAGGTAGACTCACAAGGACAGGGTGCTGGTGGCATTATTGGGGACATTCATTCTCTGTACCTTTGCTCCATTTCAGATTTCATACCCACCCCCAGCCCCCCCCCCGATGTGACAAAGCACCCTCTTTTTTCTTTCTACTTTCCATGAGACCTCACCAGGAGTTATGAATTGAACCTGGAGCCTTAAGCAGATTCTCCTATTGTTTTAGCCATCCATCAATAAATGGCCATTTCTAAAGGTGTTCTCCTTAAAGCCAATCTGCAGATATTCTAAATGACCCATACGTCTCCTGACATTGCCGCATTCATAGATGGCTTCTCGGAGAAACCATTATTAATGATGTAATTAATATGAATGGCTACGGTATATATCAAGCAAGTCATTAAGGCAGAGGTGGGGACGTAGCCATTTATATGAAAGATACATTTTTTTTTTTTGTTCTGAACTCAAGCAATAGAAAGTGCTTAGCTTAGAAATCTCTCTTTGCTACATTTTGGATTTTTTTTTTAAGTTGCTGTAGACCTTCTTCCTTGCTTAATGCTACAGTAGTTGGAGCCTCTGGGAATCCGAATGAGTTAATAAGGTAGATTTTTAATAGAAGTGTATAATCAACTAAATCACAGACTTTAAAGTCACACATTTCAAAGACCAACCGATTTAATTAATGTGCTGGTTCGTAGACATTGGAAAGTCATATTTGATTTCACTAGTCTGTCTCCCTTAGACACTCATAGGCAGGAATATTTACTTATAATTTGCCGTATAAAAGGATCTTCTTAAGGCAGATGCCATATGTAACTACGCAGCCTACCTTTAAGGGAAAATATTGAAATAACACCCTCAAGCTGTTCTTCTCTGTGTTGAGAATTCAGAGCTAGATTTCTATCTCTGTAGTAAGTATTGAAACCTTCTCTCCTACGCCCAGGCTGTTCAGATATGAGATAAAATAGTTTCTTAGAATGATAGAGTTCAAAAGTTTCCTATAGTCCTTCATAGATGCTGTGAGCTGAAAATGTGCTTAAATGGAGAGGTTACTTTTCTTTCTTTCTTCCCCTCTTTTTAGAAGTAAGTGTTGTTCTCTGTAGTAGCCAAAATATTAAATGTTTTTAACAAAAACTTAAACTTAGTGTTGGAAGGGAACATCTTTTTACCCTAGGTATAAATGATATTGCCACTTGCCGAGTTCCAAAGCACCAAGCAGTTGGGAGACTAGTGAAAATCGAGGAGTTGCACACAGGAGCGGGTATTTTTTTTTTTTAACGCCTGTGCCACACGGATCCTCTTCAGCACAAACTGCTGAGTGTCTGGCAGCTGCATTATGCAAGCACAGGAACATGGGCGTCCGATACTGAAGTGAGCAGAGCTGCCTCAGTCAGAAGCTGGTTCGGAGGCTGCTCCTGCCCACAGGGTATGATTCTTGGCTAGTTGACAAGCAGCCGTGCTCCAGATGCCAGAGGCCCAGAGGCAGCGAGTGTGCGTCCAGCTTTCCAAACTCACGGTACCGTGACCCAGCTGCAGCTCTGAGCCTTGGTTAAACCAGAGCTGGGGAACCAGCAGGCTGTTTCAAAGTCAGTTAGAACAGATGCTCTGTCCTTGGTCACTGCAAATAAACACACGTTTACAGAAAGGGCGAAGACAGCAGTATTATCAGTGGCCACACAGTGCTAAGCACAATGCAAGACGCTCTATCTACTAAGTGTCGTGTGTACTGCCCCTCAAATGTGTTGTATTTCCCCCATTTGGAAGAGATGAAATATGTTTAAGTACTAAATGGTGAAATGAAACTGAATGAAATGAATGTTCAGGATAAGACCTACCTTATCCTGCATTTGGTTCTTTCAATTTCAATAATGATTTTTAAATTTGAGCAGCAAAACTTTAATATGAAATTTCTTTAATTTAATATGAAAAGTCTCTGGCATAGAGGCAGATAAAACCAGACAGCTTTGTTTAAAGCAGAGGGAGGGAAGTCTGAAGCTGGGATTTCGACTTTTTCTCCTTTCCTGACATCCAGAGGTGACCGCAGAGCCATCTCCTCAGCAACCGGGAGTTTGGTCCCCAGACCAGCAGCTTCAGCATCGCTGGGGAACTTATTGTAATTACACGTTCTCCAGCCCTTCCTCTGACAAACCGAATCAAAGACTCTAGGGCCGGGGCCCTGGAATCTCTGTTGTAACAGGCTCTTCAGTGAAGCTTGAGCCATGCTCACGTGTCAGGACCCCTGACCTCAAGTTTCCAAAACGAATTTTGATAACAGCTCACCTCCATCCAGCCTCTTGGTACATGAGATTCCTCAGGTTGATGCTGAAGCTTTCATTGCAAGGTACAGAATGATGAATTAGGCCCAATCTTACAAATCTTATTTGTAAGAAATTCAGGGAATGGGTCCTATTTATTCAGTGCAACACTGGAGAACAAATATTGACAATATTAAGCCAGTAATAAAATAAAAAACATTTCTCTTGATCACTTGCGGTTAAGAATTGGAAACTCCATTTATTTGAGGAAAGTGGAAGTCCTTAACTGGATTTCATGCATTAAAGATGCTGTTTACCGTCAGTTGAAGCATCTCGTGTGCAAGCATGTGCACACATGTACGTGTGTAAATATATATATGCATATTACCACTGAGAAAGAAAAGAGGACGAATAAATTATGTCCCACCGTTAACTGTAAAAGTCAAGACGTTAAAATGTGAAAAAATGAAAACCTCAGAATCAATAAAACATGGTATGTAAGAAAGAAAAGTTCAAGAAGCTTTGGAAAATCCCTTGCTGTGGGGTTTATTAGCCAGTGTGGTCAGGTGTCTATCAAAGCGAGACGGTTCAATTCTAGTCAGTTTAAAACAAAACAAAGAAACGGTCTTCTCTGTTTATGATAGTTTCATCCACTCCTGTAGCTTTGATTACCATCGATATGCTGATGAAATTGCTTCCTTTGTGATAGTCTCTAAGTGGGATTTTTCCTGAAGTTTCGAAATCATCATGGCCCCCACCAAACTCGTGGTCTTCTCTTCCATTTTTGTTGTTGACTTTGTCGCTTTTGTTCTTATTTTTTTATTCCCATTGTTTTGCATCCTCTTCCTTCTGTACCTGCAGTGCCGTTACTTGAGAGGAGACTACAGAGTAGCTCATGCGTGTAGTTTGAAGTCTGCGTTATCGCTGAAGATATTTCAAAGTGAGGTGGGATGATAAAAGGGGCTCTGAGGGTGAAAACAAGATGGTACCCTGTAAATTAAATTGAGAAGTTGACCCTGGTTTCACAGATTCAGAATGATTTTGAGAAGCCTAAAGAATAAGGCTAAGTCAACAGAAGCCTCTGCAGAAAGCAATAATCAATCCCTAAACTTTGCATAGTCTTTTCTGGACTTATCTATTCCCGAAACCATTCTTCATGTGTAGTAGATGATTGTCAGTCTGTTTGTCTGTCTGTCTGTCTGTCCTATCTATTTACTCTATATCTATCATCTATCTTCTATCTATCTATCTATCTAGCTATCTATCTATCATCTATCTATCTATCTATCTATCTATATCATCACCTATCTATCTATATCTATCTATCTATCTATCTATCTATCATCTATCTGTATCTATCTATCTATCTATCTATCTATGTATCGTCTATCTATCTATCTCTATCTGCCTGCCACTGCCTGCACCTGCCTGCCTAACTGTCTATCTCCTCTGTGTCTTACCATACATCTATCTATCTATACAATCTGTCTGTCTATCTGTCTATCTATCTATGTATCATCTATCCTCTATCTCTATCTACCTACCTGCCTGCCTACCTAACTATCCTATCTCCTCTCTGTCTGCTTACCAACCTATCTATCCTATCTGTCTATCTATCTGTCTATCTATCTATCCATCCATCCTATCTACTCTATCATCTATCTGTCATCTATTTACACACACACACACACACACACACACACACACACACACACAGACACAAACGCACATCTTTTTTTTCTTATAGTTCTGCCAGATCACCATAGAGGCCTTCATGAAGCTAGTAAAACTAGTTTTTGAAGGATTTTTTTCCCCTTGCTCTTTCTCCAGAATCATCATTTTTGTCGCCAGATCCTACTCAGTTTGGGGTGTTTGCTTGTGCGTTTGATGTGAGATGCTCCCCAGTAATTACAAAATTTCCAATGAGACCCCTAAGCGTTAAAATCATTTCCCTGGAGAACAGGTTTTATTTAGAATCCAAAAACATTAGGCAGGACATTTTGAACATTTTATTTCTTTACCAAAAAATAATGAACTCTTGTAAAACCCATAAAAAGAAATCAAAAGAAAATAAGGGACAACAATACTTTGTAGATTGATATTTCTGACAGCTCAAGTCCCATACTCACAGTGGTGTTCAGGTGATAGGCAATCTAAACCAAAGGGCTGAAGCTGTTTGAAAACTTTTTCATTTTTCTGCAAAAACCCCAACTTGGAGTGGAAAGAGCTTACTGATGTCAACATTTAGAAAGCAATGTTCTCTTTATAAAGTCACTTATTGTCTTGGGTTTCATTTTTGGTTCAGGGGGAAATTAAATTCCCTTGCAATTACACTATCTGTCTACCCAAGAAATTTTATCTCCACATAGTTTTTATTTGCTATGTGTCCTCTGGGCAAAATAGCAGAGATCCACGGGGCCGCAAACGCATTTGAGAGGTCTTTGGGTTCATTCTGCTCTTTCTTGCAGGTCAGCGGTTAAGTTATTTTTGACCCAGAAATTCCCTATATTCTAATATCCAAGGAGTCTTTTTAAAACTAAAGGGAGAGAGCAGAATCCTGAGAATGCACAACAATATTATTCCATGAGCTTATTCTTTGGTTAAAAAAAAAAATCATTTTAGTATGCGAATTCCTTCCTATGTCAAGCACACAGAACGTCTTAAGTAACTTGCCAGAGGTCTAAGAGCGTTTTCACTTACATGGCGAGCAGTTCTGCAGAGGAGTGTGTGTGTGTGCTCAAATTCTATTGCGTTTTTCTTCTTATAGGGGTTATGAGGATATCACAATGGGCAAGAACTCCAAAAAACTTGGCTCAAACCTCCATGCCATCCCTCTAATGACTGACAATTTGTAGTATTACTTAAAATTCAAGGCTTCCTTTCACACTGCCCTCCCCGATTGCCTTTCTTTTCAGGGGTTCTATTCTCCCACCCCATTCCTGCCAGCTGTGGGCACGTGACTTGCTTTGGTCAATGTACTGTGTTCAAAAATGATATATGTTAGCTTCCGGTGGAAAATTCAAGGGTGAGCATATGCCTCAATTTGACCACGGATCCCTCCGCAGTAAGACCAGTGATGTCTTGGATACGGGGTGCTCTATCAGTGTGGGGACACAGAGAGAAGAGGGCATCGAGCAGAACTGAAGATGATCTAGATGGACACAAAGCAAGAGGGGAAATGAGCGTTCATCGTAGGTCACGCGTTGGGGTCCTTCGTTAGCACAGTGTTGCGCTATCTGTCCTGAATGATATTAGGCATTGGTTGCGTATACTTGTCCAAGTCCCAACTCGTCTCTGAGTCTTGGGAGCCCAGGAGGAGAGCTTCTTCACATCTTCAAGCTCACCCTGACCCCGCCGGCCCCTACTCTATGGCTTTGCATCTACTGCCTGCTTAATAAATGCCTGGCGAGCTGTGCTGAAATTGTTTAGGGAGCTCCTTCACTGCTCAAACCCAGCATTTTCCAAAGGGAAGGCGAGCGTTCAGGAGTTGCGTGAGTTTATTTAGGGGGTCCACAGACCCGGCGTAGATAACACCAGGCAGCATCATGAGAAAGTGACTCCCTTCTCGAGGCTCCTTTAACACATCTCACGGCTTTCAAAACAAACAAAAACACTTACCTCCACAGACTTTAGCAAGTTAACAGTAGTAACCAGAATATAATAAGACTGATGTGTATATATCTGTACAGTAGCTTTCCATATGTGCTCGTAGTTGCTATTATAAATTTAAAAAATAATAAGTTGTACTTAGTATAAAGTGTGAGCTATCGAAAAATATCAAGCAAATAATAGGATAAATGGTAAGGTGATATGGCAAAAACCAAAAGGATAGCAAATGAGTGAAGTTTGGGAAAACCCTGCTGTAAGCCTTTTTGATCCTACACAGTTGGCCCTGAAAGCCAACACAGATAAAGTGTGACTGGGCTTTGGGGACGGTATCGTGACGCGTAGATGTTGTCATGGCTGTGGTTGTGGTCATTGTCAACGGGATTGGTGATTTTAACAAAGATTTTCTTTCTAACCCAGGGAGGATGTTTTTTCCCTCTACTTTGTCTCTTGGCCAATTCGCTGAGGTGGTTGTTCATATTATTATCTTGTTCCAATCAGAGAACAACGGCGGTGCATATATTCACCATCCCCCTCTGATTTAAATTTTTTTCACCTACACCGACTTCCCGTTCTATTCAAGAAGTCACCGGAGCCATTGGTGTGTGTGAAAAGAACTGTTAGCAGATGGGGGGGCGCGGTTTAAAAGGAGGTATGACGTCAGGAAAGTATGAAGTCGATAAGCCTTCCACAGGCTCTTGCTTGTCTGTGTCTGTGTTCAAATATTGCCTGGAATTTGTCTGACTCACCTGGTTATTTGTGTCTCTGACCCTTCAAGTCTAAACTTTCTGAAGACAGTGTCTATGTCTAGTTCGTCATTTTATTCTCTTGTCACTTAATAAATGATTTGTTTATGGAAGCCAGAGCTTCTTCCAATAGCCATTCATTCATTAGCAACTTTCAATTAAAGCATGCTGATGCATTCCATTATAGATGTCAATACATCCACTTTTGTTATTAATAATAATGGCTATGACAATATTTGTAGCAGCTACAAATGACAGACTATGAGCCAGAAGTTCTGCTAGTTACTTTATGTCTCTAAGAATTTCGTCTTACAGCAACCTAACAAGATGGGTGATATTATCTCTAATGAGGAAATTGAAACTTAGAGTAGTTAATCAACTTGCCAATTGATATAAGACTTGGAACCAAATGCAGGTCTGCCAGATTCCTGAAACCCCTAAAAACCCAGCTGCCTCATCCAGCTAATACGGTAGCCCTGCCCCTTATCCACGGCTTCTCTTTCTATGGTTTCCTTTATCTATAGTTGACTGCCATCTGAAAATCTTCAAGGAGAAATTCCTGAAATGAACAAGTCATATAAGTTTTAAATTGCATGCTGTTCTCAGTAGCCTGATGATATTTCACACCGTCCTGCTCTGTCCCTCCCCTGGGTCCTGAACCATATTTTTGTCCAGTGTCTCCATGCTATATACACAGACTGCTGATTTGTCACTTAGTAGCCTTCGCGATCGACTATCAGATCAGTTATGAGAGAGAGAGAGAGAGAGAGAGGATATTCACGTAACTTTTATTACAGTATATTGTTATAATTGTTCTATTTTATTATTAATCATTAGTGTTAATGTCTTACTGTGCCAAGTTCATAAATTAAACTTTATCATTGTCATGTATGTATTGGGAAAAAACATACTATAGATAAGGCTCAGGACTATCCGCGGTTTCAGGCATCCACTGGGGTTCTTGGAAGGTGTTCCCCCGCAGATAAGGGGTGGGGGTCACTGTACCGCACTACCATGTTTATAATGAGAGAAGGAGAGGGAGATCGATCAGCTGTAACCATCCAAATCCAGCCATATTTACGAGTTCCTTGCTTCTTCTGCCTTGATGGCTAATTTTTTCAGTGCCTTCAGCGTAGCATCCCTCAGCAGCATTGTTCCAAATCGCTGAAGCTGGCAGCATTCGTTTCCTTGCTTAATCTCGGCAAGTTTTAACAAATTGTTAAAGCAGTGTTTTCCTTGAATATGCTTAACGTTTGCTTTTATTCATCTGAACGTGAAAGGCAGCCCTGCATGCAAGTGCAATCTGTCTCCAACCCAGCGTCTCCTGCTGCCCAAACGAGAGTGACGGTCGAGCCAGCCTGTGTCCAGCATATGATACCATTGTGGCCACTCCGTGGATGGCAAGGGCATAGCAGGTCATATTGACTGTTGGCATTTTGATCCTGCATACGATACACTGAAGACAAAAGAGACAATCTTCTGTGTTGCCTGCTTGGAATTTTCCACTGTACCAGTGTGAATTTGCCAGGTGGGCAAGACGGATTCTATTTCTTTATTTCCTTTAAATAAAATGGAATCTTACCCATATCGCCAAGGCACACGGTTGGTGATTACGGGCTCTCCTGGCAACCACTTCCATTGCAATTTCATGCAAAAGCAATGGCTTTTGGCCAAGCAAAACTATCAGAGTCCCTACAAGTCTTTCCATTTTTAATGATACAACTTTGTAATTGGATGTGTTTTGGACAAGACTCTTGGATGGTAAGGGACAGGGTCTCTCTAAATATAACTCAATTAAAAGGGGGTTATTATATGGAGACAGGGACAATATTTTGAATATCTGAAGACTGAAAATGAAGTCCAATGGTCTTTATAGGGTTTGGTTTAGAAGTAGAAAAATCAGAAGTGTGTATTCTCAAAGCCTCTCTCTCTCTCTTCCTCTGTCTCTGTCTCTCTCTGCAACCTCTTCTCTCCTCTCTCCTCTCTGTCTCCCCTCGTGGTCTTTGTGCTGCATATCCTTGCTCATCCCAGATTCCCTCTCTGCTCATTTTCTTCTGTTGACTCACAATCTTTGTTTCTCGGTCATTCTAGCATGTGTGGGACTAGCTCCTGCTTTGACCCTGAACTTCATAATCTTTCTCTTCGAAGCTCATCAGTGGCTGGAGCTCCCGGATCCCATCCTTGGAAGCTCACCTTGCGGAATGAATTGTCTTTGAATCAGCTGTAGGACCCTGGTTCACCTTGTGTGGCCGGTGGGGTGGGGTTTGAAGAAATGGACATGCTCGGAGGAAAGCAAGGACGGTTGAAAGAACACAGTTTCTCCCAGAAGAACGTGGCAGGAAGCCTGGTTTCTGATTTTAAATTGTGGAGCGTGAGATGAGAAGTATCACAGAGGTCAGATTCATGCAGATTGGCTATCAAGTCATTAAAGCATAATCTAAGAAAGAAGGCCTTTGCATGTCCCTGTATTTCATCCTTTCAGGAATTACCTGACTCATTGAAAGACCTTTCCTATACACCTCAACTCTTATAGCTGTGCGATGTAGAGGTCCCTTGTAAGTATTTATATGCTGAGCTCATCGAACAGGACTCCAAAACAGATCAGGTCCATGAGGCCCAAAGTTAATTTTGGCCACAGAATCCTAGACTCCTAATCTCAGATTTTATGACAAGATGAAAAATGAGTATAACAAGACTAGTTCTCCAATACGACCTTGGCCTGTGAAGACCAGCCTGTACTTTACTAATGTGGAAACTAAAATATATTTTCAGTGATATTTCTAATGAATTAAGAGATTTGCCTTTACCATGAAGACCACAATGAGTGTATCCTCTGGTGAGAAATTTTCTTTCTAGATATCAGAAAATTATCATCACTGGATAAAAAGTACGCTTGGTACTGCAGAGCCAATAGAAGAGGCTACAATTGCAGATATTTTAGATATTTTAGATAGTCTGATAGGGTCAACTATAACAGATAGAGAGAGAAAACTGACCCAGAGAATGGTTTTAGAGAGAATATGGTAATTGACCAAGAGTTGTGATACCCACAATATCCAAAACACAGCTCTTGATATGGTTTCTCTTCTTATGTATAATACTGGACAGACAGACAGACAGACAGATGAGAGACACAGAGAAAGACAGAGAGAGTGAAAGAGACAGAGAGAGGATAGAGATAGATGGACAGAGATATATAGAGATAGATAATCTCTATCTCTTCAACCTTGTCTGTCTCTTCTTCCTACTTCTTCCTCCTCCAAATAATCCTTCTACTCTCCATTACTGCATTTTCTGTCACAGCCAGCATTGGTCATTTCGACACAATTTTATCAGATGTCTCTATTTCTAAGAGGCAGTTGAGTGTGTATTTCCAGATTACCCGTCCACAGAGGGAGACTGCTCTTGCAAAGAGAGAGACCCAGTCCCCTTAAGGTGCCCCAGATGGCACCGTGCTCCGGGTGACTCGGACAGTCAACCCCGTGAACTGGTGTAGAGGATCTCTTTGCTTCAGCACGGTCGTGTCTTCTTCCCCAACTCCGAGAGCCTCTCCCTGAATCTATGCCTGTGTCATCTCTCCCCTCAAGCCTGACAACCAAGGTCATGTTTCGCTCACACCCCTCTGTTCATTCCCACGAGAGGTCCTCCTGAAGCACGCCCCAAGACAAAAAGCATCTCTAGAATCTAGTTCCAAATACTGGCCCTGTTTGGGGTCCTGAATGCAATGTCACAAAACTTTTAAACTGACACCCTAGATCCCACTAAAATATTTATGAGTTAACTAAATATTTTTTCTAAAAAAAAAAAAAAAAAAAGCAGTTACCACTAGATTGCATCTGTTTAGATGATGCTCCCCTTACTTCATTTTTTTTGTAGTATTCTTAAAAGCTATTTTCCCTGTGTGTTTGTAATTTTATTTTGTTTATCAGTGAAGATAGTAGACTGGAATAAAATCTGTCAGATTTAATTCTCAGCTGCAGTTCTCAAAATAGACATTTCATAAGTAACATGTGGCTTGCTCAGCTAAAATTAAATGTCTCCGTGTTTCCAAATGTTTTCCGTCTAGAATTTGCAACATACACCCTTCCAGAACTATCAAAGACTCTGAAAATTACCGCTTAAAAATGTCACTCTGTTTCAGACTTGTCACCGGCTTTAAACACTGGCTGTAGATAAAATTAAAAGAACAACGGTAGGAACAACAAACCCTAGAACAATCTAATGCCATTAAAAAAAAAAAAGAGCCAAATCTCATTCTCTCATTTATGGAAGTTCAGTTCAGAGAAGCATCATACCAAAGGACATGATATGTATTAGTACAATCACCTACCTTTATGACAGTCTAGGAACCAAAGAATAAGTCAAAGCCTCCGAGATTATACATCTCAGTGGTTCCTAATTTTCAGAATCTCCTAATAGCTTTAAAGACGCTATAGAACCAGGCCTCCTCCTCTGAATACCTGGATTTAGTAAATACAGAATGAGATTCAGGGAGTGGGGGAACCAAGTCTACCCTGCTTCTCTGCCTCCGCCATGAGTTGTTCTAGGTGTCTCTTTCCCTGCTGAATGAACAAGGGTTTTTGTAAGACAAGCTGTTGATTCTTCCAGTGGCTTCTACAAGGCAACTTTAGGAGACTGATAAAGGGAAGAAATCTATTCTCAGAAAAAGAAGGAAGAAGAAGGAGGAGAAGGAGGAGGAGGAAGAGACAGTAGAAGGGGAAGGGGAGGGAGAGGAGGCAGCAAAGATGCATAGTTGTCGTCCCCTGACAATACCAATGTTTCATGGAAAGGAAGGAGAAGGGGGAATTGCTAAAGGATATAAAAGGTGATTAAATGGGACCCCTGAGAATACACACGAGGGGCCCGCATTTCCAGGCAGGAAGGATGAACTCTGCTGAGAAGCGTCCCGGTGGAGTTTCGACAGCGAGCCCCACGGATCCTAAAGACAGGTGGAAGTCGCAGCTCTGCCACTTCCCAGATGTGTGACTTTGGGCAACGTGCTTAACCTCCCTGGGATCAGTGTTCCATCTGTAAAATGGAAATCGTAAAAGGGCTTGTCCTCCTCTGTGATTTCGAGATGATCTGTCTGAAACACATAGAACAGTTCTGGGACACACTCGACGCTACGTACATGTCACAGTCGTTGTGTTAGAATAGGACCCGATGACTAGGAGAGATCGGTGGAGGAGGGATGAGAAATGGGCAGGGAATTTAGGTTGCGTTTGCTAAAATACATTCAGTGAAAGGAAGTGAAGAAAGGGTGCTACAACTCCAGGAGCAGCTGACTACCCATCACTAGGGAAGTTACCATGGTAACAGTAGCCATAGTAACATGGTAACAGCTGCACACCTGGGGGGAGTACCAAGTTCTAAGCACCGAGTTCCCCACACATGTGTTTACTGAGTGCTGACACCTGATGAAGGAAGAGAAGGTTCCTATTTGACATATACGGAAAGCTAACGCTGAAAAAGGAACTTATCCAGGCCCATACAAGAGAGTAAAGTGCAAATTCGAACCCAGGTTGGCTGTTTCCAGAAGCCCACTTCTTAGCCACTAAGCTATGGGAGAAAATGTCCCTACACAGACTAAAACATGATGCGGCTTCCCACTGCATTTAAGAAAATGACCAAATTTTTAATACGACTTCCTCGGCCCTACAGGTTCCAAGCTTATCTGCCACCTGCGGCCCCTTCCATCCTACATCCCAAATTCCCTGGGGTCCCTTCAGACACTCTCCCACACTACGCATCTGACCAAGTTGGATCCCTTTGTTATGTGTACTTAAAGTACCACAATTCTCCCTTTGTAGCATTTAATACAGTGACAATTTTATATTGGTGGTGTGACTTCGAAAAAATAATTTTTGTAACCCTACTAACCTGCAGGCTCTACGTAGACAAGGGACCACATCTGCTTTTGTTCTGTGTTGTCTCCTCAATGTTTATGACATGCCTGATACTTAGTAGCTGTTCAGTAAAAATGAGTTCAATGAATAAATGCTCTGCCATGCTGATGACCTGCCACCTTGTTGCCAATCATACATAATAATTGAGGTTGCAGCCCATGCCATTAAGAATGCCCACAGCCCATTATGGAGTTTGAACTCACGGCCAACCCACTGGCATCCAGCTCTGGATCCAGCTGTGATCACTGACCCTAATCAATCTGCAGTGTGCCCTGCGCCCCCTTTGATCTCTCAGAGCGTCTCCTCTGTGTGAATGTGGGGGAGTCAGGAGAGGGGTGGAGGCGAAGGCTGGAGAATGTGAGGGTACTGAGTGCACCCCAGCCTCCAGAGTTTCAGATTATTACATGAATGCGCTAGGAAGCATTCGGAATCAGCTCTATCAATTATTTAAAACTCATAATTCAGCCCCTATTAAAGATTTATTGCAACAAACTAAAAAACAAAGTACAGGCACAACAGAAACAGAACACAGGGGCTGCCATCAGAGCTACACAGTGTACAAATTGTTCATGTCAATGAGAGACACGTAAGGAGAGACTATTTCAAAAACAAGCCAGGATTTCTGAGATTACTCAGCTCTATGTGTGCACATGTGTGTACTTCCGTGTACATTTTAGCGGTTTTTTTTTTTGCATTCTTTTTCCATTTGGCACCAGGCATCGATTCCTCTTGGTTCGAAATCCTCGCCAAGACTGATGCATTACTATTTTTTAATCTTCGATCGGCAGAAGATTTGTCAGTCTGTCAGGAACACCGAGTCTGCTGCTTGCTATACCATCTTGGGGCAAAGCGTTGCAGGCAGAGACACCTGGGTATAAATCCTGGCTCCATCTCTTACCAGCTGTGAAAACTTGGACCCGGTTATTGAACACTCTGAGTCTCATTTTCCTCATTTGTAAAGTGGAGAGGATAAAAATACCTACCTCACTGAGTATTACATGGAAATATATCTATAAATTGCCTAGCACGCGAGTGTTCGATGCACAATTGTTGCATTTTGTGGTACCGTAGAACGAAATCCCTATTATCATCTTCAACTTTTACATGGATCTATTACATCGTACTCATCTGTTTGAAGTATATAAAGCCTTTTATTGCAGTAGGGAACCTGACATCTTGTAAGTAAATGATACTCGCATGCAGATGGGAAGAAAGCAATGGGAGAGATTTATTTTCCCTTGTTCTGGTCCCAGGCATTTGAATCATGTTAATCTTAATAGCCGGGTGAACTTGGGTGAGGTTATTTAACTTCTCTGTGCTTCCATTTCCTTATGTACAAAATGAGATCCTCCTGTTACCAACTTCTTAGTGTTGTTGGGCAGATTAAATCAGTTAATACACATAAAATTATTAGCATAGGCCCTGGCACCTAGAATGTCCATAGGAGTTAGTTATTATTTTGCTATTATTATTAATGTTGTTGATGGCGTTATAACATGCCTACATAGCAAATAATTCACTTGCTGATTCAGCATATTTAACATCTCATTGTCAAATATATACTCAATTGGTCTATTTCTTACCTCCTCCTTCACCAATATTCTAGCCCAAATTGTCACCGTTTTCCATCTGCGCTGCACCAAAATTGCGCATGGATCTTTCTGTAGCTACTCCGGACCCCTTCCCATTCATGCTCCCATTAGGAAGAGGAATTTTTTTTCAAACACAAATTTGACCACGTGGCCACCACCCACCCTTCCACTTAAAACCGTTCATTGGTTTCCCTGAAGACGAAAGCAAACTCCTTGGCTCGGCCTCGCACGGTCTGGCCTCCGCCCACATTTGCACCCTCCTCTGCTGCTCCCCCTCACTCCTGGTTTTGAGCCACTCTGGTCTTTTTCCAGTCCCAGCATTGTGCTAAGTGTCACCACACGTGCCATCGCCTCGGCCTGGAATGCTCCTCTCTCTTTGCTTTTCTTCACCCAACTAGATGCCCGGACTGTTCTTTCTTCAGGTCTCAGAATCCATATCACCTTCTCCAGGATGACTTTCCTACCTGCCGTGTCCACTGGGATGTCTGTCTGCTGTCTTCTACGACCGACTCCTCTCCCTTCACAGTTCACGATTAGCCGCTTGTGTTACCGTAGTTAGGTATCTGCCTTCCTCTCTAGCTTCATGAGAGACAGTGTCCCGAGTATCTTGCACATGATGGGCGCTAAGCAAATATTTGCCTATTGCCTGAATGCAATGTAACAGGTTCCCATAGGTTCATGAGAACCAGGAAGAATTCTCGGCATCCCCCGCATCCACCAACATCATGTAGAGCTGGGGATTGCGTTCCCAGCACGGCCACTGTACGCTTCTAAATGGAGCTCACCACCCTGAATTATAAATTATCTATTGACAGACTTAGCGTCTCTTATCAGACTGCCTCATTCATTTCTCCCATCGCAGTGTCTGACATAGGTATTCAATAACTGTGGGTAGAGGGAGAAAATAAGAGAAGAAAGGGAAGGAGGGAAGAGCAGACCAGTCCCCTAAGCGTAGAATCACTTCTTGACGTCTGTAAGTCAAACCATCCCTCACCCTGGGTGCATCTGAGCAACGTGGAGTGTCAAGAGGAGTTTCATGCCAGAGGTGCCCCCAGGCGAGGACAGGGTCCAAAGTCAAGACACTGAGCAAGACATCTGCAGTTGGAGAAGATCATAAACCAGAGCCCAAGCAGTCACATAGTGCCCGGCACGGGGTGACCCCGAGGCTATAACCCCTGACCCAGGATGACCCCGAGTTCATATCCATTTAAGCAAATCCAGATAAGGCTCTTGCTCACACAGTGGAACGCTCAGCTCCTCAATTCGCTGTGAGAGGCAGAGGGGGAAGCATAGGCATTTTTGCAAGATCTGTTTCTGGCAATCTTCAATAAACTAAAACAGTTGAACATACAGAATTTTCTGTTGTTTCTGCAAAGAGATAATTTGTTACATGGAAACTCATTTGCTTATTTGGAGTAAACACTGCCTCAGACCCAGTAGAGATTAACACTCGTGGTTGAGACGGATTGAGAAGGAAAAGACATAATACTTCGCTGTTCTATTTACTGTGTTAAATATAGAGTGGGAATTGATGAAAAATGCGCTGGAGTTCCCCGTGTGAGCCTAAGTGATGAACTGGGGTTTATTTGCCATCTGGCTTTTAAGCAGGGATTTTTTTTCATGTCAGAAAAATGCCACCTTCAGAACTATCGCATTACAGACATCTGTTTATCAGACCTTTGCCGGAATGAATTATTCAGAATGTGCTTAAGGTTGTACTTTACCTGACATATGGAAATGTAAAGTTGCATACTTAGTGTCGGCATATATCTGTCTACATAAAATCAGGTGTCACGCTCCTTACTCAGAATGTTGCAGCGTGGTAGGTGGCGTTTTCAGTCTTGGAGATATTAATTGCTCTGCTGCCGTCTGTGGTTCCTGATTGTCGGAAAGCAACCTGCAGAATCCCATGTGACTGCGGGTGTCTGTCCTGGCGCTCCCACTTGTTCCTATCATGTCCCTTAAGACTGCAGTGGAAAACTACTTGTAGGTAGTTTGGGTTTCGTGATAAAACTCTGTTGTTGACTGACAGCCCCTACCGTGGGCCCGGTTTTAAAGGTGTAGATTCTGTCAACTCCATATTGTCGTGGAGCTTACAGGGGACATAAAGGAAGAATCACCATGATTAACGTGTTACTTCAAACTGTGACGAGAGGGTCTATGAAAGAAACAGAGGTCCATGAGCGTCTGTCTTGAAGGAGCCTGGGCTTCAAGGAGGGCTTCTCGGAGGAGGTGATTCCGAAACTGTCATGAAAGGGTGAGCGAGCATCTCCATTGTGGAAGCAGGAGATGAGTGTTTCAGATGGGAGGGAAGCCTATGTCAGAGTGCTGTACGGCTCAAGCAGCATGTCGTGAACCATTCAGAGGCCAGTTTCGCAGGAGCCAGGAGAGCTCAGTAGAGAGAAGGGCTGACTGCGTCTGGAGAGGTCGGCAGATCTGAGCCCCCGGGGCCTTATAGGCTGGGGTAAGGAGATCGGTGCTTATGTAGCAAGAGCAGTGGGAAGCCATTGCTCAGATTCTAACGAAGAGGCAGATTACATTACCCCCTTTTAACTATCAAAATATTCCTAAACCTACCCCGTTGCTTATTTGTCTTCGAATTTCTTAACATCTAGTGGTCAGTGAATTCTTGTCAGTGAATAATCCATACTGTGAGGGAACCACTTTGATGAGACATTAGGTCCATGTAAGTTCTAGAAAGAGACTCCATGATGATTTACCCCACAAAAGTGGTGGGAAGTTTGTCAACATCTATAAATGTCCCTGGGGACCTTTCTTTAGATAACCCGGCGTTACATTTTACCTAAGGCACAAATAAAGAGGTGCCTTTTAGAATGTTTTCAAGGCAGCAGAGCAAACACAGGTGAGAGATGAACATGGCAGAGAGAAGGAAGGAGGGAGAAGGGCTCTCTGCCTTTGGGGGCTGCTGCTGCCTGGCCAGAGAAAAAGCGAGGTCCCACTGCCAGCAGGTGGGCTGGAAACTAGTGGAGCTCCTGAGGTGGAGAGGGTAGTAGACACTGGAAGGGAAGAGCTTCTGGATCATGGAAGCTGTTTGTTGCTCAGGGATGCTGGGACCATTTGGAAGTACATCCCTACCAATCCAGTGTCTGCATTCCAGGAAGCTACCATGCTACCACAAAGCACACAGCCTGTGTACAGTGCCAGTCTCCCCTTTTCCTCGGAGAATACGTTCCAAGCCCCACAGTGGATGCCTAGAACAGAAGATCGTCCCAAACCCTCTGTAAACTACGTTTTTTTTGGTTTTTTTTTGTTTTTTTCCGGACATGCATACTTTTTCACAAAGGAAGCACCTTCTGGCCTCTCTGCTTATCCAAATTGCCAGCATCACTACTCTCGCACTTTGGGGCAATTATTAAGTAAAATAAGGGTTACTCGAAGGATTATTACAAGCGCCACAATACCGTGGCAGCTGACCGGAGAGCCGAAACGGCTCCTAAGGAACTAACAGGTGTGTAGCGTGTGCAACGTGGATGCACCGGACAAAGGGGTGGTGACTCACGTCCTGGGCAGCGTGGAGCGGGCTGGCATGAGATGCCGGCATGCAACTCACAGCAGCACACAAGTGAAAACGTGTGCATTGTTTATTTCTATAACTTTTCATTGAATGTTTTAGGACCATGTCTGACCACAGGTAACTGAAACCGTGGAAAGAGAGACTGCGGATAAGCGAGGGCAACTGTGTGCCCCAACCTGAGGCGGCACAGGGATGGGGTGCCCCCGTGGGACTTAGCCAGGGCAGAACGTAGGATGTTCTCACTCACTTCTTCCCCACCTCGAAGTGTATGTAGATCTTTCTCATAATTCTAACCACTTTATTGAGGTATCATTGATATGCCCCAAAATGCATATATTTAATGGATATAAGTTGGTGAGTTCGAGTATATGCACTCACCTGTGATATCAGTCCCACAATCAATGTAACAGACATATCGATCACCTCTAAAAGTTGCTTTGTGTCTCTTTTTTCTGTTTTTTGCTTTTTTTTTTTTAAGAGCATTTAACCTGAGATCTCCCCTCTTAACAAACTGTTGAGTGCACGCACAGTGCTGTCCTGTTAGCTTAGCTCCAGGCAGGAAACTTGCTGTACAGAAGGACTCTAGAACTTATTCATCTCGCGGAACTGAAACTGGGTGCCCATGGAACAGCTCCGCATTTCTCCCTGTCCTCAACCGTTGCCACCATTATTCCGTTCTCCGCTTCCGTGAGTTTGACCGTGTGTCCTCCTGTGATGGGCTTACTTCACAGAACAATTTCCTTGGGTTCATCCAGAGCGTCACAAAGTCAGGATTACCTTCCTTTTTTTTTTTTAAGGCTGAATAATATTCCGTTGTATAAATACACCATATTTCTTCATTCATTCATTTCTCAGATAATTTTTAAAATCAAAATGAAAGCTGCACGCGTGTGCGCACGCATGTGTGTGCGTGTGTGCGTGTGCGTGTGCACGTGTACGTGTACGTGTGTGTGTGTGTGTGTGTGTGCGTGCAAGCCCGCCATCCTGCTGCACTGCATGCATCAGGCATCCAGGGGTGTGTTCTAGACTACTATTCCCAGCGCTTCTGTGTTCTCCGTGATGCTCGAGTGGGAAGATTATGAAACTCATCTATCTTGGACCCAGCTACTGTCCGGGGAGGCCTCTTCTTTCTCCCCTCGAGTTCTCCTTGGCGTTCCTGTTCTCAGGGACCTCTGCTTCGCACCTGCAAAGAAGACCAGCTCACCACTGGAGGCTGCTTACTCTGCGGGAGGCTGGAAGGGGATGCAATCAAAGTGGCGGGTTTTGTTAGAGAGGAATTGCTTTGTTTTGTGCTCAGTGAAGTTACACTTTTCTACAAATTCCCCGGTTCCCAATTCCCTCAGACAACAAAACTACAATTTGCTGGATAAACAAAAACAGTGGGAATGAAACCTCCCTGGCAGCCCGTCTGTCAGAGGTGCTGTGCTTGTTAGCTGTGGTAAAAGAGTTAGAATGCTCCCTTCAATTGTACCAAACTGAATTACTTAATAAACTTGGTACAACTTTCTTCCCTGGGAATCGGTGCTGTTTAAAAAAAAAAAAATCTAATAAGGCTATTTTGCAGCATTAGCATTTTTGCATTTGGGCAGGGAGTTCAAACTTTATTTCTTCATCCCTTTTTTGCTAAATAGCAACTGTTTCTTTGCCCTTGCTTCTTAGGTGACAGATATGACTATCACTTTAAAAAAAGGCTGCTTGGTTAACCCTTTCAAAATAGGTAGCTAGCATGTGGAATGTTCTATTTATTCAGATTCTTCCCCCTCTAACAACATCTCCCTACCCCACCACCACCAAAAGGAAAAAAAAAAAGAAAGAAAAGAAAGAAAAGGCAGACTGCAGGTTAACTATCCATATTAGTAAGAATTTTACAAATGCCTGAGGCAAGTTCACTGCCATGGATGGAGATGGTGTCTTTGACAGACAGACTGAGCCAGCCCTGACCTAAGAAACATGCTGTTTTCGCATCGTGTTATTAATAGCTGAGGGCTGTCTGTTTATTCTCTGGGCCTCTGCTGTCCCCAGAAGCGAAGTCGGTATCCACACGCTTTCTCTGAAAGGACACCAGGGCTTCCAAGATGAGCTTTGCAGGGAAGCAGGCTGCTGGATTCCTCTGGAGCGTTCTGCAGAAATCCAGCGCTTTCTACTTGTCCAGCAAACTACTCAATAGAAGGAACAGTGAGTGAAATTCCACTTCATCTTGGCTGGAACACTTTATCATTTCTTTAAAAACGGCCCACTTAGGAGTGGGAGCAGCATCGATGCTCATAATAGCACATTGGAGAAAACGTCCAGCCAAATCCACGGAACGTACTCCTCCTACGGGCGGGCAATTCCCAGAAGCAATTTATTAGCCCCTCCCCCACCGCCCCGTCCAAAATATATATTGTCATGTGGAGCAAAAGGATTAAATATTTATATCTGTCCGCTGGGGTAATAAAACTGTATTCAATTATGGCACAGGCACACTCTAATGATTGTTGAAAACTTGGTAATAACCCTAAAACTCATAAAAAAAATACAGGATAAACAATACTGGAAGAAAATTATGGGAAAATAGCCTCTAGCCTGTGGAAATGCGGCTTTATTTTGAAATAATTTGAAATAACAGCGAATGCATAAGAACATCAAGTTAGTTTACATAACCACACTCTAATCCCCAGAAACTTTTCTTTATGTTTTTGTCGGTAGTGTTTGTGGTAAATTGCAAGCTGCCCGGAGAGACTTGGATCTCCCTAGGGACAGGGGCAGCCCATTGTTCGTTTTTGAACCCTTGACACTTTCACAGAGCCTAGCTCAGAGCTGGTGCTCCATAAAATACTTGCAGAACTAAATTTAAAAGGTCATTATTTGCTCAACGAGTCCATCTCATCTCTCTATTCCAGTGATTCTCAACCAAGGCTGATTTTGCTCTCCAGGGGACATTTGGTCACGTCTGGGGATATTTTGGGTTGTTACAAGTTGGGAGAGGGAGGGTGTGCTACTGGCAGCTAGTGGATAGAAGCCAAGGATGCTGCTAAAATAAACATCCTTTGATGCACAAGACGCCCTCGCTGAGGTTGAGAGCTACCTTAACCTCTGTGTCCACTGCCCAGTGGACTTCACTCTGAGAAACACTGCACCGAGCTGTCCTCGAGAAAACTGTTGTATCCACGTGTCCATTTGCTAGAGTGGCCATAACAGAGTATACCCCAGACTGGGTGGCTTCAACACAGACATCTATCGTCTCGCAGTTCTGGAGGCTGGGAGTCTGAGATTGAGGTGCAGTGGGATTGGTTCCTTCTGAGGGCGGGGAGGGAGAGTCTGTTCCAGGCCTCTCCCCCGGTGGTTTGCTGGCAGCCTTTGGCATTCCTTGGCTTGTGGATGCATCACCCTGGTCTCTGCCTCCATCTTCACATGGTGTTCTCCACGCATGTGTGTGTGTGTGTGTGTGTGTGTGTGTGTCTGTCTGTCTGTCTCTGTGTCCAAATTTCCCCTTTGTAGGACACACTCCTATTGAATTAGAGCCCATCTGAATGACCTCATCTTAACTTGACTATCTGCCAGGATCTTATATTCAAATTAGGTCACATTCACAGGTACTGGGGGTTAGGACTTTGTTATCTTTGTGGGGGACATTTCAGCCCATAGCAATCCCCTTCTCTCCAGCTCTGCAGCTCATATCTACTATTTCTCGAAAGCACTCCACCGTTCAGGATCTGACATGTTATCTTACCACCTTCAGCCTTGTGGGGTCCTCTCTGGCACTCTAGTGCAGGGCCCTCTAGGACAAGTTTGCCTCATTTTGCCTTGACTGTGCCTGGCTCCTCCAGGACTCTGCCTTTGCAGCTGCCCTCCCTCTGTGTAGGGCAGCCTCCTTCCCTCCCTGCCTCCCTTCCTTTCCTCCCCTTCCCTTTCCTTCCTTCTTTTCTTCCTTCCTTCCTTCCTTCCTTCCTTCCTTCCTTCCTTCTTTATTCCTTCCTTCTTCCTTCCCTTCCTTCCTTCTTTCCTTTCCTCCTCCTCCTTCCCTCCTTCCCTCTTTCCTTCCTCCCTTCCTTCCTTGTCCACTGGGAAACTCACACTTACCTGCCAAGACCCTGAAGCAGGACCTCTTCCGGATCGCACCCCTGCCGTGTCCAGTCCTATACAACGGTGTTTCCGGGTTGCAGACTACGACCCACCCTTGACCACCCCTCCCAGAACACATTTACAATTACAAAATACGCCTTATCC
This sequence comes from Pteropus medius, assembly GCF_902729225.1. NCBI lineage: Eukaryota > Metazoa > Chordata > Mammalia > Chiroptera > Pteropodidae > Pteropus > Pteropus medius. Next base: position 7,991,950 of record NW_024349798.1, read on the forward strand.
ATGTGCCCAGCAAGAGCAGACCCTCAATGAAAAACTGTTGGAATAGCATCCCATCTCTTCCAGAAAGTTATCCCTCCAGATATCTGAGTCGGGTCCTGTGGGGGTGAGGAGGACAGATCTCGGGGTCAGAATGCCTTGTCATAAGCCCTCCTCCACCTCATTGACTCACCGTGCAAATTTGAGCCAGTCACTTGGTCTCTCTGTCCCGCAGGTAACTCATCTGTAAAAAGACATAGGTGTAGTACCAACCTCAGAGGCATGTGTTACGGATGAAATGAGTTCACACGTGCAAAGAATTTCGAACAGCTCCAGGCACACACTAAGTAGTCACAAATGTGGCCGCTCCCCCACCTCCTCTCTCCAGTGGCTCCATTCTGCCCAGGTCTCCCCTTCTGGATTAATTTTCTATTGCAAATGACCACAAACTTAGTAGTAATTGAAAACAGTGCAAATGTATGTTCTTACAGTTCTGGAAGTCAGATGTTCAAAATGGGGTCAAATCAAGATGCCTGCAGGGCAGCATTCCTTCTGAAGACTTTTCCAGCTCCTAGAGGTGCCTGCGTTCTTCGGCTCATGGCTCCTTCCTCATCTTCAAAGCCGGCTGATTCCAACCCCTGCCTTGGTCATCACACTTCTTCTCTGGCCCTCTTGCCTCCCTTTTTAAAGGACATCTGTGATTACAGTGGGCTTATTAGGATAGTCCAAAACAATCTTCCATCTCCAGATCCTTAACCGAATCACATCTGCAGAGTCTCTTTTGCCATGCGAGGCAACATATTCATAGGTTCTAGGGATTAGGATGTGGGGCTCTGTTGAGGGGGCCATGATTTTGATTATCACACTCTCTAAGTGTATTTAATCTGCATGATGGGTTTGGAGCGGCAAACATGGGTTTATATTCAGGCTCGACCACCTAGAAGCCGTGTAACCTTCCTGAGCCAGATCCTTCTTCTGCAAAATAAAAATGAGACATCATTCAGTGAGGAAAGGGAGGCAGGAGAGCTCTGAGCCTGGCCAAGCCTGTTTCTGGCCACTTGTTAGAATGACTTTTGTTGGTTTGACCCTCATCTGGGTTATTTTCTCCCAAGTCTAGCCTTTCCATTATTGCCTGCAGCCAACCACCTTCTGCTTATCTGAAGCAAGAAATGCACTTCAGGCCGCCTGCCCTGACCACCCAGAGTGACCCTCTGCTTTTGCCTTTACCTCGTGGCCTTGGCTAGTTATGCTTGGGCAGGATTTGCTTTGTGTCTGCTTAGCAAATTTCGTGAGGCGTTTCCGACTTGTAGTGCTCCACAGGCAGGTCTCTCTTCAAAGCGAAGACTTTTTTTTTGTTTGGTTTGTTTACCCCCTGTTCATTAGTCTTGCCTCCGGAGATGGCAAGTCTCAAAGAGAGCATGACATGCATGGAGATCAAAACTTGGGCAGCTTGAAACCTCGGGGGCACGCCTAGAGATTGGGCACACTGGTGGGGTTCTGATGGGACTCTAGGAAGGTGAAAAAGCAGACTCAAGCAGAAAATGGGAAAAAAAACGAATGCTAACGGGAGTCTAATAAGATGATTAATCCACATCTGCAGTTCATGCATTTTCGTCAAACTTCCAGAACAGATTTGGGAGTTGGGCCCGGAGCATCTTTTTAGGGCAAGAGAGTCACTCCTGGATTTTCTGATTCATCAGCTCTGGAGTGGAGCTCTGTCACTGACATTTCTAGCAAGTTCCTGAATGATGCCGACACTGTGGGGGCCATTGCATTTTGAGGACCACTAGGCTTGTGAGATGAGATGTCTATGAGTCAAGATGTCTCAGGACCCTGTCCAGCTCAGATCCATCAGATGTCATCTCTGAATGATTATACTAAATACTTGCCCAGGTTGAGGTATAGTTCTTGCCTATAAAGAAAGAGTTTCTAGTCGAGAGAGGAAAAATGCATGCCAGAAAAGCAGCTAGAATCCTATGTCCTAGAAACTCCGAAACAGAGCTCGGGCTTCACTTTCTCTTTGAAGCCCTCCCTGCCCACCACGGTCAAAACTCTCTCCTTTCTGTTCTCACTGTGTCTTGGGCAATACCTCTCTTCATCTGGCCCTTGTTGGACACCATGCATGAAATCGTATGCTTCCTGTCTCTCTAGTTCACTAGGCCTTGAAATGCCTGAAATCTATGATCTCATGATAGTCATCTTAGCTGCATATACTAATTGCTCAATAAATGCTTGAGACGTGAATGGCTGCATGCAGGGCCAATGAATGGTGGGGATGACAGACTGAACCAGAAGTTACATGAGCATAAGCAATTTGTGTCCTTCCCAAAGGGGGACGCTCCCTTTATCAGGCAGCCTTTCTGGGCATCCCAGTGAAACGCCTGCTGATATCTCATTATCTAGGATTGAGTCACATGGCCAAACCCTAGCTGCAAAGGATGCTGGGAAGTGTAGTCTTTCCGCCTCACCCCTACCCCCCCTTGTGGAATAATGTAACGAGTTTAAAAGAGAGGAGGTAAGAGTGGATACCAGGCTGAGAACCATCTGTCCCTGCCCCGTGAGGAATGGGATTCTGAAGGGTGAGGAGACCTCAGAAAGAGGGCCCCCAGGCAGGTGAACCAAGGTGGCAAACAATGTCTGGCTGCCTTCAAGGCCTCTGATAGGCTGAGGAAGGCTGAGGCTCTCCGTGGGTTATTTAAAAATCAAGAAACACAAAAACCAGGTTTCGGAAATGTTCTGTTCACCTATTTAAATGTAATACGGTAGCACTTTTAATTTGTCTCCACAATTATAGGCTGTGTGGCATTTTGCAAAAGTTTCATCGTCCCATTTAACACTCCCTATGAATGTGAGGTCCAGCCTCTGTGTCTACACTCCTTCCCACTGTCTGTCATGGCGAGCCTGCCGTGTTATATGATACTGTCTAAGCTCCCCCACCCACCTCAGCACCTTCCACCCCCTTGCCCAGTCCTCATACTCTTTACGTGCCCAGCACCTCGCACAGTGCCTGGTACCCAGCCTATCCTTTGAGAGAGAGATACTGAGTCAGCAGCATCTCCAGGCCTTCTCCAGAGATGCTCAAATGCCGAGGACCTGGGATTCACCCCACACGACTTTAATTCAGAGGCTCCTCGGGGTGCCCCATGGCTAGCGGATCTTTCTCCGAGAGGCCCTGTGTGGGCCTGGCCCCATGCCAGGCTGGGCAGGGCCTACCCTCCCCAGCTTCCTCTCCTACACAGAGCTTCTGGGCAGCCAGCAGTTAAGTCCATCGTGGGAAGCCATTGTGTGTGAAACACACGGGGACAGCGGGCGTGCAAAACTACTTCCCCGCCCCGCATGTGGCATAATTGTATTTTCAGGGAGGGCCGATCTATTAGCCAAGTGCGGGTCTCAACTGTGTAACTTTTATAAAGGAAACACTGAAGGCCTCTCAGGGCGAAGGATATTATAATTATGGATGATTTATGCTCTCCAGCTAATGTATACATTGCACTTTGGGAGAACGTTCTGCTTGACGTGGCCAGAAACATTAAGCAAAAAATAGTGTTGCAGCCTGGCTTAGAAATCCATCTTTTGTTTTATGTCCAATCTATCCAGTGCTAAAATATTTGGAATGATATGTCCGCATGCTGCTGTGAAGGAAATATGAACATAATAAGTGTGTTTCTGATTTCAGACCGGATTGTAATTTCCTTCTAAACTACCTCACTGAGTTTAGCATGTTTATTCCTTGGTGGAATATTTGCCGCATATTGCAGTACAAAAGAAAATAATAATAATAATAATTTCAGGGCTAGGAGGGACCTTAGTGGTTATCTAGCCTGGGGTGTTTGAACTCAAATTACAGCGCAGACTGGTAAGTGATCTGACTTTTATGATTTGGACCCCAGAAGTCAGAGAAAAGAGGAAGAGGAGGAAGAAAGAGTGGAAGTCGCCAGAATGGGAACGCAGCCGCTTTGCCACGTTGCCCCGGTTAAGAACAGGCAGATGTAGGTGTGGCATCTCCCCTCCATCTGGCACATGGGAGACCTTCGATAAGTCACGGAATCTCTCTGGACCTCAGTGTTCATCTCAGCAAGAAGGGGATTAAGACCCACCCCTGATGCCGATGCGGGACTGGGGGCAGTTTCCCACTCCAAAAGCAATTCTCCAACACCAGCCGGGCGTCCTACAGTTCAACTCAATTCTGACACTATCTACCTGGAGGCAGCAGCACATCACACAGGTTGAGGGCTCAGTCCCGCAAGACAATGCCCCCCGCCCCCGCCACACACACACACATTTCAGGCTCAGATACCAAGTTCAGATGTTGTCACCTGTGTTTCTGACCAACCAGCTACGGGTGGGAGGTTCCCACGACACCTGATCTTGAGTCTGATCAGTTTTCGCTAAAGTGCCTCTCAAAACTCAGAGAAACATTTGACTCATGAGCCCCCCTGCATATTGCGAAAGGATGGGAGTCAGGAAGAGTGAGGTGGAGATGTAGAGGGCAAGGTGTGGGGAAAGGGCGTGGAAACTCCATGCCACCCTTCCCGAATGACCACGTGTCCACCAACCCGGAAGCTCTCTGAACTCCATTCTTTGCGTTTTTATGGAGGCTTCACGACATAGGCATGATGCTTAAATCATTGGCCACTGGATTCAACCTCCAGCCCCTCTTCCCCCCCGCAGAAGGTCAGTGGGGTGTGACCGAAAGTTCCAACCCTCTAATCACATGGTGGGTCCTCCAGGCAGCCAGCCCCAATCCTACCTGAGGGCTGAAAGGTGCCTCATTAGCATAGCAATAGACACCTTTGTTGCTCTCACCCACTGAGGGAATTCCAAGGGCTTTAGAAGCTCTCCGCCAAAAATGGGTGTGAAGACCAAATATGTATTCCTTATTATAAATCATAATATTACTGAGATCGAGACAGCTCTCCCCTCACCTGGCTGTCAGAGCAATGAATGTGATAATATATGCAAATTATCATTGTGACAGTGGCATAGCCAAGGAGAAAACAGGCCCCAGATTTTTGCCTGCCACAAATACATCCATTTCTACTTACAAACACTTGCTGACCCCATATTTCCTTCCTGCTTCTTTTCTGCCCACTGAAGTCTTACCCATCCTTGAAGGCTGAGTTTAGGTTCACCCCTAGACAATAATTTTGCTGGCTCCCAGACTTTTCACTTTCATGAGTCAAATGAAAAACAATGAAAGGAATGGAGTGTGTGCCCAATGATTATTTTGAGGACCTACTTCATACTTATATATGTTCACATGGGTACAGTGTAGCGCGCTATAAATAAAAGCACAGACACTAATATAATCTATTGAAGTTAAAAGTTGAACATGTGTGGTTTCATAGAAACTCACTGCTTTACCATTGTGTCAATCATTTTGGCTTGGATGACTAAATATTTCATCAAGCCCATACTGATATCTCCCTTTGCAGAAAGCTTTATAATTCTTTTCATTTTCACTACACACACTAGTGCTAATAATAACAATAATAATAATAATAATGGCAACTATTTGTCAGTTACCTACTATGTTGATGTATTTTACATGCCTGATTTCTTTTAATAATCTTACTAATGCAATATAGCTACACAGTCCTACAGAGCAGCCACCAGCCACATGGGCTATTGAGCACAGAGAGTTGCTGTAAATGTAAACTACATACAAGATTCAAACACCTAATGTAAAAAAGAATGCAAAATGTGTATTAATATTTTTTGTTTTAGTCAAATGTTGAAATAGTTTTATTATATTGAATTTATCTGTTATATATAATATATAAATCCAATTAATGTCACCTCTTCCCTATTTAGTTTTTCTTGATGTAGCTACAAGAAAACTTAATATTGTATACGTGGCTCACATTTGTGGCTCACAGGACAGCGATGATGTGGAGTACATATTAACTCCATTTTACGGATCAAGAAATTGAGGTTTTGTTTCCAAAGGCAGTATAAAGAGTGGACCCAGGATTCAAAGTTGGATTTGACTGACTTACTATCCAGGATGCTTTATTCAATGCATCTTTCATAGTTGGCTGTTTTTAGTAAGCACAGCACATAAAATGAATGTAAATCTCACCCCCCCTTCTATCTCTCGTCACGTGATCAGCAAGTTAGTTTCCACTATTTTTTTTTTTTTTTTTGCAAGACCTCCATAAGTCTTTCAAACAACAACCCCAAGATTCTGAACTGGCTTCTTACTAATTCTAGACACCACCTCTCCATGATACAAGATGTATTCCATTCAGTCGAAGCTCCTTCATTTCACCTTGTAACCATCAGCAGGTTCCAGAAATCAGCATTCTTCCTATGATACAGCTATTGTATCATGCAATTGAAGTGTTGTTTTTGTTGTTGCTTATTTTCAACATCCCATGTTAAGGATGAGCTCAGACTCTGTTTTTGATTCGTAATTAAACAGGAATCTCAATTCCAGCCTTGGTCCCTGGTCTTTCTGCAAAGAGCCTGTCCTGGCCAAAGTTATATTATGTTAGGGTACACACATTTGTAACAAACACACTCAATGGAGGATATCACACCTGGCGACTAAGTCTGTCTGGTGAAATGACTACATGGGCTCGTACGTGAAATAGAATTTGTGATCATGTGTGTGGCTCTCTATCGTATAAAGACATTCAAAAATACTTTCTTCCTTGATGTGTTCCACTTGGGAAATTCATGTTTTTCTATCCCCTCCTTCTTTACATCTGAAAGGAAGGAATGAGTTGGTAGAAATATTCTGCTCCAAAGGAAGATCAATGTTTTTTTGTTTTGTTTTGTTTTTAATATTTTTAGGCGAGGCAACCCTTGGTTGACCTCACAGATTTGCAAGCTTACAACTGTCAGCTTACAATCCTTTATTTTTTTTATTTTTATTTTTTACACCTACAGCACTTGGTCTCCCTAGGTGGTCTCCCATCCAAGTACTAACCAGGCCCAACCCTGCTTAGTTTCTGAGATCAGACAGGATCAGGTTTGTTCAGGGTGGCATGGCCGTAGACTGGAAGATCAATGTTAATAATGTTCATTTTTCTAAGTACAGCCTTATCCTGACATGAAAGTTTGGGAGCCCTAACATGGGCCCCCTCCCTGTCTTCTGCACCCAGGTGAGAGTCAAGATGTTCCAGACAGAATTTGCTCTTCTCGAAGTAGGGCATGTACACTATTTGATGGATTGACTCTCTTCATCACTTCGGCGAGAAGGAACCTCAGCATCCCTTATGGAAATATTTCACAGCCTCAGAGTGCTTCTTCTCCCAGCAGCAGATGGTTAACTTCCTCTCACAGCAAAATGTCCTCGGGAGGACTTTATCCTTTATCAGGAATCCTGGAAAAATACCAAGGAAGAAAGCAAGCTGGCACACACCTGCAGAGGGACCCAGGAGCCCTGGGTATCTCTCTAGGCCTTTCTTTTTCTACCTGGGTTTCTAGGTAGCCTACAGGAGACCCACTTTTGTTAAAAATGCAGATTTGGGGACTCCATCCCAGGCCTACCGAATCAGATCATCAGGGCGTGGAGCCAGGGCATCTTCATTTTTATCAGATTACCCAGGTGATCCTGGTGTCCGCTAACATGTACGAACTCTGACTGTAGGAGGACTTCATAGATGCTGGGCGAAACCATCTTAAATCCAACCAAATTAATTATTAATTAAATAAATGTCTGCCTGGACCCCAATTCATAACTTTCATGCTGCAGTGCCCTCCTGAGGTCCGGAGGTGCCATTTAATGAATGAGTAACCGGGGACATAAACATGAATTACTTATTTATTTGCTCCAAGTCCTCTTCCCCTTCTCAATGAAAACGTGGGCATCTGCCGCTGAGAACCCCCACCTGATGGGAGAGATCTGTGGTCCTTCTCGAGAAAAAAAAATTGCTCCCTGCCCTCAGAACGCAGGCAGGATGAAGCAGCAGTTCTACGTTTATATTATGCTTAATAATTAATCATGGGCACAGAAATATGCATGAGCATTGACTGCAGGCATTCTCAGTCAATAAACAAGTATTTTTAGTACCACGAATGCAGACTGAGCCTTTACTTTAAGTAAAAGATGACAAAGAAAGAAGGGGAAAGCGGGGGAAGGAGAGAGGGAGGAAAGCACTCTAATTGGCTATAAGGGGTCCTATTTGAAACACCAGTTTGCCATTTAATAATGACAGCTAATGTTTATTGAGCGATTCCTATTTATCATGTAGCCTACATCTATTAATTTCTTCAAATTAATTCCTCCAAACAGCCCTGTAGGGTAGTTACTATTATTAGCTGCATTTAGTAGATAAAAAAAAATCTGAAACACAGAGAGTAATGGTAAACTCCTGAGCATCACACAGCTAATAAGTGGTAAACCTGGGATTTGAACCGTGGGATTTAATTAAGTCTAGAGCCCACTGTCTTAAATGCTTCTAATTTCTCTGCCATGAAGCCTGTTTCAAAAGAAATATTTCCAAAAACCTTTCCATAAAAGACTGAAAATCCTATGGATTTCATTGACAGTGGGAAGTGGATAATCCATATCGATTACTGTATTAGGGTTCTTCAGAAAAACAGAACCAATAGGATATATGTAGATACATAGAAAGAGATTTATTTTGAAGTACTGGCTCATGTGATTATGGAAGCCAAGAAGTCCCATGGCCTGCCATCTGCAAGCTGGAGATCCAGGAAAGCTGGTGGCTTAGTTCCAGTCCAAACCCGAAGACCCAAGACAGTGGATGTCCCAGGACAGGAGAAGGCAAACATCCCAGCTCAAGCAAGAGAGCAAATTCCCCTTTCTGCTGCCTTTTTATTCTATTCGGTCCCTTAGAAGATTGAGTGATGCCCACCCAGATGGATGTGGGTGCTCTTCCTTACTCAGTCTACCAACTCAAATCCTAACCTGCTCTGGAAGTGCCCTCACAGACACATCTAGAAACAATGTTTTCCCAGCTTCTGGGCATCCCTGAGCCCAATCAAATTGACCAACAAAATGAACCATCACAGTGATTAACTCATTGCATTGTAATTGGGAGTGATAATTTACATAATAGGTCAGTAAAAGATTTCCAAGAGCTTGAGAGACTTGGCTGAGATCACCCCTGATATGGCTGTAATGAGATTGCCATTCTTCTGCCTGCAACCAGAGCCCTTTCTACTGTTTGTCTTGCTTCCTCTCGGCATAAACAGCTTGTTTGAGCTGATCTTGAGAAATCTGGACAAATCCTAGCAGTTCATAAAACATTAAGGACAATAGAGGCTCGTGGAACGGTTTTGTAGGGTTGCCTCACAAATTGCCGCGAACTGGGTGGCTTGAAACAAGAGAAATGATTCTATCACAGGCTTGGAAGATAGAGGTACAAAATCATTGCGTCGAAATGATTGGTTCCTTCGGAAGGCTTGGAGGGGGAATGCGTCGCATGCCTCTCTCGCCGTTTCTGGTGGCTCCGGGCAGTCCTTGGCATCCCTTGGCTTGTGGCCACATCATTCCGATTCGTGCCTCCATCTTCTGTGTCTGTGTGTGTCTGTGTGTGTCCTCTCCTCTACTTACAAGGACACTAGTCATTGGATGCAGGGCCCAACCTAAATCCAGGGTGACCATATCTCAAGATCATTAACTTCATTACATCTGCAAAGACCTTATTTCCAAATAGAATCCCATTCTCAGGTGTCAGTAGTTAAGAATAGTGAGGACCCTCTTCAACTCTCCACAGTGTCCACTGGGGAACAGATTGTGGGTTTGTTGTGAAGTCAGTACAGTGTCTCAGATGTTATAGTGGTTGTGGGGAAGCCCGCAGGCTTCAGGACTTAATAGCTTCGGTTCAAGTTCCAGCACCATCCTCTATCTACATGACCTTGGGTAAGTTTCCCAGACTCCCCCCAGTACCATCTCTTCATTTGGGAAATGATAGCATTAATCTCGACTTTACTAAATGCATGCATTTTCCATCCTGTGTCGCAGATCACCACACACTCAGCAGCTTCACATATATTTATTATCTCACGGTTTATATGGGTCAGGAGTTTAGCAGTTGAGCTGGATCCTCTGTTCAAGGTCTCACAAGGCTGCGGTGAAGGTGTCCTGGGGGCTGAGTCTCATCCGGGCGTTTGGGGTGTAGTCTGCTTCCAAGCTCACTTAGGTTGGCACAGTTCATTTCCTTGTAACTTTAAGTCTAAGGGCCCTGGCTTCTTGCCAGCTGTTGACCAGAGGCAACTTTTGACTCCTAGAGGCTGTCTTTAGCTTGTAGAGGCTGCCCATGGGTAGACAGACACATAATCACAATGCGACTTTCCATCACCTTTGCAGCATTCTATTGATTAGAAGCAAGTCCCAAGTCCCACCCACATTCAAGAGAAGGAAATTATACAAGGACGTGTACACCAGAAGTCAAATATTGAGGGTCACCTGAACTCTCTCATGAAGTAGAATATGCACAAAACTCCTAGCACAATGCCTAATGCCCCGTCAATATTAATTGCAGGTAACTGCTATTATTAACAGATAGCTGTAATTATTATCACTGCTCTGATTTCAGGGTTTCCATATATCCCCACATAAGGCTGTGTACTGCACAACCCCAGGGGGTGCTATACACATAGAGCAGGCTGTGAATAGAGACCCCAGGCTATGTGAAACTCAGTGGTTCTTCCTTTGATTGGGAGGTCTAATGCACTGGAATAGACCCCCTGAACGGCCTGATATAAACTATAACTGATTTAGAAATTAGAAAGCACTGGCTTTTGGTTCTGACTGTGGAGTGGTAATGACATATCTCGTTTAGTGCTGCCCTGTGCATGCTGGCTTTTAGAATCCCAGCCAGCCAGCACAAGGCAGTGAATGCAGACTTTTGCTCTCTGCTCCAGCAAACTGTAATGCCTCTTCCTGAACTTGAAGGCGGTTGCCAATCTTTTTGCTTGTTTTCCTTGCAGTGTTTTTCCACAATTAGCATCCTTTATTTTCCTATGTTTGTGTTTGGATTCCCAGCAAAGAGCTGGCTTCTTTTTTCAAGGGATAAATGAACCTATGATTCTTTGACTTGCTGGCATTGTGTATGAATTCTATAGCCATTCTAGACCAGGTGAGTGTTGGGTGAATTTAGGCCACATTTTAATGTCATAGCATCTACCGATCCAAAAATTTGAAAGCCTTCTGAGAAGGTAGAAACATCTTCTGCAATTACCTCATTGTATGGTGACTAGGTAGTAAATTAGGAAGCCAGCATTTATCTCAAGAGGGATTAGATTATAATGATGCTACAAAACAGCACTCTTGTTAAGTTTCCCGTTTCCAGGTGTACCTCTGTGTCATTAAATCAGGGGGCATATATATCTGTATTTCCTTTTGGTTATTGTTGGTGATGGCTAACAAGAACATAGCCAAGTCATTTAATTTAAGGAGAGTTTAATAAACGAATGGCTAATAAAGCTATAGATGGGGGTATATGGAGATCGGAAGCAGTACAGTATCCTGGGCTATTAAAACAGGAAGTGTAATCATCCCTGAGCCTGAAGGGCATGAGAGAGAATGAACAGAAGAGATAGGAATGCAGCTGGCCCAAGGTGAGCTTTGGAATATATATGCTCTGGCCTCCTCCTTCTCCTTCTCTGCATTCAGTTGTCTGTGCTCTCCATTGGCTCAAACTAACAGGCTGCTGGAAGGGGCTGCATCCTGTTGATGAGGTCTACTGGTCATCCTCCCTAGTAGGGAGCAGTCTGCAGAAAGATGTAGGGTGGATCTGCAGTGGTGCCTGGACAGTGACAGCACACCCTCTGTCCATCACCCCTCACTGACCCCTTCCAGTTTTTAAAACAGTAGGAGGCCAAGGACGTGGTCAATATCAAGACATCAGAGCCAAATCGCTGAGCATCCCACTTTGGATTCAGATAAAGGTCCTGCCACCTATTAGCTATGTGGCTTTAGGCAAGTGATTTAACCTCTTTGAGCCTTCACTTCTTCCTCTACAAAAGATAGAACACAAGTACTTACCTCTTGGCCTTAATATGGTAAATATATCCACCTCCACTCCCTTCCTCGGATTATTTTTCTCTACAGCACTTATCATCTAATATACTCTATATTTACTGACTTATTTATTGTCTCGATGCCTTCACTCTACAACTAGAATGTAAGTTTCATGAAGGCAGGGATTTGGGTGTATTTTATTCACTGACAAATCCTCAGCGGGAAGCTGTTGCTGGCATAGAGTTGGTGATCAATAAATATTTGGGGTATCAATCAATGAGATCACAAAGGGCTTAGTACAAGGCTTAGACTGTATTAAGGACTTATATTTGATCAAGTATTTGATAGTAAATATATCTAAGTTTATTTTAAACATACAAATACAGACAGACAAGTATAGAATGGGAAATCTTCTTTAGGTAAGCTCGTTTATTTGGAAATGTGAGTAAGATAAGCCTGGTGAAATGATCTGGGGTGAGTTCCTCATGATGTTATATGATATAAAAAAAAATCTCTGTTTCTCTAAGTAATTTTGTTTGTCATTCATTTTGATTGATTGATTGATCGATTCATTCATTCATCTTTGCATAAATAACCTAAAGAAGGCCTTAAATCTATAGTCTTGGAGGTCAGATTTCTCCACTTTGCCTATAAACCGAAACTGAAATGATTAATCAAATGCACAATTTCCAGTGACTCAGTATATTGAGATTTGCTGCAGGGGACCCCACAGGCAGAGGATTTCTGTTGGGTCCTGGAGGGGTTCAGAACAGGCCTCCCCAAGATATCCTACTTTGACATGTAGATTATTTTGAACTGAAGGCAGTCCAGACCCTGCAGGCCCACAAGAAACTTTTACTTCTCCCTTAAAGAATTTTAATTAGGGGCCTTGCCCATAATAAGAGTTAATACCAGGTATAAATAACATTTTATGACCTATCTATAGGGCAGGAGGAACTTCTTATTACTAAACATCTGCTGTTCTTATTGTCTTGCAATGACCTTCCTTCCCTCCGAAGCCCCAGGCTCCTTCCCTCGTCCTTAGCTCAGAATGTCTTACGTACCTCATTTTAACTTGTCTCTGAACCTCTCAGGTATGTGGTTTCCATACCTCTGTATGTAATTAAATTGGTTATTTCCTCTTATTAATCTCTCATGTCGATTTAATTATTAGACTAGCCAGAGGAACCTGGAAGGGTAAATGAATATTTCTTCCTCCCCCACAGTCATCGCGATGAGGCCTGTGTCAGTATTTCCCCTTCTCTGTGGTCAAATGTAGATTTTAGGTGTAGCAGGGGTTTTAATGAACGTAAGGACATTTGCAGTGGCCTGAGAGGCTGTGGGCCTTGGAAGCCTTTTGGAAACTAGCGAGGAGGACTCCTTCTGGCTTTTGAAAGGTAATGCATATCACGTGCACATACATTGTTCTCTCTCAGGGATCCAGGAGCTCCCTTTGTCTTGAAGGTGTATAAGACACAGATTTGTCGTCTGAAGGAACATCTGTGCATATTTAAGGTAGAGATGCCACTCTGCTCCTCTTTTCTTGAAGAACTGGTAAAAGAGAATACACATCTTAGAGACTGGATGTTGAAATGCTTCTGCTGGGTCCCTTGAGTTCTTAAAAGTAGCATTTCAATCTGGAGCTCTCCAACCCATGCCGATACAAAAAAAATAAACAGATAAATAAATAAATACCCCCGTGGCTCTTTTTTTATTTCTATTTTTCATTTAGACTTCGAGCATCCTCCTTGCAGGTATTCCCGCAGGACATGCTAATCCGTGCTTTTTGTCATTCCTGGAATGTGATTGTTCCTTCTCCACTCCCCCAAGCCCCTGGCAGGATATTAGCCAGCTTTTCCAGGAGCTGCTCATCCACCACCCTGTTGCTATTAACCCTTAATACCTAATTCCAGGAACCCTTTCCTCTTCCTTCGCCAGTGGGTCTCAAACTTGAGTTTGCGTCCGCATCTCCTGGAAGGCTTGATAGGCCCCACCCTCAGAATGTCTGAGTCCCTAGGTCTGGATGGAGCTCAAGAATTTGCATTTCTAACAAGTTCTCAAGCTGTGCTGAGGCTGCTCGTCCACCTTGCCCTAGAGGAAGCAAATTCTTTATAACGGCGTCATGTTAACAGACTGACCTCTTGCAAAGATTATTTCTTCTTTTCCTTTCTTTCCATGTGGATCAGAGCCAGTGCAGAGATTTCTTTCTTTGCTTCCCTTCTTCTTTATTCACTGCTGTGTCTTCACTGCCCAGAACAATGCCTGACGTACAGCAGCGACTTAATAAACATCTGTTACATGTCGAATAACCACAGTGATGCCTGGGTTCCCTGCACCTGGCAAGAAAGTTTTAGGGCCAGTAGACGACTCATTCACCGTTGTAACTCGGAGTCCTCATAAGGCCTGGGACCTGGAAGTCTCCTGGTGAATGTTCTGTTGAACTGAGCCGATTTGGAGACCCAGAATCCTAATTCTAAAGGAAATAGAACTATGTGGATCGCACAACAGGTTATTTCAGTGTCCACAATAATGATCTACTACTACTACTAATAGTGACAGCAGTTGCAATTTCCTACAATGACCCCCTGAGCTGCTGCTTTGCTGGTGCATCTCTTCACCGTCACCCCAAACTCTCTAGATTTATGATTTCCCCAGGTGCGGCTGAACCCCCAGCTGGTAGGGAGCTGCCGAGTACTCTGTCGTTTCCAAGGCCTTCAGCAGGTGGCATAATTCTTATGAGCGTGTATGATGAGGCTTCTCAGTATTGGCCGCACGCTGGCATCGTACAGGGAGTGTTAGGAAAGACCAGTGCCTGGGCATTGCCCCCAGAGATCCGGATTTAATTGGTCCGCGGATCCCTGGACACCAGGACTTTTAAAAGCTCACAGCCAAGTTTATGAACCATTGGATAAAGGGTGGAGGGAGTCTGGAGGAAGAGGGAGGGAAGAAGAAGAGAGGGTATCAATGGCTGGAGCCAGCAAGTGAAGATTGCTGCAGGTTCTGCCATCCCAAAATACGTCTCTTTGGCATAAGAATTATTTTGAGTTAAAGACAAATAAAACCCCAACAGATTCAGGAAAAGCTCTTGATTTGCCCCTCAGCTGCCTCAGTTTACATTGGAAACTGGTCTGGAGCAGGAAGAGCGCTATTAACTTGAGATACCTTGTTACCTAAGAAATGTATCTGCATAACAAGGCAGCCTTGTCTTTTCCAAACATCTCCTCTGCCTTCCTATGAATGGTCTTCCTCCCCTTGAATCTCCAGACCCCTTCCCCATTCTTAGGCTTAGATGGTGTGTAAGCCTCAATTGCCTGACCACCTTTGAATTTTTATATTTTTATGGAGGTCCTGTATGTACAAAATTTGTGGGGTTTTTTTGTTTGTTTGTTTCCCTGTTACTCTGTCTTACATCAACTTGGTTATTAGATCAGCCACAAAATCAAGAAGGGTAGAAGGAAAATATTTCTGCCCCATCACAGGATAATGGAAGGTGAGCTGTCAGCACAGAATTCAGGACAGCTTGAGGAAAGAAACTCGAACTCAGAAACGAGCCTACTTTAATGTGTTAATTATGCACTGCCTTGTCTTCCCTAATCCTTTTATTCTTGGCTGAGGACACTCCTTAGGATCAGCCATGTATTAGACAGTTACTGTGTAGCCTCCAAGATCTCTAGCGGCATTGCATTTATGTGTGATTCTTCAAAAAGTAGCCCTCAGATAGATCATTGAAGAGAACCGTGAGGTCGGAGTGGGAAGTGAAAAGCTGCAAAGTCCAGAAGAGTCGTATGTGTGTCTGTGTTCTATCATTTAAAATGGATTGCTTTTCTTCTTTTTTTTCCCCAGATGAACACACACACACACAACAACAACAACAACAACAATAACAACCAACTAAAAAAATCAGCCACTTACCACCACCACCACCATCACCACTATTATCACGACAGAAACAGCAGTGCTGCCCCGTGTAGCATTCATTGTCAGATAGCTAGGTCTCAGGACCCCAAAGCAGATGTCATCTCCCGTCACTGGGAAGGGAAGACGTTCACAGCGCAGCAGACCTGTATGCATGCTTGAGTTCCAGACGACAGAGAGTTAGGGAGAAGCCAGGGACGTGGCCTGCTTCCCCCAGGCCAATGTCTTATTCACAAGCGCACACTGCGACTCTTCAGGACTTTATTAAACACATCTTTTCTCCTGACACATTACATGCTTTGAAAGGCACACGTGTTCGCGCAACTGCTTGGCTCCTGGACGCCTGTCCTTCACTGTGGAGAGGAGAAAAGAGCTCTGAGGGTCAGTCAAATGAGGGATAGGAAGCTGGGAAAAATACCCCTTGGTAACTTGAAAAGGGATCTAGCTCATATTTTTAATTTGTAATACGAATGTAGAGGGGGTCAGAGTCCCAAGGCAAGTAAGTCACAGCTGTCAAGATGACAATCCACAAGCCGCATTGACACCCCCACCAGGTCAACAGCAGCCCTGTGGTACAGATCACGCTTTTCTGTATTCTAAGCAGTTTTTGACACAGCGTTTTGCTTTATTGCAAACCACAATGTTTTCAGAAGGCTTAAAAATCCAGTTATAACTATAGCTGTGAGGGAAAAGGTCTGCATGGTGCCGGGGAAATTTAATTTTTAGCTTAAAAAAAGTACCACCAAATTCAATTTTTCTCACATTTAGGGATTCTTCGAGTTATATTCAGCTTGCATAACTAGTATATTAGAGAATGTGTTACTACAGGGTTATTTTTTAAACACATTTATTATTTATGAAATGCAGAGGAAAATAGTTAGAAATGATTGTTTCATGGAATATCCTGTAGCTTTTTTTTATTGTATTCCAAGAAGTTGCTCATGCTGTTTTAATTCAAACATTAAAAGTTAAATCTCTTTTCATCCTGACCTACATTTTTAAAATGCTACTTTAGCCCTTATTCCGGGGAGCAGAAAATGCAGTGGAGGAAAATGCCCACTGAGCGTTTCTTACCCCATGGTTTGTAGGTAATGGAGCTGATTCTTGCCAACCTGTCCGGGAAGGTACAGGGAGAAAAAAGGAGTGAGATCTTTCTCCTGTTCTAGCAGCATCTTGCACAGGGTTTTTTTTTTCCAAAACAAATTTCCCCCGGGCTAGTTATGCTGGTTACCTGCCTGCTCTTAAATGACAAGAGGCTCCTCGTTTGCCTCTCACTCCGTGCTAGGGGCTAAAGAGGAGAAAAGAGATAGTGTCACATATTCTGACAAGGGATTAATGTCCCTTATATTATATAGAGAACTCCTAGAACTCACAACAGCAAGACAAACAACCTGAATCAAAAATCAGCAAAGGATTCGAATAGACATTTCTCCAAAGAAGATATGCAAATAGCCAATATGCATGTGAAAACATGCTCAGTGTCACTAATCATTAGGGAAAAGCAAATAGAAAACACAATGAGATGCCACTTAATACACACTAGGATGGCTATTATGAAACCAAACAAACTGAAAATAAGTGTTGGCAAAGATGTGGAGAAATTGGAATGTTTGCGCCCTGCTGGTGGGAATGTGAACAGTACGATGTTTCCTCAAATAAATAAAATAAAATAAAATAAAATAAAATAAAATTTACTATATGATCCATCAATTCCACTTCTGGGTATATACCCAAAAGAATTGAAAGCAGGATCTCAAAGAGGTCCCATGTGCATAGCACAATTATTCACAATAGCTAAACGGTTGAACCAACCCGGGTGTCCATCAGTGTAAGAGCAAATATGTTATATTCATACAATGGAATATTATTTAGCTTTACAAAAGAAGGAAATTCTGACACATCTTCCAATAGAGGTTGAACCAGGAAGACATTATGTTAAGGGAAGTAAGACAGTCACAAAAAGACAAATACTGTAAAATTCATTTTCTTAGAGGCATCTAAAATAGTCAGATTTATAGGGATAGAAAGTAGAACGGTAACTGTCAGGGACCAGGAGAAATAAGAGTGGGAGTTGCTGTTTAATGGGTTTACTGGGTGTAGAGTTTGAGTTTTGCCACATGAAAATGTTCTGGGATGGATAATGGAAATGATTGCACAATGTGAATGTGCTTTATGCCATAGAGCTATACACTTAAAACTGGAGAAAATGGTAAATTTATGTCTGTTATACAATTCAAAAAATACAGTTAAGAAAAGAGAGAGAGATTTGCAGACATTAAGAAATGCTGGGTCTCATCACCTTGGTACCCAGTAAAACTGTTAAAGATGCCAGGTGCCCGGATGCTCGGGCAGCCTGCAGAGAAGCCACGTGAGAGGAACTGAGGCTTCCTGCCAACGGCGCCACTAACGTGCCCATCATGGGAAAAAGATCCAGGCTCAACCAAACCTCTAGACAATTCCAGCCCCACATCCCACCCCCTTGTCTTTAAATCTCCCACTTGAGCCCCCTGACATGGTGAAGCAAAAAGACTGTATGTCTCTGCTGTGTTCTGTCTGAGTTCCTGACGCATAGACACTGTGAGATAATATATTACTGTTGTATTAAGCCACTAATTTTGGAGTAATTTGTCTCATAGCAGTAGATAACTCATTATACATTCAGTCAATATTTGTAATCAATATAATCATCTGCCATCTCTGGAATATTTGGAAATGAATACCTTATCATCAACACACACACACACACACACTTTGTTGACATCTTATTCCTGAATTTCACCTGTTTTATTCAAAGGTGATTAGCAGTTCTGAGAATCAAAGTGGCAGCTAAGTGAGACAGCCACCTTGTTTTATTAAGAAGGATGGAAAATGCCTCATAGGAGAGTTTGGATGGGTTGGCAAGTGGAGAACAGGCTTGTCTCCCAGGCCCGCCCCTGCGGGATTCTCTGGGCCAGGGTATCTCCGGTCTAAATCCTGGACGGGAGGGATGTATGTATCCCCTACATCAGCTGCTAATGTAACCCTTGGGTCTGTGTGACTGGGGACCAATCTGCGCTGATGTGTAAATATATTTGCTCTCCTTACACTCAGGCACTGATTGCATATCTGGGGTTTAATGAGCTAAGTTTGAATAAAGGCAAGAGGGTGTCTTCTCAATGCACAAGGGTGTTCTGCCTACATCAGGCTGACTCCCGGCGTTTCCTTAGATCTGAGGCTTGCTTTCTGCTCTAGGGGTTCAGCTCTCATGCACTTGATGGATGCTGGCCTTAATTTGGTGTGTTGCAGTCACTAGGAGCTGCGGAAGGATGTTACCTTAAGGATAGTCTTTTGAATATTAAATTGGAATAAATTAAGGCATGCTGCATGTTAAGCCTAAATCAGAATTGAGTAATTGCGTTCCGTTTTATGCCGCGAAGTTTGTTGAAAATGCAAGATATTTGTTTTAATTACCAAGTTGTTGAACTGACTCCCAATGAAAGCATATACGGACACAAAAAAATAAAAAAAATTTTTGTGACTTTGTGAAATTTAAGTAACACCTAATTGGATGCAATTTATTAGTATTCCTCCTGTTGTTTTTACCTTCTTCCTTCATCCAACAGTGACTAATTAACTCCCTACTATGTGTCCAGCAATGTAAAATGATCCGGAGATGATATTAAGAATTACATTTTTTTATGCTTGTTTCCTGGATACTCTAGTCTAAGCATTTGGTAGGCATATAAAATATACCTAGTAGCACTATAAAACAAGGATGACTGACTTCCATTTTATAGATATAGAAACTAGGTTTCAGAAAGGATAACATCAAATTAATAATAATAATAAAAACCCTCACAGCTAGAGGTAGGATATGAATCTGGCAAACCCTAAATTCTTAATTCCATGCTGTATTGATAATGCAAAGCTGATAAAAAAAATGTTGCTTCTTTAAAGCATCTAATGCCCAGAAAAGATGGCATTTGGAGTTCATTTTAATCTGGTCTCTGGAATTTTCAAGACCCATCAGCCAATAATGTTACCTTTTAAGTGTTATCTCAAATGATGATATTTTCCTAACCTGGAAAATTTTTATTCTGGAAAATTCTAAATGTATCCATAAAAAATTAGTAAAAAACTAGTAAAATGAATAGCCACGTACTCATCACCCAGATTCAGCAATTACCAACAAATGACCAATTTTATTTCTTTTTTTACCCCCAATCATGACCCACCCTCACAGCCACCACACATACCAAGCAATTTTTTGAAACAAATCATTTTTTTGGTTGGTCATTTATTGTGTATTTCTAAAAGATAAGAACTTTGATGTGGCAATTTCTTGATGAAGAATCTGGCCAACCAATTCAGCTAGTAGAAGCTGTAAAAAGTACATTGGATTTCCTATAGTATAGTAAAATGAGCTTTACTATTTTGAGTTTTGGAGGTGTTGACCATTCAACTGTTTGTGAAAATAGGAGCTGGTTAATAATGATTTTGAGATCCCTGGGTTTCTGCTTCCTTATTTGCATAAAGAAACTGTGCTCAGACACTTTGAAAAAGTTATCTATTTATGGATATCTTGAACTACTCGAGTTTATGGCTTTAAAATATGTGGATTTATTTCCCTAGTATAGAATATAATCTGCCATTACTCAGATTGGCCATTGTCCTATAAATCTCAGGTCGGTTGCAAATATCTGTATTAATTACATCTGCAGGGAAATATATCTGGTGAGAAATCCAGCATGAAAATGCTAAGTGTGCCTATACTCATATTGTGGCAGGAAATGAGTTTGTTTAAGATTGTTTTGGGATTGTTCTTTGCAGATATTTACCTAGTCTTAAGATGATTGAGTTTGTTCCCAGCTCTGAAGTATCAGATTGTAAATAATCCTAAATGCAGGCTGTCTTTCCATGGAGCTACACTATGCCAAGTAGTGTGCTGAGTAAGAGGTAGCTGTGGGCTTTGCTTCTTTAGATATTATTGGCACTTGGACTTGTCATATTTGCCTCCTTATAAATTCATTTCACAGGCTATGATAGACCCATTAGGGCTGTGCAATAAACTCCTCTTAACATCTTTGAACCCTTTGAAGATTGAAACTTCCACAGAAAATGTAAACTCTCTGTTTTGCTCTTAAAATTAAAGCAGGTTGGGTGGACATTGCTTTCATAATTCTAGACACGAGACAGTAAAAAGAGTTTTGGGTTAATAACTTGAGAATCTCTATTGTTTCAATATTTTTTTTACCAACTCTATGGACAATGTTATCTCTTTGAGCTTCAGTTTTTCATCATTGTGAAACTGGAATAATGGTACCTGTCCTGTCTCCCTCTGGGTCATCTTGAGCATCACAGGTAGGGTCTGCAAAATGGACCCCTGAATGCTCTTCCACATCCATAGCAGATATCACTAAAAGATTATTTCACCTTGTTATTGAGCCTGAATGTAGCTTTAATAATTGGATAGCCTTCTCTCCTCACCGCTTCCAGCAGTCACCACCAATCGATTAGAAATAGACTTCAGGCTGGATCGAATTTGTCATCCCTCCATGGAAATGAATGCTGTGCATATAAGGGCTTTCTTTGAAAATATTTCCCAAACACTACACCAGTCTAAATCATTGCTGTCATTATCATTATTATTTTATTTTCATTAACATTATTATTTTTTAAATTTTCATTATCGTTATTTTTTTATTTTATTTTTTGGCATTTTTAAAATTTTAAAATTATAGTTGGCGTATGGTATTATAATAGTTTCCAGTGTACAACATAGTGATTAGACATTTATATAACTTACAAAGTGATCATCCCGATAAATCTAGTACCCATCTGATGTCATACATTGTTATTACAGTATTATTGACTATATTACTTATGCTGTGCATTATAGCCCCATAACTATTTTGTAACTACCAATTTGTACTTCTTAATTCCTTCCCCTTTTTCAGCTGCTCCACCGAACCCCCTTCCCATCTGGCAACCATCAAAATATTCTCTGTATCTATGAGTTTGTTTCTGTTTTGTTTGTTTATTTTGTTCTGTAGATTCCACATGGAAGTGAAATCATATGACATTTGTCTTTCTCTGTCTGACTTACTCCACTTAGCACAATACCCTCTAGGTTCATCTATGTCGCTGCAGCTAGCAAGATTTTATTATTTTTTTATGGCTGAGTAATATTCCATTGTATATACATACTACCTCTTCTTTATCCATTCACCCACTGATAGACACCCAGGTAGCCTCCATATCTTGACTATTGTAAATAATGCTACAATGAACATATGTATTTACATGTCTCTTCGAAGTAATGTTTTGGGTTTCTTTGGATAAATGCCCCAAAATGGTATAACTGGGTTCTTCTTTGTCTCTTGTTACAATTTGTTTTAAAGTTTACTTTACCTGGCATAAGTATTGCTACCCCAGCTTTTTGTTTGTTTGTTTCCATTTTCATGAAACATCTTTTTCCATTCTTTCCTTTCTCTATGTGTGTCTTTCGATCTGAAGTGAGTCTCATGTAGGCAACATATATGTAAAGGTCTTGTTCTATTATCCATTCACCCACCCTATTTTGATTGGAACATTTCATCCATTTACATTTAAAGTAATTGTTGATAGATATATGGTTATTGCCATTTTATTGTTCACATTATTCATCTTTCTTTTTCTTTTTTCTTCTTCTTCTTCTTAAAGAAGTTCCTCCAACATTTCCTGTAATATTGGCTTGGCAATGATGAGCTCCTTTAGCTTTTTCTTATTTGGGAAGCTCTTTATCTCTCTTTCGATTCTAAATGAGAGCTTTGCTGGGTACAGTAATCTTGGCTGTAGGGCTTCGCTTTTCATCACTTTGCATATTTCACACCAGTCCCTTCCGGCTTGCAAAGATGCTGCTGAAAAATCAGTTGACAGTTTTATAGGAGCTCTCTTGTAGGTAACTAACTACTTTTTTCTTGCTGCTTTTGAGATTCTCTCTTTGTCTTTAACCTTTGGCATTTTATTTATTTATGTTTTTAATTTATAATTTAGATGAGGCAACCCTTGGTTGACCTCACAGATTGCAAGGACCTTGTCAGCTTACAATCCCTTATATATATATTTTTTAAATTTTTTACACCTACAGCACCTGGTCTTCCTAGGTGGTCTCCCATCCAAGTACTAACCAGGCTCGACCCTGCTTAGCTTCTGAGACCAGATGGGATCGGGCTTGTTCAGGGTAGGATGGCCATGAACTAACCTCTGGCATTTTAATTATGTGTCTTGGTGTGAGCTTCTTTGGGTCCATCCTGTTTGGGACTCTCTGTGCTTCCTGGGCTTGTGTTTTTATTTCCTTGGCCAGAGTAGGGAAGTTTTTCATCATTTCTTCCAACAGGTTTTCATTTCCTTTCATTCTCCTTTTGGTACCCCAATGATGCGAATGTTGTTATGCTTGATGTTGTCCCAGAGGCCCCTTAAACTACCCTCATTTTTTGGATTCTTTTTTCTTGTTGCTGTTTTTATTAGGTGTTTTCTCTTACTTTATCTTCTAAACAGCTAATTCCATCCTCTGCTTCATCAAATCTCTTGATTCCCTTAAATGTATTCTTCATTTCAGTTATTGTATTCTTCATTTCTGCAGTTAGTTATTGTATACTGCACTTCCGTTATTGTATTCTTTATTTCTTTTTATTTTTTTTATCTCTATTTTTATGTTTGCTAGCTAATTGTTAAAGTTCCCACTGAGTTCATCTACTCTTCCCCTAAGGTCATTGAGCATTTTTACAACCAGTGTTTTGAACTCTGCATCCGGTAGATTGCTTGTCTCCATTTTGTTGAGTTCTTTTTCTGGAGCTTTGTTCTGTTCTTTCATTTGAGACATATTGCTTTGTCTCCCCTTTTTGGCTGCTTCCCTGTGTTTGATTCTATGTATTAGGTAGGGCTGCTATGTCACCTGGTCTTAGTACAGTAACTTTATGTAGTAAATGTCCCCTGGGGCCCAGTGGCACAGTCTCCCTGGTCACCTGAGCCAGGTGCTCCAGGTATGTCCCTTGTGTGGGTTGTGTGTGCCCTCCTGATGTACTTGAGCCTTGGTTGCTGTTTGCACATCAGTGGGAAGGACTGACCCTTGGGCTGATCGGTTGTGAAGACTGGCCAGTGACTACAGTGGAGGAGCTGTTGTGCAGGGGTTGACCCTATGGGGCAGGATTCGCCTTAGCAGGGCTCTAGTGCCTGCCCTTTGGGTGCATCATCCTTGGATATGGCCTCTGCTGGTGCTCCTCTTTAGTCCAAAGGTGGCCACTGGGTGTGCAGGCTGAGGCCTGCCAGGGGGGGGTCCTCCTGCAGGCCAAGTTCAGCTGCAGCCTACCTCCTGCCTGGGGCCACCTGGCATGCCACCAAGCAATCTGAAGATGGCCACCACTCATGCTGGGCTTGAATACACCTTTAAAGGCCAAGCCGCAAACCAAGGCCGGCTGCCGCTAGTGCCGGGCATGGGGCTGCTCCACAAGAGGTACGGAGCACTCCGAGGCCAGATGCCGTTTGTTAGGTTTTGAGAACTTTTGAGAGATTTTAGGAAAGTCTGCATCATGAGCCAAGACAGGCATTTGTATGGAAAAGCCACTAGAGGGAGCCTGAGTGGGGCTGCGCTTTTGGGGGGCGGGGTCTCAGGGAATCAGGTGGGCGGAGCGAAGGCGGTCAGTCAGGTTGATGGAGAGTCAGATATGGCGCCCGCCTGGGTCTGCAAGCAGGTGAGGGAGGGCTCAACAAAGGCACAAAGGATTCTGGGAGCACTTCTGTCTAGGAGAAAGCCATCCTTCCTGCCCTCGCTCTGAAGCCAGATAACTCAGTTCCTCCCCATGTGTTCCTGGCTTCTCCCGAGCTGCTGCTTGAGCACCGAAGCTCAGAGCGAGCGAGTCCGTCAGCGGTAAGTCCGTGCGCGGGCCCCTTAAGAGGAATGTCGGTGACTACCTCAGCCCTTCATCTCACTCAGCCAACTTCGCTTGTTTTCAGAGCCAGGAGTTATGGGGACTTCTCGTCCTAGTACTGGAACCCTGGGCTTGGGTGCCCGGTGTGGGCCCCTCACTCCTCCGGGAGGAATTTCGCAGCCGAGATATCCTTCCTGTTCTCAACTGCCACACGTGTGTGTGGGACCAGCCTGTCCTATGTCTCTACTCCTCTTGCCAATCTGAAGGTGGCCTCTTCTTTGTGTCCCCAGTTGTAAAACTTCTGTTGGGTTATTCTTCAGGCAGCTCCCAATGATGGCTGTTCTGTAGTGTATTTGTAATTTTGATGTGGTTGTGAGAGGAGGCGAGCACAGCGTTTACCTACTCCGCCATCATTATTTTTTATCAGGACTTCACTACATACATTGATAAGTTTAAGGACACACACTTTCACCCAGGGAATATCCAAAGACCCTCTCCTTCCTGATTCCTGACCTTCTGAGATCAGAAGAGATCGAGAGTGTTCAGGGTGGCATAGCCTTAGTTCCTGACCTTAAGTTTACCTTTTCAGGTTGTTTGGGAGTATTCTGTCTTCCCCTGAGCTCTATATGGTGAACATTCAGCTCACTCCCTTGTTTTGTTCAATTTGTGTGTACATATCCTGCAGGATGAGGAGGGACAGGGTAATACACAAACTATAGGAAGAAAACATGGTTCTCTCCTTTCTGCAGTGGCAAACACCTAA
Source organism: Pteropus medius (assembly GCF_902729225.1). NCBI lineage: Eukaryota > Metazoa > Chordata > Mammalia > Chiroptera > Pteropodidae > Pteropus > Pteropus medius. Next base: position 8,017,433 of record NW_024349798.1, read on the forward strand.
ATTAAAGCCACTACTGATTCCTGCTTAATTTTTTAGCCTTTCCATTCTTTGATATTCTCATAAGTAAAATGGAAATGATATTGACTCCAGATCATAGTGCTGTCATGAAGTTTAAATGAATAATGCACTTAGAGCATTACCCATAATATAGTAAAGAGTCAAAAAATATACCGATTACTACTGTTACTATTGTTATTTTTTGCTCTTTTCATCATCGTTGTTATTGTTAGTGGCACCTAAAATTTTTGAGCCACCTCCTGTGATATGGGGATATACTGTAAGGATTAAATGAGGTAAATGCCCAACATTCTAGCATTATCAGACACTCAGTGTCGTTTTGTTTCCTTTCCAGTTTTCCCTGGTTATGTGCTAGTTTTTGGTGAGGTTGTTTACGTGGGAATATCAGTTGGGTGTTTTAGAGCTGTCCTAGATTGGGCGACAGGAAATGGGGAATGGAGATTTTGTCGTGGAATGTGCTCTTCACACCAGTGCAGTGACTTTACTTGGAGATCTACCTTGACATGTGGTGAACTCTGGAAGATTAGCGCTAGAATGGATTTTGTCCTTTTCCTGTCATCCTAATGCTAAAGAAAGCGTGGTCCAGAAAAATTTACCAACCTGCCTAGGTCACACCATTAGTTAATGGCATAGCTGAAATGAGACCCCAGGCCTCTTTACCTCTGGCATGCTCTTTTCATGGGAGAGAAATACATTTGAATTATTAAGCTTTGAAATTTGATGTATAAAAACCATAGCTTTTCCTTCACTTCTCGAACAAATATCCCAATCTTGAGTGTAACATGAATCATTATTTTGGGCCATTTTTTTTTTGAAATGACAACTAAATAAATTACCTAGAATCACAAATAATGTAAAATTTGGTCCAGAGTTTTACGTATATATGATAGATGTTTACTATCTATATTATAAAACTCTATCTTTAGGATAATGAATTTGCTCTGTTCTGCATGGAATTTAAACCAAGTTTCAGACTTTTTCATTAAGAGGATTTCATGTAGATGGTGGAAGATAAACGTCAAGGCTCCTGGTAATTTACTGTCTATTACTGAATTCTGCTTCATAAATATATTATTTAATCAAAACTCCTGCTTAAATGAGACAGTAAAAATGGCATGCATAATATTTAAAGTTTGCATAATTTATACCATACATAGCATTTTTTTTTAAGGTGAAGGAAGGGAAGGAGCTGGAGCATGGGTCCCAGTTGCTGCCCCTTTGGCAAGGGGCCTCTTTGAGCTGCCGTGATCAAGCTGAAATTTTTGAGATTTTTCAAAGTGAAGACTCAACCATGATGCCCATTTCCCCTCAGTCAATTCCTGGAACTTAACGATTCAAGACCAGATAAAGCTCCTCTAAGCTCCGCTGTGTCCACACGGCAAAAACGGATGAGCAGGTGATGATAATGATGATTCAGGTAAATATTGATGAGGGGAAGAATAATTCTTTGAACTTTTAATGAAATTCCCCTAAATCAAATCTATTCTTTTGGAGAGAACCCAAAAATTGGATATTCAGGGACCTTGTGAGTATATGTGTGTGTGTATGTGTGTGTGTATGTATTTAAATCAATAATCAAATTCTCTTTGAAATATCATTATAGGCATTCTTCCTATCCTCTTTTTTTCCTGTCTTTTGGAGGATGTCTGTGGCATCTGTGTGATCAGTGGGCCTGTCATTATTTGAGGGAGCATGATATAATAAGAAGCTCCCAGTTTATGGAGCCAGACAGAGCTGGGTTCAAATGAGATTTATCTGTCTATCATCTATTTATTTAAATTTGTGTGGCTTCCAACAAGAAACTCAGCTATGTGGAACCTCAGTTTTCTCACTTGTAGAATTAGGAAGCCCCTGATTTTAAGTGTGTATGAAAACACTCTAACATATAGTAGAAGCATTATGCACCTTTGGTCCTTCTCTCCCTTGCCAGTAAGGAATTGTGCTGATGAATTTTGTGAAGTTTCTTGCCTCTGCCCCCCAGCAGATTTGAAATTTTGGTAAGAACTCCCGTACCTGCTCAATGATCCCCCTGCCTGACCCTCCATACCTGTCAGGAGTTGAATGATTTTGTCTATAAAGTGAATCTATTATAGAGGTAGAGCTGATGGTAAGGAAGGATGATGGATGGATATAGAACAATGAGTTGGGTCTGGTAGATAGGAGAAAAGTGGTATCTGTACTAGAAAGTAAAAGGCTGATGAACACATACTCACTATAGAGAAGCGGGGTCTAACAGATCAGGTTGATCTTTAATTATGCCGACAACATCTCCATCTCCAGGCTATTTGGTGATCAAGGTATAGTGGACATGTAAGGGTAGGGGAAGATGCTATGGCAGAACTGAAGGCCAGATGGAATGAAGAGAAGTTTGGGATATTATCCAATTTTTATGCAAGGCTGAGATTGGGGAGTCCCTGGGGATAGCGACTAATTAGGGACCATCTTGAGGGACAAAGGCTTTCTAGAGGAAACAAAATCTTAAAATGGTTATTACATATTGCCTCCAAGTCACTATCAGGGAAGACAGCTGCCTCTGAATGGGTTTTGAGGACAGTTTTTCTGAGTGGGCATAGTGTGGTGCTAACAATCCGAAGTATCAAAAGGACAGCTCTGGGGTAATCTCAAGGTTCAAGGCCAAAGGTCAAAATCATCATGCACCTTTGGGAGGTGTTTCATGGCTAAACAAAGCAAACTGGATTCCTCAAAACTTTCTTACCCAGAACCCAAATAAAGAAGCTAGGAATAAGATCCCTGAGTGCCTTTTTCCTAGATGCTATTGGTGCCCAGACCAGATCTCTTTACTGAACTGGTGCATCCATCTCCCAGCTGCAATGCTTGTTCCTTGCTAATCATTTCCAGCTCCCCCCTCTCTGCAGACCTGCCCTTGGCCAAATGGTTTTCACCTTCTTTTCCTAAGAGGTTACAACCCTACCCCCAAAGGAGCAGCCAGCTGTCCATGACTGATCCAGGTGCAAATAGGCTAGTCCTTTTGCCTTAAGGTGGGACAACTCTGCAGAGCATTTTACTTTACAGAGCCCCAAAACTATGAATCAAGCCGTGGCTGGATTCTACTTGAAGCTCCATCCTTGCTGACTCTTGCCTTTCCCTTCCCTGTTTCGCTCCCCTCATAGGAGATGATGGCTTGGATCAGAGTGGTAGCAGTAGAAACAAAAACAAGTTACCGCATTCTGCTGTATTTTGGAGAACTTCTCCTACAAAAAATGTGCATTAAGAGATGGGGTCTCCTAAGTCTCAGGTTGATTCTTGAGCCACTGTCCTGTTTTTCTATATATCTCAGTTGCAAAAGGTCAAGAATCCCCTCCTTGTTTCTAGGTTCAGTACGTGGTTTTCTGTGCACATTTTATGCACATTTTATACCTGGATAAACCCCAATGCCATAGTTACCTTGTATAGGAGTATCTCATCCATCCAAACTGGGAAAAAAACCCTGAGGGAGAGAAGGCTTTGGAAATGATTTATCAGACTCCAATTAGCAACTCCAGTGGATTGGTGATGGCTGATTCCTGGGTAGGTGAGAATTTGCAGTTCTCAGCTATTCTGTCCATAAGAATGAGGGCAGACAGAGAAGTGGCTGACTGCTGTATCGAGTAGTCTTTGCTCCTCCTGGGTGAAGAGGGTCGTGACTTTTGGCAGCATTTATTCTTATCTTAACATTCTGCATCTCATGTTCTAATGCATTATTCAGGCTTTGAGAGGATGGAGCAGAGGCCAGCTCTACATCCAAAGATCTTTTACAGGGGTCGTGCAGAGGTGCAGGTGTAGTAAGTGGGGATGAGAGTGTGGACAAAAGGGAGCTGTGACCTCAGACTGCTTAGGGAAGCAAATTGGCAGCCAAGTTCTAGCTCAGCCACTTACTTGTCACATGTCCTTGGGCAAGTCATGTAACCTCTCTTAGCCTATTTTGATGGTGATAATGTGTACACCAGGGGTCTCAAACTCAGGTGCTTACCCAGTACCAAGCAGTTAATATAATCAGTCAAAGCTGGCCAGTTAATGACCCGGACACAGTATATACCATTTCTAAATGTTCATACAGCAATGTAGGCCCAATGGTGCCGGATTTTTTTTTTTTGAAGAAGAGCTGGAATTTAGATTTTTTAAATGGAAAATCTATCAATTTATGTTTTTTTTTTGGAAATACTATATGGCTAAACAAGCAAATTTATGACTAAGGGGCCACCAGTTTGCAACTTTCCTGTTTACTTTTGTAACACAGGCTATTAGTACCTACCCTACCCCACCTGCAGTGGGCATTGACCGTTTCAAGGCAGTCTGTCTTGACTTCTACATGAGTCTTTTGGCTTGAGGTCTTTGCCACACAAATGTGAGGTTGGAAATGCCAGGGAATTAGACCACCCTTGTCCCAGTAACCTTCAATCTGTGACTTAGGATTTGGTATAGAAATACTCCAGCTTCCTTGCCTCTTAAGAGTTGGCGAGCATTTTTTCAATAAAGGACCAGATATAGTAAATAGTTTAGGATGTGGGGGCCTTTTGATCTCTCTTGGGACTACTTGACTCTGCCACTGTAGCAGGAAAGCAGCCATGGACAATAACATATGGGCATGGCTGCGTTCCAATAAAACTTTATTTACAAAAGCAATCCATGGGCCAGATTTGCCCAGCTGGCCCCATACTGGCCCTACATTACTTATGGGAGCTATAAAGCATGCATTCCACACTTACCCCCCACCCCTGTGTTCTCTGGTGGAAATAAGCTCTCCATTCAATGTCAACTAGCTTAATAATGGACTTGTTTAGCTTGCCTTGCCTTCCCTGTTTTATTTCCCCCAGCCCACCATTACTGCTGCTCAGGAAAACCTTCCTCCCTATAAGCTCCTTGCATTTGAAACTTGGTCTCCAAACACCTACAATGATTATTGTTTGGGTTTGGGTTTTGGAGCCACTTGAGTCACATTTGAATTCTAGCTCTACGATTTTTTTAGTGGCGTTGCCTGGAGCAAGTGATTTAAGCTTTTTTTTGCCTCAGGCTCTTCATCTAAGACAATAATGTTAGTGCCCATTTAGGGAATAGTTTTAAGGATGTAACGAGATGATGCCTGCTCAACCCCTAGCACATGGTGGGGCACCTGGTAGAGTTTCAGGAAACGCTGGCTGTGATCGAATTCTTCGTGTGGAAGAGAGAGTTAAGACTCGACACCAGCCCTCCAGCTATCTTTCAGGAATCTGCCAAAATGTTGAGAGCAAGGCTAATCTTTTTATTTATTTTTTTGCCTTTCTTTTGAAATAAGGTCACTCTTTCCACTGGTGGGACATGATTTAAACTGTCTCTAAAAGATAAGATTATAAAGACAGCTGGGTGCGAGTTTGCAACCTGAGCCTTTTGAATCTTAATCACTCTCACTGGTTCCCTAAGAGAAGGAACAGATGGGAGCATGGAGCTTCTGTCTTCAACTGGCCTTATTTCAACCAGCTGGGAACATATGTTCTCAGGAAGGATGTAGGGATGTGCTTAAATAAAGCTGAAAGAGATGTGAGGGGAGAGGAAATCTTCCGGATGTGAATGGACCGCCTTCCTGCTGTGTCCTCACTTGGCCTTTTCTCTGTACACACCCAGCCCTGGTGTCTCTTCCTCTTTTCACAAGGACGCCGGTCCTATGGGATCAGGGCCCCACCGTTATGACTTCACTTAACCTTAATTATCTGCTTCAAGGTCCAATCTCCAAATACAACTACGTCAGGAGTTAGGGCTTCAACACATGAATTTTTGAGGGGACACACAATACAGTTCATAACACAGATTTCTCCAACTTCTTCATTCTCCCATCTGTGCTCAAGCTGCACCTGGAAGGAACACCATTCTTACCAACTCTGCTCGCTGAACTCTTCCTCTTATAAAGCTAGGTCTGGTCTTTGCTTTGATAGAGTGTTCCCTATACACCCATCTTTAAGAACACTACATGCTCCTCTGCATCACATCAATTGTATCATTCCATCGAATTGCAGTTATTTGTTTAGATGTCTGTCCCCCTGCCTCCCCCCGCCCACCCCCACCTGCTCTACTCACTACACCATATGCATCCTGAGAACAAGAATAATGACTCAGGAGCTTGGTGTCCGCAGAGTCTGGCAGCGAGTAGATGTTCAATAAATGCTTGATGACTTGATTGGATTGAAGCTGAACAAACAGAAAATGCATTTGGCAATTCTTCCCTTGGCTCGGAAATTGTATGTGAATTAGGAGATGTTTTCCTCTAATATTAAGATAATACAGTACATATCCAGGTGCTATGTGTCTTATATAGAAGCTCTAAATCTCTCCCAAAGATGCAGAAAGAAGCAAAGGGCAGACTGAGTTGAGGAACGAAAAAAGAGGCTGGCTTAGGACAACTACCCTGGGAAGTTGCTGTTGTCTAGGGAAGGAAAGAGACATGGAACCACAAAACGTGGGTAGATGACTTTCACTTAATCCTGGGACAGAAGGTCTCTGTCACAACAGATGTCAGTGGGTCTACTACCTAGCTCACCTTTTTCATTTAACTCGGTAGAGAGAAGCTGAGACAATAAATGAAGCATAGTAGAGTTGCTCATCTTTCTGAAGTGTCCAGCTCAGCTGCTCGTAGCCTGGAAACTGGGGTGATCTTTCATTATGATTGCAAGGTGATCCAGCTAACAGACTAGCTTAAAATAGTGGCTTAAAATGAGAACATTCACTTATTTTTGTTCAAAAATCTGGCTTTTGAGGTCACGTCAGGTAGGCAGTTCTTCTTCAAAACTTCTCTTGTGGTTCCATAGAGGGTAGCTGGGTCTGGGGTTGTTTTGAAGGTTTCCTTACATTTCTGGGCTGGATAGACTCAGAGAATAGGAGCTTGTTTTAATCTATTTGGGTTGCTACAATAAAAATACCACAAACTGGGTAGCTTATACACGACAGAAATTTATTTCTCACAGTTCTGGAGGCTGGAAAGTCCCAAGATCAAGGTGCCAACAGATTCAGAGTCTGGTTCATAATGTCTGGTTCGCTACCTGGTTCATAGATGGGGTACTTCTCACTGTGTCCTCACATAGTGGAAGGAGCAAGGGACCTCTGTGGGGGTCTTTCTTATAAGCGTGCTAATCCCATTCATGGGAGCTCCACCCTCCTGACCTCATCACCTCCCAAAGGCCCTGCCTCCCAAAACCATCACACTGAGGATTAGGTTTCAATATATGATTTTTTTTTGCAGGGGGGTGCAGAGAACCATAAACATTCAATCTATATCGGGGTTGGAATAGCTGGGACTACTCAGATCTCTCTGTCATGGTAGCAAGACATTTTACACATGGCATTGCTTCCACCACATAGATTCAGCGGGCAGAAACAGGTTCACCCACATTCAAGGTGCTGCAGATACCACCTCTTGATGGGGGAGGGGCAATATTATGGAAGAGGACGTGGGAGGGAAATACCGTGGCCTCTGCTGAACAAGACAATCCTTCCATGTGTGATTGATCACGGGCACGTACTTTTAACTTTCTAGAAACTATTGCCGTGTGCCTCACTGAACGTTGCCCCAGACGTCCTGTGCAGAGCACAGGGCCATCGTCAACATGGCGCCTCTGATAGAGAAAGCCTTCCCTGCTATCTTCACAGGAAAGAGCAGAACCTTTGTTTTCCCATTTGTCAATTCCTGGTTCTAGAAAAGCAATCCGAAGGTGATGCTCTCCTCATCCCAGGAGGTGTCTGGAAAACAAACAAACAAACAAACAAACAGAAAAACCTCTCATCATTTACATGTCGGAAAAGTAAAGTTCTACTTTTGACAAAGTAGTTAATTTAAACCAAGAAAACTAAACCCAAAGCCTCACCGAGAGAACTGTACATCCTCGCTTAGCCTGGCAATGTGTATCAAGCATTGTTATTTCCATTTTGTAGGTGGAGAAACCAAGTCACAAATGTTAAAATGTTTTGTGAAGGCCTTCCGATTAGTATTAACTAAGGTGTGTGCTTCTTTTAATTGGCCAAAAATAACCATGATGATTTCTTTACACTTTGCTAAGCTGACTATCTGTGTCCAGCTCTTTCAGACTTCTCTTTTCCATGAGACACTTTCTTCAATGAAACCTTAAGTTGAAACAAATAGAACAGAAATAAATCAGAACTACCTTGAGACAGGCGATTGAAGGAGGCTCTGCCAAGAATAATGTAATAACTTTTAACAGAGAGACCACAGAGTTCTCGTGAGCATGCTACACACACACGTACACACTCAACACATATATTTTTATGTACATAAAGAATGAGGATTAATTTTATAGATTTATAGGTGGACGTCAAGATTTCAAACCAGTTTGTGATTAATATTCACAAGAGAGAAGAACAATTGCTAGATGGATTTAACTGACTCATCCTTTGCATGTTGGTGGCCAAAGCCAGCTGTTTATAGAATGTTTTTTCCTCTTGTAATTATTATCCCTTTTATGAAAGAAGAGTAACCTGTAACTTAGAAAAGTGTTTACATTCTTACAAACCTGATAAGTCTTACTCAAAAGTCAAGATGAGAGATCAAGCCCAGTCCACATATCCCTCAGATGATGACAAGAGAGAAATAAAACTTCTTTGTCAACAAGGCTCCCACACAAAATAGCAGATGACACCTCAACTGACAGTCACCTTTTCAGGCATTTTTGAAGTTAGATGTTAGATAGAGTGGCATCGATTTATTCTGATGTCAAAAAGTTACTCACATATTTAAGTGAAGAGAAAGTCTCAGATCAGCGGGGTGTTGATTATGAAGGTGCTATGTAATAAATCAGGGCAGCTAGTCTGGTCATCGCACCATTCTGACACAGAGACTTGCTTATTTACAGCGTTTTAAGGTCCGAGGAGTTGATTTATGTTTGCAATAACATGCCCCCATTTATTAGTAGTTCCAGCATGCTCAGACGTGTCGCTGTTTTGCATTTAATGATTGGCAGTTTTTAAATTACATGACTATAAATTGTCAGGCAGGAACACACTTCTGTTTATAACATAATTTTGTCGAAACATTTGTTTTAATAAAAAATATGATGGTTAAGATATAATACATCATTAGTATCTTCACTCTTTGTCCACCCCACGCAATGTTAATTATAGTCCTAGGTTCTTAGGAATAGCTTCCTACAAACACCTCATTTTGCAGGGGGAGAAACTGAGGCCCGGAGAGGAATGACTTTTCTAGGGTTGTTCTCTGACATCAGCCCGGTTCATCCGGGGAGTCTGCTGTGAGAGCAGGATCCCAAGCCTACTTTTAGATATAGGGCTGAATCCAGATAACAGGCTCTCCAGAGCATCACGAAGCCTGACCTGATTTGGGAACCAAGTTCAGAGGCTGATGGGAGGAGTTCAAACCTGATTTCTATTGCTGACCAGCTGTATAACCTCGGGCAAGTCACCTCTGCTCTCTGAATCCTGGTGTCCTCGTCTATCAAGTTGGGAAGGCTAATTATTCCAACCTTACAAGGCTGTTATAAGAATGAAATTGAATACAAGGAATCTATGGCATGCTATAGTAAGTTGTAGATAAATGATCCTTTCCCGCCTTCATCTTTAAACTCTCCCAGTGCATGCACATAAGCATGCACATACACACACACATGCAGACACACACATGCAGACACACACATGCATGCACATACACACACATGCACATACACACAGACGCATCCCTCTGCAGTCTGCACTAACTGACTAACATTATGAAATTTTTGTTCTATTTCCCACTGGTAAAGGAATGATCATACTCAAGCAAAATGTGAATCTCATGGAATTAGCTCAGTTCATTGCTCACTTTTTCAATGGGCAGTTTTTGCTTCTCTGTGAGTGTCTTGGTGTAATATTCTATTCTTCTTATGAGAACAAGAGGAGGGAAAAATAATGGTATTTGCCATCTTTCTCTCTCCCACACCTCTTTTGAGTGAGGGTGAGGACACCTTTTTGATCAAGCTGATTACCTTCGCTTTGTGTTGCAAATCTGAGTAAGGGCTGCAGAAGTGGGGTTGTCAGAGGGAGCTGACCAAATGGCTAAAGCAGAGAACACATGGAGAAAGCAAGGTCAAGGCTGAGGGCTGTACACCGGAGAGCCTGCAGAGAGGCAAGACCTGTGGAGTTTGGGGAGAGCTGGAGGAGAGGGGCCTTTGCTGTGATTAGTGAGACTTTACAGTGGGTGATGAGTTTTTAGGAAGTCTTACTGTGCCCCCCATCCCTTTGCCATCTCCTACATTAACTACTCCCCCGAGTCCTTTGGCATTGAATGCCTTCTGTGTCAAGCCTGGCCTCAGGGAAGGAATGAACAGGCTCCGTTTCCTTCTAGTTACACGGGTCTTTGTCATGAGAAGGCCACATGCAGCACCTTCTCATACACTTCTCAAAGAGATAATATGAAAGACTCTAATTGAATGGAAAAGTAGTATTGAAGACCAGGGACAGATGGGTGCAATTTGGACTCTTGCCTCTGCTCAGGTGTGGGAGGCAGAAATGAGTGGTTTAAATCCACAGCCTCCATTCCCTACTTATTGTTCCCTGAATGACGTTCCAGTTATCTATTGCATCATATCAAAATGTTGCTAAGTTTAGTTGCTTGAAACAGATTTTTTGTCATCTATCATGATCCCGTGGACTCAGCTGGACAGTTCTCGCTTGGGGTCTCTCGATTGCAGCTGGGGCTGGAGTCATCCGAGGGTTTGAATGGGCTGGAGGTACATGCTGGCTCTTTTTCTCACTTGTCTGGCATCTGGGCTGGGTTAGCTAAGACAACTCATGGATGGCCAAACACCTCTCCTTTCCGTGTTGATAGCTTGGGCTTCCTTGCAGCATGGTGGTCTCAGATTAGTCAGACCCCTTACATGGTGCCTGGCTTTCCCCAGAGCACATAGACCAAGGGACTCAAGGATAAGCTACAAGACTTGTGACTTAGCCTCAGAAGTCACATAGAGTCACTTCCAGCACATTCTGTTGGTTATGGAGGACCAGCCCAAGCACAGTGTGGGAGGGGACAAGTCACGGTTCATTGAGGGGCTGGTTTTTGGAGTTGAGCTTTCACTGATCTTGAAGACTGAGCTGCAAAACGGGTGACTGTATTTTACACCTTTTTTGAAAAAGCAAGGGGAGGGGAAAGTTAACTTAATATGGGAGGGTTACAAAAGTTGAGGCACAGCATTTTTTCCAGTAAGCTTGGCCGTCTTTGCTGAGCATGGCACTATGTAGCCATTAGCAGGCGGGCAATGCTTTGCTTTATGAGGCAATTATTCCAACACACTCTATTCAAAATACACATTAGAACTTAACCTTCTGAATCCTGAAGTAGCATTTTTATCACCCAACATTAGAAAAGAGACGGAGTCAGCATATTTCCCCCCCATCCCCCCCGCCTTTTTATGATCTGGTATCATTAATAAAGCATTGGGCAAGGACCTTCTCACAATTCTTCCAGATAATTTGTGACACAAAAGGCATTCTGTGATACAATTGTCTGTTGACTTATTCAAATAACAGAGGAAACACATGGGTCGTTTTAAAAATAAAGCCAGAGAATTAAACAGCCAAAAGGAATATTCCCTCCAAAAGATGCGAAAGCGGGTCCAGAATATAGGTTTTTGTTATTGGACATGCACAAGTAGAAACGGGAAGTTAATATGGAATTTCTAATTAGGGTCACATGCTAATGAACTCCCTCTTCATGTTAGTTTTATGCCGCTTCAGAAATTTTTTATCATATGCTTAAAAATTTATGGCCAGAAACATTAATGAAAATGAGGCGTGAATTGGAAATTGTGTCATTATGGAGATGAGGGTGGCCTGGCATTGCTGATTTTCAAGGAGTATCTTTTATTGCCTTTTTTGAGAACTGAGAAATGATACAGGTGAAATTAATGGCAAGGCATATTCTCCATCCTGACATGGGCAGCGTGGTTCTATGTAAAGTTATAAAAGTTTGATTTTAATAAGATTTTGAATTAATTATAAGGAGAATATTAATCATAATTGACAGTCATTTTTCAGAATAAAACTTCACCATCTAAGTAATATTATAGTTCTTAAGTGTGCGAAGATATGCATTTTCTTTTTTCTCTCCCGGTTTTGTCTTTTCGGAAATTAAAACCCACCTTTTCACAATACCGTGGACTGGGGAGCCCATGCCTTTTCATCTGTGAACATTCACTGGGTTTCAGACGTTATTTTAAAAGTACCTCTGCTTGCTAAGCTTAGGGGACGGGCAGGTTTTGCGAAGCTGCATTTCTGAGGAGGAGAAAGAGCTCAGGCATAGTACGCTTTCTCTGTTTTTCATCTCTCAAAAACGATTGTTTTCAATACACCTGATAACTGTCAGGTTTGAATGGATTTTCAGAAAGGCCCATTTCCAGTTTGCAAGGATCCTAACTTCTCCCAGCAGGAATGAGCGCAGATGCCGGAGTAAAATCCCATCTCTGGGGCTGATCGCCAGGGCGTGGCTTCTCGCTCACTAATTCCCAGTACTCTTGAGCCCAGGGGGTCAGCGACTCTTTGGGTGCCACCTCCTCCCTACATACTTTCCTCTGGGCTCTTCTCATCTGCATCCAAACTCACCCCCGCCTTTCTCCTTTCCTGCCTTCTCTTCACCTGTCTTTCCTGTAACGGTTCCAGCAACCCATTCCCATTGTATTTTTCCCCACGCCAAGCAATTCTCCAAATGCCAGCTGGATGTCCTACAATTCAACTAAATCCCGACACTGAAACTGCTGTGTCAGATGCCACAGGTCAGGGGCTCATTCCCGCCAAGACTGCCTCTTCCCGAATTTCACATGCCAGTTTCAAGTCTAGGTTGCCACCTGTGCATCATACTGACTGGCTATATATATGGGTTCAATTAATTTGTTAGAGCAGCTCACAGAACTGAGAGAAACGCTTGAGCTACTAGGGCACTGGTTTTGTCAAAGGATGTAATTCTAAGCACAGCCAGATGGAAGAGATGTGCAGGGCCAGGAAGGGGGGACGGGGTGCAGAGCTTCTGTGCCCTCTCTGAACTTGCCACCCTCCCGGCACCTCCATCTGTTCACCATCCCAAAAGCCCTGTGAACCCCGACCTTTGGAGTTTTTATGGAGGCTGCATTAATAGTCATGATTGAGTAAATCACCGGCCACTGGTGATGAAAAAACATTTAATTTTTAAATGACATTCAATATTAGTTTCAGGTGTACAGCACAGTGGTTGGACATTTATATAACTTACAAGATGATCCCCCCAATAAGTCTAGTACCCCCCTGATACCGCGTTATTAGTTTGTAATAATGTTATTCACTGTATTCTCTATGCTGCTGTAGTTTACATGCCTGTGACTGTTTTGAAACTGCCAATTTGTACTTCTTAATCCCTTCACCTTTTCCATGCAGCCCCCCAACCCCGCTCCTATCTGCAGCCTCCAGCCTTTGTTTCCTCCCACTGGTCACGTGGTTGGTTCTCCAGGCAACCAGCCACCACCCTTAAGTGAGGGCCAAAAGTAACCTCATCAACCTAACATGAGACACCTTTATTGCTCTCATCACTTAAGGAATTGAGAAGGTTTTAGGAGCTCTATGCCCTAATCTGGGAGAAAGATCAAATGTATATTTCTTATCATCAATCACAGGATCACACTCCCCGTGCCCGAGAGAAAGGACCAGCTTCTCATCTCCCTGATTATCCTATTCTCACTTTTTAGTAGCAGAGGAGGGTGCAGAAGGGAGACACTGACCACCTCACTGAGCCCAGGACTGTAGAGATTGGGTCAGGGATGGGCATTGGCCCCAACCTGGACTGAATGGCGAAGCGCCTGGGGGATTAAGTGGGGAGGGTGTGGGACCCGAGCTGCTGCTGGTGGCTGTGTTCTCACTGCCTGGGGAGAGCCTGCGGGAGAAGGAAGGCACACTGAGTGCGCCCTGCGGGGTCCGCTCCCTCTGTGGGCTCTAGAGAGGCTCCTCCTTACCTCTTCCCGTGTCTGGTGGCTCCAGATGTTCTGCGGCTCGTGTCCAAATAATTCCAGTCTCCGCTTCTGTTTTAACAAAAGCGGAGACTGGAATTCTCCCGTGTGTGTGTGTGTGTGTGTGTGTGTGTGTGCGCGTGTGTCAGCACCCACTTCTTTCTCTTGTAAGGACACCCTTTGGACTTAGGGCCCGTCCTAAAAACAGGATGAACTCATCTAGAGGTCCTTGGATTATCCCATCTGCAAAGACACTGTTCCACAAAAGTCACATTCATGATATCAAGAATTAGGACTTGGATGCATCTTTTTGGGGGACACAGTTCCAGTCGCTATAAGCCGTGTAACTTTTCCTGTTGTGTAACTTAAATATTAATACATTTCCACCTCACAAAAGAGCCCCAGTTAATATATCCCCTGTATCTGGGGTCTCCTCTCCCAGTTTCAGACATTCAAGGCTCAAAAATGCCGTAAAGGTAATTCAGGTAGGCACCTTAAAATAAGACTTGGGGTGCTGGGGGACATTCTGCCCAGACACCTTAGCGGTGCACATGGCTGGGGAAGAAGGAAATGCTGACTCCCAGGGGGGACATGGGCTCCATAAAACTAGCATCTGAAACACAGTCGTGTTAAGTGCCCCAAACAGTAGATCCAGGTACAATTCCTCCCCACCTTCACTGAGGAAGTGGAGACCCACCCATGCCTACACGACAAGCTTGGATTCTGGCCTCTGATTGGTCCCCCACCGAAGACACCCCACCTACAATTTTTAAAAGTCATTTACTGGATCATTTTTTTTTTGTCCAGAGGTAGTAGCATCAAAAGCAGCAATCACATTGCCATAAAGCTAGCACATCCCAGGGTCTTTCTTCGATGACCGTGTATTTTTTAGGACTGAAGCTCTCGACTTGGCAACAGTGGGAGTAAGATCCCAACACCATTTTCGGAATTTAAAACCCCCACGAGAAGTCGCAATGCTTTCAGTTTAACTTCTTAGCGGGTGGCAGTAACATCAGTGACCTCGCGTTCATCTGAACCGTTGGTCCATCATCAGACGTATCTCAGATGATTCGCTGGCAAAGGAGCAAATGACTCCATGGAAACGTATAACTTACATTTTGGTTGACAACGTTCCTGTTGAGAAGCATTTAGGAACTTCTCAACAGGGCTGTTTGGGAAGCTTCAAGCTAAGAGGGCCTTTGTCTGAAAGAGCCTGGTTGGAATCCCCAGCTCCTTGCTGGGTGATCCTAGGCAATTCACTACTTCACTTGTCTAAGCTTGCTTCCTCTCGCCATAAAGTTAAGCCGGGCTAACACCTGCCTCTCAGGATTACAGGAGATAATGAAGGCAAAGCACTTCGTGCAGTGCGTGGCGTGTATTAGGTGCTTAATAAATGATAGTTGCGATGGTTATGAATGTTCCTTTATCATCTCTAGACTTTCCTCCCTCCCTGGAGTGTGGGGATGCAAGTGTTACATGGCTCCTCCCTGGAGCGTAAGGTGAGTTTATCCAGGCTCTGTCTTCATGGGTCTCAGCCAAGGGCATTGTACTGCAGAGTCAATCCTGTGGGGGACTTTGGGGAAGAGTGAATCGCTGCTTCCTTGTTGTGGATCAAGGTATAAATACTATTGAAGTGTGAAAAATGGAAAGTTCAGGGCTTGATTAGTCACATCATGGATGAATGCAATCTTCATTATGATTTTTGGAAATATGAGTAGAGTGGCCATATTGTCTGAATTTAACAAGTCGGATGCGATTGGCAATGAGTAGGGATGATCATTATAATGTTTTGTCTTCTGTGGTGCTTTCAGCGTGACAAGACCTCCCTTATGTCCTGTGCTTATTAGCAACTCGTGCAGTCCACACTGAAATAGGTGCTCATGCTGATCCCATTGTGCAGATGGAGAAAGTGAGGCACAGGGAGATTAAGTTGTTCGCTCAAGGAAATGAAGGGAACAAGCAGCAGGACTGAAATTAGCATCAAGCAGTGGGGCTCCATTGCCAAGGTCTTAAATGGTGTTGTTTTATTTTTATGTATGTATGTATGTATGTATTTTTTTTTTTTTTTAGACGAGGCAACCCTTGGTTTACCTCACAGATTGTAAGGACCTTGTCAGTTTACAATTCCTTATTTTATTTTTTACGCTACAGCACCTGGTCTTCCCAGGTGGTCTCCCATCCAAGTACTAACCAGGCCTGACCCTGCTTAGCTTTCGAGATCAGACGGGATCAGGCTTGTTCAGGGTGTCATGGCCATAGACTTAACTGGTGTTGTTTTAGAAGAAGAACCTTTCTGAGTTCTTCCAACTGGTCTAATAATTAAATCGACACGAGAGATTAGCAAGAAAGAGTAACCAAATTTAATTGCGTACGTACGTGTGGGAACCGCACATACAGAGAGGCTCAAAGACAGAACGTTAAAATGAGGTGTGTATGACATTCTGAGCTAAGGATGAGGTCAGATACCTGAGGCTCAGAGGAGAGGAGGGTCGACAACAAGAGCAGTAATTAGAAGTTCCTCCTGCCCTGTAGAGAGGTCATAAAAGCTTATTTCTAGCAATGCCTCTTATTATGGGCAAGGCCCCTAATTTAAATTCTTTAAGGGAGAGGTAAAAATTTCTCATCAGTCCACAGGGTCTCAATTACCTTCAGCTCAAAATTACACACATGCCAAAGTGACACATCTTGGGGAGGCCCATTCTGAGCCCCTTCGGTATGCATAGGACCTCTTAAATGGGAGTAAATGTTCAAAATACAGAATATCTTAGAGAATCTGAGCCCTTTATTTCCTTTGGGATAAGGACTTGGACTTTCCGAGTGGTGATTTGTACGCTGTCACACGATTCTAGCAGCAGACTGGGGACTTATGCCAGGAAGGCATGGCTCTGCTACAAGCACGCATTGACACTGTCATCAGACAACATCCTACCCCTGTGAGCCAGTCACCTTCTCTGTATCCCGCACCCCTCGCACAGTGCCAGGCTCAGGGCCAACAGGTATTTAACACCATCGCAAGCCACTGGGCACTGCCGTAGGCTGAGGACAAAATGGTGAGCCGTGTCAGAGCCACTTCTGGTTCTCAGAGATCACACAGTCTAGTCGGAAAGATAAACGTTAAATAAATAATCACGGCAGTGCTTGGAGGGAAGGCACATGGTCCTGTGAGCAGGGACTCACAAAGGTCTCTGACCAATGCGAAGGGGAGATGGTGTCTCTTGCCATCAAAGGAGCTGGGACTCGGAAGTGTTCGTTAGCGGGTGAGAGGGGTGGGGAGGTGGGGAGATTCAGAGAGATAGGTCAAATTGTTCCCTGGCCTTGGTTTTAGAAAGAATGAAAGACAAATAAATTAGTTA
This sequence comes from Pteropus medius, assembly GCF_902729225.1. Taxonomy (NCBI): domain Eukaryota; kingdom Metazoa; phylum Chordata; class Mammalia; order Chiroptera; family Pteropodidae; genus Pteropus; species Pteropus medius. The sequence continues at coordinate 8,034,741 of NW_024349798.1, forward strand.
AAAGTAAAGCCAGTGGACTGGAAAACGTAGGACTGGAGCAAGAGGTGAGGTGGAGATGGTGATGGTACTGTTAGGGACCGGATCATGCGGCATGTGTCAAAGGAAAACATTTTGATTTGAATCCTAAGTGCCATGGGAAGCCACTCTAATCCTTCCTCCCTCCCTCACTTCCTCCCTCCCTCCCTCTTTTCCTTCCTTCCTCCCTTCCTCTCTTCTTTCTTTCTTCCTTCCCTCCCTCCCTTTCTCCCTAATCTCTGTCCATCCATCATCTATCTATTCATCCATCAAATGTATCATCTATCTGTCTATCTATACATCCACTCATTTGTCTGTTTATCCATTAAATCTGTCTGTCTATCTATCTATCTTTCTATCTATCTATCTATCGATCGATCTATCATGGGATGGGGGTATCATTTTCCATCAATAGGAGACAGATCAGACAGAGTGAAGAGTCCATGGGAAGGACACTTAGAGGTTACAATGAGAAGCCATGGTGTTAGAGCTAGAGTAATGGCAGTGGATAGATTTGAGAGGCATGAGGAAAGATAATAGAAGTACTATACAATGAGTAACTTGACCCACATATGTGTTCCCCCAAATGGCTTTCAATTCCACTTGCTTCCCCATTGGCCCTTGCTTCTCCATGCTGAACACAGATTGTTGAACGGGGAAGGATTTGCTCAAGATTCTATTGCTCTCTTCAAGGGCTGGGTGGAAGACGTTGGACACAGTAGATCTTGATCAAAGCGGGCCTTCTTAAATCATCCGTGTCCATCCGCCTGTGGAGCTACGGATCCCTAGGGACTTGTGAGCAGCAGCAGGTGACCAAACCGTAAAACTAAGAATTTAAGGAGAGAGGGATTAGAAACAACCAGACACCCTGTCTTGAGGAATTGGGTTGTCAGTCTGAAAAAATACACTCCTTATCACAGCTCCGATTCCTCTCACCAGCTGTTCAGCTGCCCCGGGTGCCAGAAGGATGAAAACGCTCTGGGAGAGGGGTTGGCAGTTCTGCTGATGACTGCGAGAAGGCACCGCGTCTGCTCTTGTAAGGAAGCAGTTGGGCTCCCAGGGCTGGGAGGTGCTGGGCGTGACATGGGCATGTGTGAAAGGGCCAAGGAAACAGATCTCTTGCTGGCCGCCCTGTACCCCCACACGCAGGGGACCTCGCCCCCGGGCTTCGGGGTTGGAGCCTCATCTTCCTGGGTCAGCTTTGGCTCCTCTTTCTGTTCAGAGTGACTGACAGCCTTTTCTCCATGATGCCTTTAACTCAGCAAAGACCTCCAGGCAAGCTGTCACTCTAGAGGGGCTCTTTGAAAAGCAGCCTAGTGAAATTAGCAGTGATGGAAATGATGAAAACATTTCATTTCTCTTCTCTCCCTTTGCTTATTCTTTTCCTCATTTAACTTTTTTTTTTTTTTTTTCCCATGCTCCAATCTCATTCAGGCCAGTTAGGACATCCGGCTGCTCCTGTCCCAAATGAGAACACGACTTTTCCCAGCCTTTGCTTGAAGTTCCCAGTTGCATTTTTGTAGAGCAGTCATGAAGATGTAGAAGAAGCCTGGCAGGAAAACTCAGAACTGTGTGAGAGTGTGAGTGATGGATTCCTCCTATCCTGTCAGTACCAGTTTGCATTTACATAATGTCACATCCCCGGGGACTCCAGGAAACCCACGGGAACCTGCCTGCAATCTAGGACACACCCTGATTCCCTTTCTCGGGCAACTGGCCTCCTCTCCCTCCTCGTTGCCTGTTGTAACTGGATGATACCTTCATTACCTTAAAATGTGTTAATCTGGGTGCCTTTTTTAGCAAAACCTGCAGGCCTTCTGGCTGCCGGAAGCTGCTCATGACTCTTGGCTCTGTGTCAGCATTCATATAATATGCTCATTACAGGAGAGCTCCAATCCCCAGTGACCAGATGAGTGGGTGCTCGGGAAGTATACTTGGAGAGACAGAAGACATCAGAGCAAAGCCTGGTGGTTGAATTTCCCACCTGTCTCTTGCATTTGATACAGGCCCCGTAGGAGAGGTGCCAAGACCTTTGAATGCATTGGTTAAGAGCACTGATTTTGGAGTCCTTCAGACCACTCCTAGCTCTGTGACCCCCAGGCAGGTGCCAAGAGGTCTCACCTGTCAAGCGAAGATGACAGTGACGTTCTTGTGAAGAACTTGGAGACTGTGGATAAAAATGCATGGGAAATTCCTCAACAAATATTTAGAGCGGGGCCGATGGTAGGGCGAGTGAGGCCGGGTACTGCTAGTGCAGGGCGGTGGCCTGTCTTTATTTAAAATTTTCATAGTTTGTCCATTATGCATCTTGTTTACTTATTTTGATTTTGTGAAAGATTGCATTAGAATATGGTTTACCTTGATTACTGAGTTTTCTGGTGCCCCTTTAGTTTGTGTCTCCCCTTAATCCTGGCCCTAATTTTGAGCATCAACCACATGGAGGCGCTACTCTAATTGCTGGGTATGCAACGGTGAGTCCCTCAAGATGCTCTGAGTGGCCCATGATCGATTTCCCAAGTAAACGAGTGACACACAATAAGGGCCTTTGTTATCTATCATCAGAAGTCCTTCTACAATAAGAGGACAGGGTAGGCTCAGAGACTGTCATCGAAGAGCCGCCGGGACTATTTCTGTCTGGAAACTTATTTTCTATCATTTTCCCAACGTAGTGGGTTGGCCCTGAGGCGTGGCCCTTCTCAGTTCCGAGACATTTCCTGCAGTTCCAATCATGACACATAGCGATGACGAGGTTGGCCCCGTCTGCTACTACCCCCGCCTCTGAGTCTTCTCTTGAAGTCTTGTTTGCCAGAATTGGGTGAAATGCTTCAAGGGTGTCTGGGAGAAGTAACGACCTGGAAGTTTCAGTCTCCATAGAAGGAAATGGGCTCTGCCAGTAAGACGGGACTATGTTTAGGCCACAGGACCTTGGTCTGTGATGTGCTATTCCTTCCGTCTGAAACACTCACATGTGCGTGCACATGCGCACATGCACACACACACACACACACACACACACACACGTACACACCAACACAATCACACCTTTTCCTCCTGCCCTTATTGGGACATAGAATCGTAGGGGAGGAAAAATAACTTTTTCCTTTCTCTTTCTAAGTTCTCAACTGGGACTCCTGTAGCAAAAGACAGATTAACAAGAGAAGAAGCTTATAAATTTGTTTAATACAAGTTGTACATGACATGGGAACCTTTATAAGGAATTGAAGACTGCGAGAAATGGTTAAACCTGAGTGTTCTGAGCGAGGCATGATGAAGCGTGAGAAGTTGTGGACAGGTGTGATGGGCGAAGGGTGTGAAGTAGGAGTAGTGAACGAGGAAACAACAGTGCCTGTTCATCCAGATTCCTCTCAGAGTCTCTCTGTCTTTAGGGTTCAGACTCGGAGCCTCTCATTTGAGGGTTTTATGACCCGTTTCAGGGGAGGGAGAGAAAGTCTTCCCTGCACGTGTCATTTCTCAAATTCCTTCAGGTCAAATTCCTTCAGTATGCCACGGTGCCGTATTTGGGGGCGGAGTGTCCTGAACTCCATTAGGATGTTTAGCAAAATCACATAACGAATAGTTTTGGAGGTTTGTACTCTCTACTCGAGATATCGTAGTGATTAGGACGGGCCTGTTTCCTGGTCACGTGGGGCTTGCAGTCTAGTGAGGGGAAGATAGACATTCAATAAATGAATAAGCCCACTAATAAATAGGAAGTAAATGATCAGGAAATACTATTTTCTATATGGAGATTTACAGTAGGGGGATATGAGCTAAAAGGCAGCTAAATTGTTACTGTAGATTGAATTCCCTTGGAAGGCTTCCTAGGAAATTCATAGGTAAACTGAGTTATGAATGAAAGGAAAGCTACAGCCACAGAAATGGGGAAGGAGCTATCCAGGTAGAAGGAACAGGTGCCATGGCCGGAAGAGGAGGATGAGTTGTTTGGTTTGGGGAGTAGATAGTGAAGAGGCACAAGGTGAGTTTGGAGGGTTTGGCAGGGTTTAGGTTACACAGAGCCTTTGCGGTGGTTATGGGGAGTGTGTATGCTTGTGTGTGTGTGTGTGTGTGTGTGTGTGTTGCGGGGATTAGGGAAACAGTGTGGATGGCGCATCAGAGGTGCCTCCACATTAATAGACCGATCAACATAAGTACTTGAAATTGGACAGAGATTCCAATCCCAAAGCCATCACAGTCGTCCCTGTGAGAGGTGACGGCAATCTCAATAGCGTGTCATGACTGGAGACGCATGAAGGTGGGTAAATTGGGGATATGTAGTTTTAATAAAGTTGACAGGCCTCTTCATATTGGACGTGGAAGGAGAGGGGAAGAGAGGAAACAGGAAAAGAGCAGAAAAGTGTCTCACGCTTGTGTCCAGTCACCAGCAGTGATTCACTGATAAGACCAGTGAAAGTGTGGGGTAGGGAGAAACTGGCCTGGTTCGGGATAAACAAAAGACGTGAGCTGAGCAAATGCTTGCACAAGAGTTTCGCTGTGAAGTATTATAGAGAGAAAGGAGCAAAAAGGGCCTTTTTTTCCCGAGAGAAATATTACAGCATATTTTTTTCCATTATGGTAAAAAACACATAACATACAATTTACCATCGTAACCATTTTTAAGTGTGCCGTTTAGCAATGTTAAATATATCCACATTGTTCTGAAACAGATCTGAATTTTTTCATCTTTTAAATTTGAAACTCTGTACCTGTTAAACAATAACTCTCCATTTCCCTCTACCTCCAGCCCCTGGAGACCACCATTCTACTTTCTGTTTCTATGAATTTGATGACTTTAGACACCTCGTATATGTGGACTCATAACGTTTGTCTTTTTGTGACTGGCTTATTTCATTTAGCATAAGGTGCATCCATGTCGTTGTATGTGGCAGGATTTCCTTCCTTTTAAGGCTCAGCTTCGTGTGTGTGTGTGTGTGTGTGTGTGTGTGTGTACATTGTGTGTTGGGGGCAAGGACATCAGAGGTGCCTCCCCGTTAATAGACTGAATGATCAACATAAGTACTCGTAATCAAGTTGTTGCATTTCCTTACGTGCCAGGCAGACAAAATAAAGTTCAGCTTTGTCGTGAAACAAAAGCGGCACTTATTATAATGGTTGGCATTTCAGAGATAATTCAGCTATGAGAGATAATAATCCATCCATCAGTCAGGAAGCATTTCACCCAGTAATACCAACAGTATAATATGCAAGTAATAGACTGTTCTGGACACAACCAGGAGTTTTCTTGGCCTGAAACACTCCTACTTCTAGCAGAAGTTTAACGCTGATTTTTTTTTCCAGCTTCTATATGGAGAGTCTGTTTATTTCTTTCTTCCTGAGGGAATGGCGAGATAGATATTGTAAATGGTGAGGACTTTTTATTGTTTTTGACAGTTATCAAAGAAACATTATTTTCTTTTAGAACTGGGCCACCAACTGAAAAATAACCCTGTTTGGGATTTTGAGTCAAGTGCGTTGACTTATGTGTGTGATGGACACTTTTAGGTTTCGGGAAGTCTAACTGCACTTATCAACCGGAATGGGGCAGTGATTATAACCTGAATGAACACAGGGGCCCATGCTGGCCCGCTTCTCAATTGATGCCACTTCAGGAAATAATTAGTCCAGTTTCTGGTGATGTAAATCACATCCTCAGTTTCCATTTCCAGACCAGCAAGAGGAGGGAAACAGGTATGAAGTCCCCTTTGCATCCCTCCCCTAATCCTAACAACGAGGGTCAGAAACCCTCCCCTATGCCATTTCTTTTCCATTCTTCCTCATTAAGACCTGTCTGTCCCTCCCTTGGCGCCCTGCCCTCAGTCAGTGCTTCCAAAGGCACTTCTTCCTGGGCACAGCTACCTGAGAAATGCAGGCTGGCCTCCATCGTCACTCTCGTTGTTTTTTTTAAGAATCATTCCACAAGAATCTATTTCTCCTACTGCCCTTAATTCTGGTAGGAAGGATGGAGCCAGACATACTCGCATGTTATTACTCTTCCTTTTGCCCCAATTATATAAGAATACAAGGGAGAGTAAGGAGAACAGGACACTGTCTCAACAATGTCTCAGGGCTCAGAAAGAACTAGAAGGTGTTTCCTCCTGTTTAGCATCCCTCACTTGCTTTGTTGGTCCATGCGGTGTGACCAAGGAGCGTGAGGCTCTTGCCCTAGGCATACGATTTCAGAGAGAACCATAAAGCTCAGCCATCAAGATCCATCATACTTTAAAGCAGATAAACAAGATTAACGTAAAAGTCTACAATACATAAAGTCTCAAAAATTTAAATAGCAACAGAATCTGCCAGCAAGATTAGGATAGACAAGTGAGGTGAATTGTACAGGTGTATGGCTGGATCATATTTTTATTTAAAATGTTGATGTTAAAAATCATGTGTTTTTGCATTAATTACTTTTTAAAAGTCAAACAACATTCAGATATCACGCATCGTGGTGACTGAGATTTTGGGCGCCTCTGGTTTTGTGTCATGAGTCAGTGCCTTGCTGACCTCACCCATATCCTGGCCCTCCTGTGGGAGAATGTCCCCATTCCTGTGCTTTTCTCTCAGGACGACGTCTTCCTGCCTCACTTCCTAATAACTAACTGAGGTCCGCCAGGTGTCATGTCACAGAAGACATCTTGGCTGAGCTGATGTGTTGGGTAGCTCATGGGTGGCTGCCTTTGCTCCCGACAGCTTCCCCTGCTTTCATCATACATGGTGAGTGTGGAATCCCACAGACCCACCTGTGGGCAGCTGTACAAAGTAACTATTCAAAAGAGCGATGGAGAATCACAGTCACTGTTCATGTCTGTAGACTCTGCTTCAGTACAGATTTCTTGGGGGCATCGTTTTACCAGTGCCCATATGTGGATGGCATCTGGAAACGGAGCAGGTGTTGTTTCCCATTCTCCAGATGAGAAAACCCAGTTACACGGTCAGAATTTAAGGCACAGTCCAAAGATTCTCTTCCTTGGCCCATCGACTCAGGAATAGTGCTGCCTGTATGTACATAGGCTGAAGGTATCTTATAATCCTTATGATCTTTTAAAGTATGATCTTTGAAAGTATCCTTCATAGGTATGTAACAACTTTCTGAGTGAGGCGATAATAGTAATAGTGACGATAGTGATGACAATAATAATAAAATTGGCGTTGATTAAGTGCTTCTTTTTCCTAGGAGTTCTACACGAGTTACCTCTACAGTTCTATGAGATAAGCATTATTATTATTTTAGAGAGGAAAACGAGGCACAGTTTGGCTTTACCAAGTGTTTGAACATGAGCAGTCCGGCTCTGGAACACACACCCTCTTAACTTCTCTTTTCTCCTACTTCCAACAAGTCCACGAATCAGTGAAGCTCATTTTATCAGCAGAATCCAGTTTCCAGAGGCAGACGTCTTTTATACACCCGTGGCTGTTAGTTTGACACCACCCTTGTGCTTTCTAACTCAGGACAGACTGATTCCTGCTGGACCCTAAGCCTCTCCATGGCAGGGCCGGGCCGATGATATCTTTGGCTCTGGTGCTAGCGCAGTACCAGACACTGGATGATGATTGTTTGAAAGAATCGAAATAGGATGGAGAAATGCTGAATCAAAGCCAAAGATACCTGAGGCTTGTTTGTAGGTATCCCTCTTCCTAGGCTGGTCTGAGAACCAACACATGAGCAGAGGGGCCTCTTGGGAGAGAACATAAGAGGAGGGGCTTCTTCTAGCCTCCCCAGAAAACAAACAAAAACAGACTTTCCCCTCAGTGTGGAAAGGTGTTTGTTGCCTCACAAGGAACTCAGCACTGTCTTGTGTCTTTGTTTCCTGGTTCTTCCAAGTTCCTCCCTCCCCTTAAGCCTTCCCCGCTCCCCCTTGTGCCTGGGTGTCAATTACAGCTGACTTAGCAGGCTCCAGCCCCCAACACAACAGCCAAGCAGGATGCCCTGGGCCCCATGGCATAAGGCAGTGCAGCTAATTAGCCAGGCTTGGCTGTGCCCTCTGCTTCAGTTTGAAAAGCTTCTTGAAAAACAAGTTTCTGGCAACATTGGAGCACATTGCTTTGTACTTTCTGTGTGCTCTGTTTCCAGTATGGTACTAGCGGTCTCATTTCCTGCAAAAATAAAAATGAGACTTTTATTCCTGATGCTCTATTTTCAGCTGGCCTTTGAAATTCGGAGTGGCTGCTCATATAGATGTCATGATGATGATGATGATGGTGGCAGCTAACACTTACTGAGCAGATGATATCTACCATTGATGCATATTTACTCATTAGAGGCTCGTAATTACCTCATTTTACAGAAAGAAAACTGAGGCTTATAGAGGTTAAGTAACTCAGTTGTGAGGATACAGCCCCTTCCTGTGTTCTTGTCTTTGTCATGGGTACCGCCAGGTGTCTTCCACATACTCTCATAATCCTCTCCATGAGCTTGAGTTCTTGTCATCTCCATTTTTTGGACTCTGAAGCTAGGTTTCATGAATTTAAGCGGGATGCTATAAACCACAGACCAAATCCGGAAGCAGGATTTGAACCCCAGTAGCCTGATCCTGGAGCTGCTTGCTCTATGGCTATGCTATACTCTCTCTGTCATGTAAGGCGTAGCTCCCGCCCCTTCACATAATGATGCTTTGTGGCATTATTCCCAGAGATGCTGCAGGATGCTGCAGGCTACACTGGACATGAATAGAGACCTGGGGAGCAGACGCATCTCTGTGGGGATTCCGGCTCTGCCACCTGTACCCCGTGTGATCTCAGGCAAATCGCTTACTGTCTCTGACATTCGGGTATAACTTCTGAGAAAGGAGATAATACAAAGGTCCTTGTGAAAATTAGAGATAATCTGTGTAAAATAGCGTTTAGACACTCAGCGATTATTGTGGGTTCAAATAAAATTGTAGCAAGTGTCAGACCTGAATGCAAATCTTGGCTCTAGTCTGAGTGGTATTTGGAACATTGGAAGATTATTTAAACCCTTAAGTTTCCGTTTGCTCTTACTTGAAATGTGAATAATAGCAATATATAGTAAAATAGTAAAAACATTATGGAACTTTGTGAGGCACTGTGTGCTTAAACACGGAGTATAACTGTGTTCAATCAAGAGTAGATATTAGTGTAATTATGAACCTGTTAGTTGGATCTGGGTAATATCTGTACACAGCAGAACCACTGAATTCAAGTCGAAGGAAAGTTCTCCAAAGAGAAAAAAAAAACAGTGATTTACAGCTTCTCTTCTTCCCCTCGTACCTTTCTATTGATTGAGGTGGCTTTATGTTGTGATTAATTAAAATCAATACCTTCACGCGGAAACAGCAAGGTTTTTTACAAAGGAAGAGACTGCAGGACTATGGCACACTGTAGAAAGGGGTATGACTCTTTCGAAGACAGTTTGTGGAGCCCACCACCTTCCCTCGGGCTCCAGAAATAACTTCTGTCTCAGCAGACCATAAGCAAATAAATATCTAAGGCATTGTTGTGTTTGTTAAGGATGGAGAGTTCTGATCACTCAACATGACAGTGGATGGTTTTTCAGAAATGCAAAGTTGTCTTGGTGAGTAGTTCACCATTTTCTCATGCTGAACAAAAACCCCAAATTTGCTCAGCCTAGAAATGCGCTCAGCTAGGCGCTGGCTTTGCAAGCTTCCTGTGTAGCTAGGCGTGGCCATGTGACAAATTCTGGTCAGAGAGATGTAACTGGAAGTTTGCTGTTGGTATCTGGGGAGCTTTTGATTTCTTCATGGAAGGTTGCACCTGCAGGTGGCACTTTCTGTCCTCCCGAACTTTTTCTTTCTCACCTTTTATGGCATCTTACTGGTGGAGCTGCAGCCACTGATTCATGTGGGACATCCGTGTGAGACGTTGGCTCTGACCTCGTAGAGAAGCTGAGTCAGTGACAGGAAAGGCTACCTCTGAACTCACGTCATGTAAAAAAATTAATTCTTTATTCATTCATGCCTCTGCAGTCAGGATTTCTATTTGCAACCAAAATAACTTAGAAGTTATTGCAAAATTTTATTTCACATATAAATGTGGGGTGGTGTGTGTATGATATAGAACATTAGTTTTTCCATATATCTTACCTCTTCGATTTTTTGTTAGATATGAGGACCTCTTATCACGTAACCATTGTCTTGCCTTTTTTTTTTTTTCCTTTTTTCTCCAAAAGCTCATTTGCCATTTTCAATCAGAGGGAAGAATATTAAGGAAAGCACAAGCGTTCACTTCTTACTGGCAAAATCCTCAATCTTTGTTTGCATTCTCTGGCCCATTGGCTAACTATGACCAGAAAAATGCCTTACAAACTGATATGTGACACAGGAATCAAAACAGTTCGGAAACAGCTTTAATAAATTTGAGGTGGCACGTTTTTGCTGAAAAAAATTCCAATGATCAAAAGACGTTGCTGTTTCTCAAGGAGAAGAACCACATGGCCAGGATTCCGACGTCCCTGCCATGAATTTGGTGAGAACGGTGAAATCAAAAAGTGGGAACGACCTGGTTAACAGTGACGAAAGCCAGTGTGCTTTCTTCCTCCCTCTGTGTCTTTCCCCCATCCCTCTGTCTGTCTCTGTCTGTCTGTCTCTCTCTTTCTCTCATTGAACTTAACCCTTTAATGGCAGAAGAGAATAAACATACATCCCTGAATAGTGTGTGATATTCTTTCTTCGAAGCCGCCTGCTCTATCTTACCTATCCGAGTACATTTTCATCGATCCCCATCGTATACGTGTGTTTGTTCATATCCCATAACGAGGGCCCCTGTGCCAATCGCTTAGCCAAGTTAATGATCCAGAGAGATGTCCTTGTTTATTTTGTTGGGTGGTATAGACACTGGCATCCAATTCGAGAAGCTGGACCATCATTCTGTAGCCAGAAAAGCAAGTGCCCGGGGACAAGTTCAGCCGCTTTCCATTAGAAAAGCCTTTTTCCAGGTAACAAAGATCACGCTCTCCCCAAATGATCCCATTTTGATCTTTATTGAAACCTGTTGCTCATTTGCCAACGTGTCATTTCTGTGGGTTCCATTCGTGAGAAAACGGAGTCTAATTCCAGGTCCCGCTTTGGGTTCGGGGTCACCATCATTCATCCTTAAGACCTTCTACGGCCGCAGTCTGCTTCTCGTTTGTTAATCGGCATCAGCGATAGGATGTCTCAGACACGGCCTTGCAAACCAGTCCCTCGTCCCACAGAATGGCTCTCCACGTGAACAGTTCCAAACCAGAGCTGCCGGGAGTGGAAAACTGCTCTGCGCCAGGAGCTGAGCTAAGCTCCCCCTTTCAGGTACATGGTCCCCTTTGATCTTCACAAGGAACGTGAGAAGCACATCTGCTGGTATCCCATGATGCAAGGCGCGGAAGCTGAGGCCCAGAGAAACTGGGTGAATTGCCTCACATCACACCCCTGGGAAGTGGCAGTGCCGGGGCTTCCCCTTTGGCTTTCCCGTGTCCAAACCCTGGGCCATTCCAACTCTGCATTTTTCCAGCAGCCAGGGCACTCCAAGCCTTTGTCTCTTGCTCCCACATTCCGTGCTCTCTGGCCCTGTCACCTGCTTTATCCTGTTGATAATTATGGAGCTAGGAGTCACTAGTAACTTAATTAGAGGGATGTGCCGTTGTCTGTCCGATGAGTTTACTTCATCACTTCTTTACCTATAAATAAATTATGAGGAGAGTGGAGAATTATGAAGCGGGGGAGGTCCTCAAAAAAGCCAAGGGGAAACATCCAGAGTGATATAATTATCTATTTGCTGCTCCTACCCATAGACTCGCTGGCTGGCTTTCTTTCTTTTTTTAAATAGGATTATGGAAGATGAAAAGGAAACGCTTACTTCAGCTTTTAAGAGCGATGTAAGCAATTTTACATTGCACTTACTCCCCAGGGGTGGTGTGAAAATGTTTCTAGTAAATTAAAGTATAATAAAAGCACTGGCAACAACCCGGCAACTTTTATATTAATTTCTTAATTTTTCGCAGGCTTAATTATAAATCTCTTGAGGGGAAGAGAGGTGAGGTCTCTGGGTTCTTGGACAAACAGTGTACACTCACAGGCATGGTGGTCTGGCGGTCTGCGGGGACCTGTGAAGTTGGCCGTGTGGATGCCATAGGGGCACGTGCTCCTCCCAGCCAAAGGGTCGTGATGCCCACTGGACAAGGACGTCAGGCTGGGAGGTCCAGTGGCACTGCTAAGTGGAAGGGACAGTACGAGACATGTCTTGTGACTCCCCGAGTGGCAGCATCGTGCTTATGGTTGCCATGCCAGTCTCTGCCATTCTACCGCCTAGGTTCGACGCCCTGGCTCTTCTGTTACCTGGAAGAATTTGGTGAGCTGCTGCTTCTGTAAACTAGAGCTTATGAGGGTGTTTATGTCACATGGGAGGTGTGTGAAAAAGCTTGGGTCCTGCCAGGACTGCTGAACCACCAAAACAACCTGGGACCATCTCCTGCCACGCCTGGAATAAGGCAAACCACAAAGATCCTTACAGATGGAGCCACTGTTAGCCGGGTTTTGTTCCTTGCTTCTCAAAGCATCCTTACTGTTAGTCACTAAATTAGAACTCCAGATTCATTGGATCACAAAATATTCATGCTGAATATTTTAGGTCTCTCCAGGGAATGTTCCACAGTATTTCTTCTTCTTTACCACTAAATACCTTTTGAGGAAAGTAAAGATAGAGGAGAGAATCCTCAAAAAATCCAGGGGGAAATGTCCAGAGTGATAGGATTGTCTGTTTTCTTTGCAAAGCTGGACAGATCCCAATGAACGATGTTTTGTATTTTTCTTCTCTAGGCCCAGGAACTTCCCAAGCACCAGGTTAGGATAGGTGATTCCTGTATCTTCTATTAGGTGGTGATTCTAACTCCATTTCTCACCTCTGCGCTTCTGTACCATGATGTGGCTTCAAACACATAATCCTTTTTAAATCATTTTTCCTCTTGCCTCTCTTCTGAGCTGTGTGCTATTTATAAATAGGGGACTATATTGTATTATGTTCTTGTATGTCTGGCACATAGCAAACACTCCGTTAGAGATGAATGAATCAGAGAATGATCTACTTTGTAGTCCTGAAACATTAATTCCATAGTAGGTGAATAGATGCTACCCACAAATGCTTGTATGTGTGCGCACACATGTACACACACACACACACACACACACACACACACACACTCACACACACACACTCAGAGAGTTCCATGGTTTTAAAAACAAGCGTAGGATACACTGGCTAAAAAGGATTGAAAAGATTTCTTTTTGCAGGACTTCTCAGTACCTTTAATATGCTAATGAATGTGAATCATAAATCTGCATGAGGGTGGTATAGAACAAAATGATTTCCAAACTTAATGGACCAAAGAAGACTTTTTTCAAAGAATATCTTGCAGGAACTCACTTGAATGTGTGTGATTATTTCTAATTTAAATTTTATATATTTTTTTGAAATTTTGCAACACTTTTCTAACTTTTTATTCTAAAAGTTCTAAGCCTCTGGAAAAGTACACGACTAGCATCATGATACCTGTATATCCCTACTGGAATTACCGATTTTTAACATTTCAGGACATTCGCTCATTCTGACCCTCTCTCCCTCCTCCATCTCTCTCTTCAAATTCTTTTACGGGCCTCCTTTCCTGACAACAAGAGAATCACCTTCTGGATGCCACTGGGATGTACTTCTCTGCTTGCCTTTAAGAAAATAACTGAACATGCTGTAGGGCAGATGCCTGTGTGTTTCACGTGCCTTTGTCGATGATTTATTAAATCCCATCCTCACAGACTCATAGAATCTCAAGAGGTGGAAGAGCCTGAAAAGACATCTCATCCAACCCCGGCTCACCTACCCACCCCTCCTGCATTCCGTATCCGTATTTCATGCGTTCAGATATCATTAATTATTTCTTCCAGCGTTGGTGAGTCAATTCTGAGTGGTATGGAACTTGCAAATAAAGCCTTGCGGAGCCTCTGCCTTCTTCCTGGGCCCCATCCAAATGGTTCATTAGCTGCCTGCATTTATCAAAGTCTCACGTGGGTGCAGTAAGCCTAATAATATCAGCGCAGGAAGAGAACAGCGTTTCGATAGAGGACTGAAGTGTTTACCGGGTCTTGATTACCCATGATAATAAGAATGAGAACTTTGGACTTGCCTATCCACAGAGGCACAGAATCAGGGATTATTCATGCTGGAAGGAATCTTAGGGATCATCTGGTTCAGCCCCTGCATTTTTTTAGACGAGAAAGCAGAGAACAAGAAAGAGTGGAAAGTTTGCCTGAAGTCTCATGGCTGCCAAGGTTTCTGATTTGAGGCAAGGTTGTTTCCCAAGCCACTTGGCTGATCTCAAAACAGTAACAGAAAACTTTCGAGACACATGCACACATGGACACGTGGACACAGGTACACAGACCTCAGTGCGACTTTATTCATCGATGGAGCTTCTTTTTCATCTAGATATTACTCATGAATGGAGCTGATATTGATCTCCTGTTTGCAATCTAGAAATGTGAACTCGGTAGCAGAAATTTACCCAAATACATGGATAGGCCTTCCTCGACCGCCTAGCTCCCCTTGCAGCTGTCAGATGGGAGGGAGGAGGCTAACGATAAACGTCACAGGGCTGCTGGGATGACTGTCTTCTCAGTGAAATGACAGGGGTAGAGAAATGTGGCTGCAGTGAGAGAGTAGCTCACACAGTCCCATTTTATCCTTATTCGGGTCAGAACTGAAATGTTCGTGATGGCTTGAAGGAGACCCCAAAGGAAACTTGAGTTTACTGAGTACCAGCTAGGCACTCTGCACATGCATTATCTTATTGACTCTTCATAATGGCTGTATCACTGATGGAAAAAAATAGGTATAAAGAGGCTACTATTTACCCTAAATCACGGAGCAAGTAAGTGGTGAAACCAAGAATCAAATGTGGGTCTAGAGGGCCTTCTCTTTTTGTAACAATCTCCAAGTTGTTGTTAGAGCAGTGAGAACATAGCATCCAAGAAATATCAAAGAAAAACATCCCAAATGTTTACGTCGTCCTAACAGTAAATTGCTTCCTAAATTTGGGGAAATAAACTTCCAATTCCCTGCCTGTTTCTTTGGTGAGAGAACACTCTCTTCTCCCCAGTGCCGTGTAGACCGCTGCTGTCCAGTGGAATGTTCTGTGATGATGGAAATGTTCTATGATCTTGCCACCTAATATGGTCGCTGTTAGCCTTATGGCGCTACCGAGCAAGCAGAATTTGCACACTGGATTTCAAAGACTTAGTGTAATAATAGAGGGTGAAACAGCTCATTGACACTTCATGAATATGAATTGCATGTTGAAAAGATAATATATTTGGCTAAGTTTAATATGCTGTTAAATTAGTTTTACTTGTTTATTTTTTACTTCTTAAATGTGACTACTAGAAAATTTAGAATTGTATATGTTGCTTGCATGGTATTTCTCTTGGGCACTATAGATCTGGATAGTTTTTCTATGAATATGCCTCTATATTTGCAATTATATATGTCTATATATATGTGTGTGTATCCACTTATTACCTATCTATTAAAGGTCCTTGAATTTTTAATAGAAAAACAGCATCATATAGTATATAGCGATTTACAATTTGTTCTTATCTTTTAACAGCATATTTAGGACTTTTTTTTCCCACATTGGCACATGTATAAATCAACATCATTCTCTTTATTTACTATTTGGTGATGTTTATGTGAATTTATGAGTTGCTATCTATTTATATGCAGTGCCATGGGTGTATATAATGTATAAGAAGAGAAGCAAGTACAGTTCTAGAGAATACAGCCATTTAAGAGGTAGCCAGAAGTTATCCCTGCAGACTGATTTGAGAATAGACAGAGTGATAGGACCTATCTGGACGGAGATATTGATGGAAACCGAAAGATATAAGTTCTAAGAAAGACCAATGGCAAGATCTATGGAGAGGTCAAGTAAGAGACCGTGTAGAAACTAGCCTCTAGATTTCATAAGTAAAGAAGTGACCACTTGTCCAGGAAGTGAGCAGAAGAACATCTGAATCAGTACGAGTTGAGGATTAACTGGGAGGTGAGGCCATAGAGGCTAGGAATATAGACCCACCTCTCTTTCCAGATTGAAACTTAAGCAAGATAGTTTAATAAAACAGATTAAAGTTTTTTAGGTATTTAAAAAGGCACTATAAATAGAACCAAAGAGGAAGGCACACTGGGAACCTCTCTGTCACCTCTCTGCCACTGGAAAAATAGCTATTTAATCTTCCTATATTAGAATATAAATATCAGGAGGGCAGAGACCATATGCTTTTGGCTCAACATATATCCCTAACAACTGACAAATGCCTGGCACATAGTAGGCACTCAACAAACATCAGTTAAATAAATGAATGGGACTGGAACTCTCAATTTTAGATTCTCTGGCCTTGCCTTTTTAAGCATTCCAACAGCATTTATATCAAAAGATGAAATTGCCTGACCGAAGTTATCTAGTTATCTAGCAAGTCAAAATATCACCATACAGTTGTGGGTGTGACCTCGGACAAATTATTTCAGCCTACCGATGTTGTATGTCCATCTCAGGATAATTCAAGCTCAACCTATTAATCAAGATCTGGGAAAAGAATACTCACCACAGTGATTGGAAGGTGGAAAACCATGGAATACCTTTTTAGGATGATTTTTGACAAAACAAGTCTCCTATTTCCCAGGGTATATGGAGAAGATGAGAAAAGTGGTTCTCACAATTTGCTGTGAATGAGAATCGCCAAGGTGCTCATCAACTGCATATTCCCAGGCTCTGTGCCCAGATATTCTAATTTGTTAGACCAGTGGTGGGTTTTGGCCACCTGTGTTTCTTCAATTCAATTCAGCAAACATTTACTAAGATACATACATCTGTTTGTACAGGCCTTAGACAAGATGCCGGCGATATGTCAACGAGTAGGACATCTGAACCTTAGGAAGCTCGCAGTCTCATAGGGGTGTCAGCACAATAATTAGCACAAGTAAATAGACTCTGTCTTTGTAAGATAGTTCCCAGTTGATTATCGTGATCTGCCCATTTCTCAAACGATAATGGGCTGAAGAATCGCTTTGGGGATTTTGCTTGACATTCAGTTTTTCGGGGTTCACCCACAGAGCTTCTGATTCAGCCAAAAAGGCGAAGGTCCCACAGTCTGTGTTGTGACAGACCCCTCGGCATCTTAAATGCTAGTACTCCAAGGACGTCTTTTGATAACAACTGGCAGAGAGTGCGACTTAACCTCTAAAAAACACCAGTGCAGGCCTTAGCTGTTCAGAATTTCACCCACCCGTCAGGGTCAGATTCTCCACTCTGTAGGAAGCTGAGTGGACCCAGGCTAATCGAGAGGCAGCCTCTCACTAAGGGGTTCGTCCCTTCCAGAGGCAGCTTGAGTTTCATCCGCTGCCATGGTGTTTCTCTGTGGTGGTCAGTGCAGGGGAAGGGACTGTCGTGAAGACTAGATGTGAGGACCGGTAAGGATTAAAGCTCCATAATGTGAACCAGATGCTGTTAGAGCCACGAAAGGCTCTAGGAACCAGCTAATGATTTTACAGATGCGGTAGTTGGGTCCAGTGAGGTCTCCTGAAAGCCTAGCGCACACACAGGGGACCAGCCCCAAAGGCCATTGTTTCTGATTCTCTTTTATCCAAAATTCATTGTATATCCTGCTGTGACGGGTGGCTATCGACCAGAAAACCTGATCCCATCCCTTTCAAATAGAAAAGAAACATTTCTGATATTTTATCAGCATCGTTGCCCATTGTCAAAGCGGGGTGCAGTTCATGAGAAAACGATAATGGCATTCTTTGTAAATCGCAGATTCTCGCTTGCCCAATTTCTTCTTTGCTTTAAACAAGAAGCCGGGAGCCTGACACTGGAAATGTTTCTTGTCCAAATTCTGGATAGATTTTAATTGCGTGGCTGCCGTCCGGCCCTCTCACAGTCCTCCCCTGGTTTTCTTTGTTAGTCCACTGTGTTTGTCTTCGGTTCTACTGCAGGGTCCATTGATGGACTGAACTGTACCATCCGCGTCCCTTTCTTTGTCTCACTTGGCGAGTAAAATCGTTTGAGGCTGAGAGGTATCGATGGCTGAAAGATAGCTGGTGGCACTGTGGGGGAGGTGCCGGAGTTATAGACCTCAGAGGAATGTACCTTTCTGTGAGTCACGTTTATTGCTCAAACCATCCTTTGAGCGTCTGGCTCCCCAATCTAACAACAACAACAAAAATAACAAATTTGCATTATCAAAACTAGGGAATAGCGCAAAGCTTCATTTAGTGCCTGCATTTCCTCTGGTTGGAAATTCCTCCAGCCCTTTCTAAATGTTTTGCAGACCAAGGGGTCAGTCCACCCGAGGTGGGGGTGTGAGGGGTGGGAGAAGCAGTCGTGTATCACTGAGGAAACAGGATCTGTGACGGGGCAGCCTGGTAAGGTCTTTCCCTCCTTGTCATTTTATTCTGCATAGAGAGGCACAAGGGGCGCCGAACATATGGAAAGACTTGAGTTTAATCGTTCAAATTCTGCTCAGCCAGGACACTTTACTGTGTTTTGCACTGTCTAGCGTTTGTGTGCATTAGGTGATATATTTAGTGTTTTTCACTCCAATCCAATTTGCCCGTGTCTGGCGGCAGCCCAGTTCCATGGGCACAGGTGGGGGCGGGGGAGAGGCAGCGAGACCAGGAACCTGCCAGGGTAGGGTGCGGAGGCGCTGCTGCTGTGTTTGACGGGTAGGCTTGCACGAACGCGCCGAAATGCTTGTGAAGCAATACCACCTCTTCCCCGAAAGTCTCTCAGGGACAAAATTAATGTATCTCATATTGTATTGATTGTAGCCAATAAGTGCCTAAATGATTTGATGTAAGGCAGAGAGAGATTATGCAGGGAAGGGGCGGGGAGAGGGGGCAGAGGCAGCGTTAGAAGAAGTATGTGGTTTAATTACTGGCTGAATTTCACCAATCTATCTCCTCCCTGAGGAATTTAACAAATAAGCCTAAGTGCACTTTAGCTGCTCTTGACATCTGTTGAAATGGTATCTGCCTGTGTTGAGGGGAGCTGGGAATTGGGTTTGGGGTATTGGTAGATTCAGGGAGCCACAGGAAGCTCCTTTCCAGTCTGCAGAATTAGGAGGAAGAAAAACACTGCATTAGCACTTTAAGGTTGAGCTATGGAGAGCAGGGCTTTATCTAATAGAATTCTGCCCTCCAGTTTAATGAAACTATCTCCATCTTAAACGCAAGGTTAGATATATGTGTCTATATTCTAATGATCTTAAAAGCCCGGGTGCTGACCCAAACACAGAATTGAACTTAAAAACTGGGTGGTGGATGGGCAAGTGCTTTACGTACCTGATTGGGAAAAGCACTCACAGTCATCTCCTTTTAATGGAACGTGATGAATTGCTGGGAAATTCCGTGTTCTTTTAGGTAAACAACAGAGGACTGCTTTTTCTTCCTTTCTTTTTTTAATGGAGAAAAAGAGAAGCCAAAACTCAACTAAAAGTCGATGTCGACCCCAGCACAGGGAAGACGAATGTCATGAATCTCCCTGTGTTTTGATTACATCAATAATTCAAAGAAAGTACTGTCCACTTAATCTCTTTTATGCCACTCCAGCAGAAAGGATGCTGGTTTTATTCTGAAAGTCCTAAAGCTATCATTTTCCTCAGCTCTTTCTGAAATATGTGTTTTGTTACGCTTGAAACATTTATATATGTTACTGACCAAATTATCTGTAAGCCATTTGGTTTCAGAGACTGATAAAAATCCACTTTGGAGGATAGACACAAGGGGAGATATTATCAAGACAAAATTCCAAATTCAACTCGGGTATCCGTTTATCAGGACATGTCCTTGATTGGGCGTTCTCTTCTAGGTTTATTTGTTTGCGTATATTGGCCAGTCTTAAAAAGTATATATATAAATATATACACACATATGTATGTGTGTGTATACATGTATATATGTCATGCATATGGTGTCAGATAATTATGACTAAAACTCTCCTTGGTTAGGTGGAAAATTAAAAATTCAGAACGACCATAGTCTGTTATCTGACACCCATGATTTAGGCTAATATCTCCATTTACTGCTATGGACATTTCTCCTACAGTGTAGCTTTTCACAACAGAAATGGGTTATAAGGTGATCGATTAATTAGAGGTATGATTTGCATTACTCAAACCTCTACTTATTACATATTTATTGTGATCGGAAAGTAGTCCTGTGTTGGTCCATGTGTATGTATGTGTATGTGTTGGAAGTGGTGGTTCTCTTCTTGTATATGGCAGAGGATTTTGTACATCATCATCATCATCACCATCATCATCATCATCATCATCATCATCATTACTACTACTACTACTACTACTACTACTACTACTACTACTACTACTACAACATTACTTTATAGGCCTAATAAAGGTGTTCTAAACTACCCAAGCTAACAATCTTGCTGGTGGAGATAGAAGAGGAAGATTTGAAGTAAAAGCTAGACATACTCACACATTAGATTGGTCCAGGTTTTACAGCTCAGCACATAACTATCTGTTCCTCTCCATGCCCCCATGCACGAACCACTGAATTATTAGAACACATCTATAGGAAAAATTACCTAGTTCCTGTGGGTCTGAAACTTTGTAGCCCCTATTCACTTTTTCCCACTGAAACTTTTTTTATATCATAAAAATCTAAACTTCTAGCCTTACCTTGGTAATTGGTCCCCATGTTGATGGACTTGGGGCATGTTGAAGGACCATCAATGATCCAAGTGTATTTTATTAGTGATAATGTCAAGGGCATTTTATGGTATTCTAATTCTCTCAAGATTGGTCATGTAGGACACATGAAGCTTCTGATGAGCTGTTGCATTTGGGTTTCCTGTGCATTCTAAATAGAAGAAAGTTTGCTCCAATCTCCTGCTTTTAAATGAAAATAATCAATGATAATCAGTCTCCAGAGTAACATTGGAAAAATACAGGAATTTTTCCAGTTTTATATTGAGACAACTCTCTTTATTCTGTAGGTATGTAATATATATGCACCTCATACATATATCCATCTGTCCACACATATTTGTTATGTAACAAATACTTATGTAGGGATTACATTAGGCACTATTGTAAGTGCTTTACAAATATTTAATTTATTTCATTACCTAACAACCCCTATGATGTAGGCACTGTATCTCCACTTTACTGAATGGGGCCAGTGAGGCACAAATCGGTGAATTAACTAGTCCAGTGTCACAGAGCTAGTAAATGGTAGGCCTGGGATTCTTCCACAGAACCCCATATCCTAGTACTTAGCAATCACAGTGGTTTGCACTTTCTACATATCAGATTGTAGGAATTTAATTTCTTTTCATTCAGTCTTTACAACAAACCTGCGAATTGGTTATCATCATCATTCCTATTTTGCAGAACAAGACTCAGAAGCTGAAAGACTAATGCATCTTTGGTCACACAGCTAGAAGGCGATGGAACTGAGCTTTTCATCCAGGCGATTAGATCACAAAGGCCACAACATATTGTAACGAAAACTTCATACATATAATACATGCATATGTAGCATTTGTGATAAGTAGGACATGGATGCACATGAAAAGTGAAAATATGTTGAACTTCTAAGAGCGGAACGGCTGCTTGATCAGAGTTCATTTACATCCAAGAGCATTGCACCAGCAATAAACTTTAAATTAATGCTAACAATTTTAATTTGTGTCTTTTAATTGTCGAATTCTGAATTGGTTTCCAATTTCCCACAGAGTTTAATGTGTATGCAAATTACACAGCCAAGAAATTCAAGATACAAAAGATAAACTGCATTTTGCAAGCCTACCATAATTATTGCTTAATTTTTAAAGGGCGTTTCTCTTTGTCAGGGTATTGTTCAGTTTCCTGAAACTGAACAGAAGACAACTTTTGGTTAATGATTGGTATAAATCTTGTGATGGAACTTAATTGAATGCTAACTTTGTTGTTCTCACAACTGCAAACTACTCAATTCCCTATTTCTCTGAGGTAGAGTTTCTGGCTCTCCTAGCACAAATAACTTGTCTTCTAATAATAGCAGGAAAGAGTTATCAGAACATCCTTTTAACTGTCTGAAGGTTGTGCACTCTAATGCAAGCTGTTATAAAAAGGCAAAAACAACTCTCACATCTATTTTAATACTATGTTTCTTATTAGTTCCAATTAGATTTATCAGTGATCAGTCCTAGCAAAATAAAGGAAAAAGATATCACTGAAGGAGACAGAAGTGGTTCTGTTATTAACATTCAAGGTAGGAAATGCCTACATTTAAGGGGAAATCTATATGTTTTTTGTATATGTGTGTGTGTGTGTGTGTGTGTGTGTGTGTGTGTGTGTGTATGTACACATATACACATGTATCATGTTTAGTATAAAACGACAGCAACTAAACCAAAAGATTCGGTGGCTGAATAGTGATTTAACTACTAAGCATTTAATTTTCAAATTTGTTGATTGCCTACTGGGTTCCAGGGACTGTCCTAGGTATGAAGATTCAGTGTTGAGCAACACTCGCTAGTTACTGCCATTGCGATCAAATGTTTAAACATGAAACCAATAAGTAAATGATGGTAACTGATCGGAAGGATGGGGCAGAGAAGTGAAGTCAGTGAGATATGGAATGATTTGGGATTGGGGGCCATAGTGGTCAATGGAGGCATCACGGGAGAGGTGATTTCTGAGCTCATGGGAAAGGATCGGCCCAGGAAGAGCAAGAGACAGAATATTCCAGAAAGTGGGGAACAGTTGCAAAGGCCCAGGTGGGAATAAGCTGGGTGCATTAAAGAACCAAAAGAGGTTTTCATTTGGGTTATGTCTTTGTGATAGAATAATGATATGTCTTCTTAGTGTTTCAAAATGCCAGTCCCATTTCACATTATGTGTCATTTTCCATCAGACTCTTCTAATAACAGAGGACATTTAATGGATGGGGACAGACTATTTGTACAGAGGACTTAGCATACTGGGCTTTTTGGGGAAGGTAGGAAGGGCACTGTAGTTACGACTTCAGTTCTCATTTTGCTTCTGAGTTTTCTTTAAGATCCTCACAGAGGCTGAAACAATGACTCCGACTCAAGATTCATGAGTGGACCAAGGTGATCTGGTGATACTGAAACTCACTCTGTTTTTTTTAAATGGTGGTTTTAACTCTTATTATGAAAAATTTCAAACATATACAAAAACAGAATAGTATACTAAACCCTCACATACTCATCACTCAGCTTTAAATCCTAAAAACTCTTGTTTCTTTTATACTTTAATCTTCTTCCCTCTACCCCATGAATAATTTCCAGCAAATACCAGACATTATATTATTATTACATATTTCAATATGTGTATTCAAAAGATGAAGACTTTTTAGGAAAAAGTATCGTATTATCATTAACATCACTGTGCATTAAATATTAGTGGTAATTCCTTAATATAATCAAATATTCAAACATTATATCAATATTTCTGTATGTGTACTAAAAAGGTGAAGATTTTTTAGGAAAATGCATTCTGAACATGGTTAAGCCTTAAACATTAATATTCATTTCTTAATATAGTTAAGTGTTCTTTTGATGTTCAAGTTTACCTGATTTTTATATATATATAAGTGTTTATATGTACAGAAATTATATATACACACACACATAATTTACATATGTATATAAATTTGTATATGTATATAATATAATAAATATAATATAATATATAATATAATATAATATAATATAATATAATAAACATATATATAAATTTATATATATAAATTATATAAATAATATAATAATATTATAATATAATAATATATAGTATAATAATATATATAAAAATATATACATAAAGCTTGCTGATCAGGAATTAAAGATTGCTATATATCAAATTAAATTTAGCTGATGTTTCTCTGAATCTCTTTTACTCTCCTGGTACCCACTCCAGCTCACTAACTCATTGTTCTTGTTTTTTTATCTTTGCAACCTATTTGTTGAGGATACTAGGTTATTGTTATTGAAGCATCTCCCCATCTTCTGGCTTTGCTGATTCCAGGCTCAAATTTGCATTTTTTGGAAACTGGTGGTTAGAGTCAGTAGTTGATGAGATTTTGGTTCAATTGATTTTTGGCAAAAACACATTATAAACGTTACTGTGTACTTCCTTCAGAAGGCACTACATGTGCGGCTGGCAGTCTTTTGGGTATCTTTGTAACTGACAACCGTTATTACAATTTCTTCATTTATTATGTGGAATATTTCTACAGAGAGAAATCTCCTATTATTATTATTAATTTATTTATTTTTGAACTGAGGTACAGTTCGCATAAGAAATACAGGACACACACATCTTTCTTTGCAGTTTTCTACTTTTCAAATGATTGAGTGAGTCTGCTTGAGTCTTCTGGAAGTGACCAATAGTTTTCCTAAGTTCCATTCTGAAGCCTTGCTGTTGGCCCATGGCAGCTTCTTCCTGTTGTCTTCTGTGTGTCTGAGCAGAGAGCATCTTTGCTTTATGAGATGACAAAGTGTTCCCAGTCAGCTTATACATTTCCTGCCCCTAACCTGGACTTAGCCTTTATTTTATTTTATTTTATTTTAATTTAATTTAATTTAATTTTTTATATTATATTATATTTTATTTTTTTAATATTTTATTTTATTTTTTATTTTATTTTATTTTATTTGAATTTTATTATTTTTTATTTATTTTTGATGGAGGCTTTTCAGAACTAATAGGTAACTCAGTTTGGGAAAGTTAGCGAACATCTTTATTTTTTTTTAAATCTCTATTCAGCCCCCATTTTACTTTCTTCTGGTAAGATGGTCCCTCTTTTCTGAGAAGAGCAGTTTTATTTGGTTCTTGTGTACAGGATTGAGCGTGTGGGAGAGGCCTGGACGTGCAGAGTGACGATAGTCCTGGGCTTAATGATTTATTCAGAGATGCTCTCACATGCAGGTGGGCCACTTAGAGTCCCCTGTGGCACTGGATAGTTAAACTCTACAGAGGAATCATCCCTTCCTCACAAGGTCGTTAGGCTGGTTAGAGGTGAGTCTGCGATTATGGTTGCCACCTCGTTCTCAATATAGAGAGACACAGTCTGAGAAACTGAGAAAGGAAAAATCTTAATGGCATCCCTTGAGGCTGTGCCTGAAGTCAGTTCTACCTATTTTGGAATTGTGCAACCTCGTGAGCCAATACATTGCCTTTTATTCCTTAAGCTATCTTTGTTGTTAGTGGTGGTGTGTGTGTGTGTGTGTGTGTGTACATGTACACATGAAAGGGTCTTCTCTAATACAAGGAGGCTTTTCTATTTACAAAACCAAGATATTTAAAACAATCTTCTAAAATATTTTAAAATAGCAGGAAGTGGCTTAATATACATTTCTTAAATATCTACTCTGCATGAGGAAGTTGTTGTGCTTGAAGCTACGTGATAAAGGAAAATTAGCCAGACAGGACTTTGTCTCAACATCCTAATGCAGTCAATAAGTCAAGACATGGCTAGAGGTCATACTAACATAGGACAGAAACAGAGTTAGAAAGCACAAGGAGCCTGGGAAAGGAAATGAGGCCATAACTTGAAGAGCTTTGAATGCAAAGGGATGCTGATTTTATTCTGTAAACTACAAGTAGATCTTGAAGGATTCTCTCTCTTTTTTTTTTTTCTGTTGTGTTTTGTTTCGCAAGAAAGGCAATGCAATTAGTTTGTGCTTTGCAGAGATTAATCTTGCAAGAGCATTGCATAAAATATATTTAAAGACGGAGGATGCTACACTAACCATTTAGGAAAAACGTTCTGAACCCTTTTGAATCTTGCTCCTCAGAAATGCATATTTCACTCTTATTTTTTTTTGCATAAAATATCAAGTTAAAAGACCTCTGAAGAAAAACTAGGTATTCCATGACTCTTTTGCTTAGCTGTCAACCCAAAGGTTGATGCATGCAGCATTGATGGAACGTGAGATACTCCAGTGATACTCCAGTGATTAAATATAACGATTACAATTAAGTCAAGTTTTTTAGAAAAAAAATATGATATTCACATCAAAACTCCTAATGTTATGACTAGAGCTGCTTGGGATGAGACTAAGGTCAGCCTCTTGTCTAGGTTCTACTCAGAAACTACAAAGACTCCCTCATAGTTTTCAGAGGGCTGGTTATTTGGAGAATTGCTTTCAGCAGGTCAACAAAATGGTAATTAGAAGAACTAATTATATTGATAACATTGATAATATATTAATAATATCTATCTGCCTCCCTTTAAAAATACTATATGTCATTTATCCAGTGTAGAAATCACCTTTGTCTTATTCAAGAGAGCATATTTTTAAATACCATATATATAACATATTCTAATTCAAATACATATAATATACATTATGTATATATAAATAAATCATATATACAAGTTACATATAAATTACATATAAACATATATAAATATATGTGTAATTTGTGTGTGTATATGTGTAATGTGTGTGTATATATATATATATACACACAAATTGACTCAATTCAGATACCCAAGGCTATGCTGTTGTGCTACTCATATAAACATCGGGGGGAAACGAAAACACCCCAAGAGCAGACCAGATCCCAACTCGTCCAGTTCATTGCCCTTGTGGAGTCACCTTAGTGTGGCTATAACCCAGCCTCACAGGGTCATTAACCTGATGAGTCAGTGCTCCAAGAGAGAGGCCATCTCTTTGCAATGGACACATTCTAAACACGTTTAGATTTATTAACGCAATGAGTCTCCATTTAGTGACTTGAATGTAGGAAGAGTTTTCCTGGGAGGCTCCAATACTCGTATTCCACTGTCAGAGCATTTTCCCTGCACAGGGAAACGACACAAGAAGCCACATAATGATCAGAAATGTATGATGAGCTAGCATGTAAGACAGGAAATCTTGGTTGGACCCCATTAAGACAACCCAATTCATTTGTCTCTATAGCTACATAGACCAGCTATTGAAACCTGTTGGAACTGGGTGGGCTGAATCCTTAAATAAAAGCATAGTTTCTCCTTTGTCATGTGTAGGACTTAAATTCTTAAAAAGTGCATGCTAGTGGCCTTCCCCTTGTATTAGGGGGGAATTTAATCATCCCTCGCTTAGGTTCCTGTCCCCTTCTTCCCTTTGAATGAGAGAGTGCTCTTGCTTGCTTTCGTAGGTAAAGACTATGTTGACTAATACAACAGAGGAGTGGAGAGAGGAAGAAGGAAAAAAAGACATCTAGCATACAAAGCTTCTGTGTGGAAAGATAGTTGGCAGAAATGGGGAAGGGGAGCCCAGAGGCTGCATGGCTATGAGAGAATTGGAGCAGAAAGGACAAGTTACAGACAGTTTTGACGAATTATATCTTTATAACATACGCCATTTAGTAATTGACAGTAAGGGTTTCTAGTTTTCTGTGGGTTACCCTGTTGATAAAATAGCAATTAAAAAAAAAACACACCAGATTGATTGAGTGTTTAACTCTAGGCACTATGGTAAGTGGTTTATATTTATTGTTCTGAGAAATAGAAGAGCAGCCCCTGGCACGTCCTATCAGCTAAGCCGTGGTGCTGGCAGGAGCCAGCCTGACATTCACAGACAGACAGGCCTCAGTGTTCTGTTAAATACAGACCACCTCACAAAGCACTCACAAAGCATCAGACAAGGCCACCCCAAGACCGTGACAGTTAAGACAAAACAAGACCACTCTGCAATCAGGTCTGACCTCTGTTGAAAACACAGACCTTGCCTAAACCACAAAAATGACTGGTCATCTCCCTGTGGCTAATATGAGTGACTGTTCCTTCGTTACCAACTACAGTTTTAGCTCCACTATATCCTTCCTTCCTTCCAGATAAGCTTTATTAAAATACGCAATAATAAAATTGCTCTGCTTTCTGATGACATCCAGTCCAAAGAAGGACACTGATCTCCTGACCCCTTCCCTGAGAGCACCTAACACGAGCCCAAATCTCATATGAAGTCACCATCTTATTGAGACACCCATGGTTCTCCAGGGTATACATTCTCCCTCTTTGCAACAGGTAATAAACCCAGCTTTGCTCAAGTACAGGTGTGGGTTCTGGTCATCTTTGGCTGAAGAGCATGGATAATCTTATTACTTTTTTAAAAAAAATAGTTTACAAAGAAAGGAAGACTTAATTTGTTTAAGTCACATGCTCAAGGAGACGCAGTTAATAAGTGATAGGACCACACTTTGAACCCAGGCATTCTGTCTGCAGAGATTCTATCCATCATTTCCATTTACCCCTCCAAGCGAATCTTTTCTTTTTGTGTTTCCGTGGTGTATTAGTTTTCTATCGCTGCCACAGTGGCTTAAGATTACATAAGCTTACTGTCTCACAGTTCTATGGGTCAGAAGCCCAGCTGGCTCGGCTGGATTCTGTGCTCTGGGTTTCACAGGGCCAGAGTTGAGGTGTTGGCTGGATGGATTCTTACAAGGACATTCACAGAAGAATCCACTTCTAAGCTCATTCGGGAGGTTGGCGGCATCTCGATTCTCGCAGCTGCAAGACTAAGGTCTCTGTTTCCTTGCTGGCTGTCAGCTGGGGACTTCCTTTAGCTCCTAGAGGCCTCTTCAGTCCTTGCCTGTGGGCGCCTCTGTCTCGGAGCCACTAATGAATGACATGAGCCCTTTTCACGCTCAGAGTCGCAATGACTTCCTCTTCTGTCACATCTCTCTTACGCCAGCTGGAGAAAGCCCTTGACTTTTAAGGGCTCCTGTGATTGGATCGTGCCTCCAGAAATCCAGAATAATCTCCCCGTTGTTAGGTCTACAACTTTAAACTACATCTGCAAAGTGCTATTTGTCATGTAACCCATCCTATTCGTAGATTCTGGGGGTTAGGGCATGGGCAGCACTGGGGGTCATTTTTTCCTGCCAACTTCACATAGCTATAACCGTCCTCTCACCATCTTCTCATTCTTTTAATATGTTAGTACATTTCTACTCCCTTTGGTTTGGAAGCTCTTCTCCTGAATGTGAGTTTGCATGATTTCTGCTCTCACTCTCCTGGCAGTCAAGGGTGAACTCCCACGAAAATCATCTCATTTTCCTACGTAGAGGTACTTAGGGATTGTGAGGGACGGTGAGGCTGCAGCCACTCTAGCCTGTGCATTTCTGCTCACCAAGGAAAACCTGAGAATTAGCAAGTGTAAGTGTAGGAGGTGGGGAAACCTCCGTGGGATCTCAAGATCGCTAGCCAGGGCCACCTAACACAATAGGTGCTCAGAGAAGCATACAGCGTGGCAGTGGATCTCAGGAACAGTAGCCAAGGAACCAATTATGACCCTGGGCTTCAGGGTCCCTCATTCAAA
This sequence comes from Pteropus medius, assembly GCF_902729225.1. Classification (NCBI taxonomy): domain Eukaryota; kingdom Metazoa; phylum Chordata; class Mammalia; order Chiroptera; family Pteropodidae; genus Pteropus; species Pteropus medius. Next base: position 8,064,079 of record NW_024349798.1, read on the forward strand.
TTAGCATTAGCTGCACTCAATTAGCAAACTTGACATTCAGTTTCTCAACATACCTGCAGCTATCATACTATCTGATCTCATGTGAAAGTTATTCTTGAAAACAATCCATCTACAACATAAAGGGAAGAACTGCTCCCAGAGAAAAATTTGTTTGCAAACTCTGTTTTTTATCCTCTTTGCCTTGAGGATGATCTCGTTGGTGAGCTGGCTTTTGTGGGCCTTGAATGGACCTTATAAAGTTTTAGAAAGCAAAGTTCAGTTAACAACGTAATCATTCTAGAGATGGCCTGCTATGCAAATGAATCTGATTCTCTGTAGCTTCGTTTCCTTTTTTTCCCCTTTAAATCTATATGTGTGTCATTGGAAAACACCGCATCAGACAGCCCAATGGGATGAGGGGGGCATCTTGAAATGAGAAAATCTCTCGCCACAGTGACAAATCCACAGGCCTCGCGAGAAACCCCGCAGATCACTAACACATGGCCATGAGAATATATTGACTGTGGCCCAAGCCATGAGCAGATTGATCAATCCAGCAGACTTGCATTAATTGTGAACTAGAAGGGACCATGCAATCAATGATAGGAATGAAAGCGCTGTAGTAATGATGCCACATCTAGCTAATCCAATAATGGAGAAGCTGATGTATAGCATATTGGAATTCTACCGTCTGGGCACTTGTCACCATAAAGAATATCCCGCAATTATGGGGAAAAATTGAGCAGGCAGCAGTTGAGCCAACCTAATCAGCCTGATGCCACAGTAGTTCTCCTGATTAAACACTAAATTAAGTGGCGCTCAGCTCTGTCACCTACCTGCGTTATGAAAAATAATCCTAGTGCTAATGTGAAAAGTTTGTATTTTAATCAAAGCAAACTATGAATGTTAAAATATTCCTGGGCTATTTTGGTGTCCTTCAGCTGTGAACATGTCTAACAATTTATAAATGGATCTTTTGCCATTGGCTACAAGAAAAAAAGGACCGGTTCTATATTGGGAGGTAAGGTTTCCTGTGCTAAAAATCAATTAGGCTTGATACAAGCTCAGAGAACTTAAAGAAAAAAAAAAAAAAAAAAGAATGCATTCAAGAGGCCCTGGGAGAATTCAAATTTAGTTAACTTCTATAACTGTTTGCCTAAGGGCATCAACTCTATTCTTTGTCGAAAAGCACGTGATCATTCCAGGAGGCTTGAGGCTTAATAAGCTGTGGATACTACAAGGACCCCTTACTTGCATGTGCCATTATTAAGTCCTGCACACAAATCCACTGAGAGTCTAGGACTAAATGGCAAATTCTCCAGGACCAAGAGAAAACTGTTTTTCTTTTTATTCCCCTGGGCATTTGGGGAATGCAAAAGGAACTAACTTGCATTATGAGCATCAAGCCCGCATTCTGGTTAGACTTCCTATATAAGGCCCTTTATATAGGATGCACACTGACAAGCCTGGTTGATTGCTGTGTTTGTAGGAGAGAAGCCTCAGAGTTGACTGGGTCCACTAACATGTCTACAGTTTAGTGGCTGGAAGCCTGGTGGTCTGAGAGAAATGTACATTGTAGCAGGATGGAGACACTCTGTCTGGAATCTCTTTGCTTGATCAGAAGACACTGGGCTAATGAAGTTCTTCCATTAAAGTGAGTCAGAGCAAGGCAGTGAGCAAGACCGGAAATCAACTTCCTTCAACTATACTTTTCTATACACTTTGTTGTGTGTATATTGGGTTTTTTTTATTTCAAGTAAATTTGTTGGGCTGGCCTTTTAATTTAAAACATATATATATATATTTTTCCTTCTGGATGGGAAAGAGTTGATGGAAGAAGGGAGAAACTCAGATTGTATCTATAGAGTTGTAAAGTCAAGACCTGTGAATTAATTTGGATTTATTTTATTTTATTCATTGACAGCCATTCATATAGCCCCCCATCTGTGGCAGGCCTGGTTCTAAGGGCTTTTATAACATTAATACATTCAATTTTTCTTATAATTTTATGAGATCGAGAAATGCTATCATCATTGCTACTTTGCAGAGGAAGAAACCGAAGCCCAGAGTGCTTACACAACCTACCAAGGTCTCATAGACTAAATAGCAGGTGGTGATATGAACTCAGGCAGACTCTTTTTCCTGCTATATCTCGGTGTAAGAGGTTGGTACTGGTGTAAGAGGTTGATTTGAACTCAGGCAGACTCTGTTTCCCACTGTATCCTGGTGAAAGAGGTTCGTTTGTTCAATGACATCAGTCATGTGAAATGGGAAGAGCTGGGGTGCTGTCAGATGGTATTAGTTCAGGCTCTGCAGTCGGTTCTTCAGACCCCTCCTCCACCACCCTTTCATTCACCTTCTGACATTCTTTTTCTAAGCAGATCACGAAGTGATGGTCTGATCCGAGTCATCTGGGTCAGACCTTCCAGGTCAGACAACATTATCTAGATCTCCAAACATACAGTGTCTCCAATGAGAAGCCAGCTATAGAATTCAGCCCACCAAAGATCTAGAATAATCCTAGGGTCATATCACGATCACAGTCAGTGACTGACCTTTACCGAACGCCGAGGGCTCTAGGAGGGACTTTTGTTCCACTTTCTTAATCAACTCTTCCATAAACGTGCAGCACACGCCCCCAAAATTTATCCCCACTTTAAGGATCAAGGATCTGAGGCTGAGAGACCTGAGTATCCGGTAAATGAAGTCACACAACTATTACTGGCAGACCCGGGAATGAAACTTAAGTTCTCTCCATTCTGTTCTTTCATCTACAAAACATGACTCATCTCCATCCACCAGGTGATGTCTGGGGCCATGTGGGCATATCAAGGTCAGTAGCCTTCAGTTCTGGTGACATGGAAAGTGACTTCTGCCTCATTTCTCAAGCTTTGTTAACAGATGCCTAGAGAGACAACAAAAGGACAAGAACTTTGGAACACCGTATCTCTGGCCTCCCTCCTTTCTCTCTGACAGCGATTCTTAAATATTTGAACAGTGCACGGGGCATTGTGTTCCAGAAGGAAATGAAATCCAGTAGACGATTCCTTATCATGGGACAATTAATATTAAGCTGGCTCATCAAGCAAGAAAGGCCAGTGGGTCTTGCTTTATAATTGTTGGGAACTTACAGGCAGCATGCTGTGTCATGGTAGAAATTCTGGGTTTCTTTCATGTTTTGACTAATCCTCGCAGATCGTTAAGCTGCCGTAAGCAACTCTGCAAAGTCTACGGGAAAGAGTACAGATCTTTCTTAATCCCTCCACCCCCCCATTTAAGCGATACTACTTATTTAGGCAGAAACTCAAAAACCCTCCCAAGGAGAGTAGTCTTAAAATGGTTGCATTCCCTTTCAAGGAAATGAAGCAGTAAGGTACATTTATCTACAGGGAGTTGAGACTGATGCTTCTCCAGGTGCTTCAACATGTTCAGCCTAGAGTGGCCTTCCCTTAGACCCTTTCTACCTAGTGCTGTGATTCCAAGTAAGTGTGCCTCTGCTTACCACCTTCTCCTCACTTCCAGCTAAAGGACTATTTTATTTATGAGTCACAGAAAATAACTCAAGCCTCAAAGGAAATTTTGCGTGAACTGAGGGTAGGAATTTGGCTGTTCATCGAGAAAGTTCAAATGACACCAGGACACACGTGCACATGGTTCCTCTGTCTTCTCCTCTATGCATTAGCTTTCTTCTCTCTTTTTGCCAATAGCATCCCCAATCGACACGGTGGCAAGGGGCTGCCAATACCTCCCAAATCACAAAAATGGCAATCCACCATGCAAGAGAATGGTTTTCCATTCTATCTCTCCTTGATCAAATTTCAAGTTACCAGTGGAAGGGTTTATTAGCCCAACTTGAATCAATTGTCCAGTTGGTTCTGGCTGGGTATACTCTTTAGAAACAGGACTGTTTTCATTGCATGCATGTGGCTGAAGGTAAAGGGACAATTGTTTGAAAAGGTGCCCTGAACATCCACTATAAGACACATCTCATATTTCCAGACTTATTTTCCCCCCAAAAGAATCAGTTATTGAAAACTGTCCAGTGGCTGAAATCTCGAGTCATCATAATGAAGAGGAAAGAAAGGATGTTCTCCTAGCTTTGATACCAGACAAAACCCCATTCACACTCACTGCCTGCTTGATTGATTTTGCCTTTCTTGGGGACCCATGACATGATGGATATAACTCCCCAGGGAATTAGCGCTCCCGTTAAGGTAGCAAATGAACTTTACAGTTTATTTTTGCATCAGTTGCTGTATTTAAAACTGGATGAATTGAAAGAATTGACTTTGTGAACAGTAACGAAGAGGAGAAAGAGCATAGATTTTGAAATTCCAGCTTTGACACCTGTTGGCCTAATTCTTTTATCTAAAAATTGGTATAAACATAGTTCCTACCCAGGGCTGTTGAGAGAATTAAATGAGATAAGCTATGTTCGGTAAGGCATGTTAAAGATTTAGCCAAAGGTTTTGCTCATAGTATATATGCAATGAACAAAAGCCAGTCTTACTCCACTGGAAGTGGTTTTGTCCTACCCAGGGGACAGGTGATAAAGTCTAGAGACATTTTTGTTTGCTACAGCTGCGAAGGGGATGCTCCTGATGTCCAGTGGGTAGAGTCGAGGAATGATGATGACTGTCTTGCAATACACAGGACAGCCCCCCACCACAAAGAACTGCCTCGCTCAAATGTCAATAGTGCCACGGTTGAGAAGCTCTGATGTAACATATTATCCCGACATCACTACTGATGTTATGTTACGTAGAATTGTAGAGGAAGGAAGATGATCTTAATGAAATCCTTTATTTTCTATCCCCCACATTAAGGTTTTCTCTGAAAGAAGGAAGGGGGAGTTTCAGGCACTGCAGAGGAAATTGGGTAACAGTTTTCACTCAGTAGAATAAAAACAAATACATAATGTATTTTAAAGTGGCCGATTTCTTAGGATAGGGACTTTTGTATACAGAATCAATTTTTAATAGAACTGTCCAAAGTTCTGAAACTTTGGCTCACATTCAGAATTATGTGTAAACTGAAGTCTAAGTTGAATAATATTCTTTGCAAAAAAATGCATCAAAAAAGAAAAAAAAAACTTTAGGAAAGACATTCTGACTTCCATTCCCAGTCTTCTAAGGTGATGGCAGTCATATCTTGGGTATCGGAGGAGAGTGGATACTGAGTTCTTACCGGGCTGAAAGCTTCATGAAAACAGGAATTGTGCTTACCGATGTTTTTTGGCATTTTTCTCTTTTTTTGTTTTTTGTGGGTTGGACTTTTTAAAAAATATATATATTTTACTGTAGTAAAACACATAACATGAGATCTACCGTCTTAGCACGTCATATTAAGTGTACAATGCGTTATTGCTGACTACAAGTACAATGTCGTAGAGCAGATCTCTAAAATTTACTCATCATGCTTAACTGAAACTTTATTCCTATTAATTACTAAATCCCTATTTCCTTCTCCCCCTATGCCCTAGAAAACCATCATTTCACTCTCTGATTGTATGAATTTGACTATTTTAGATACTTCATGTACATGCAGTCAGTCATGTGGTATTTGTCTTTTGTGTCTGGCTTATTTCATTCCTCTTACCGTCCTCAAAGTTCATTTATGTGTCTCATATTATGGAATTTTTTAAAGGCTGCATAAGGTCCCATTGTATGTATATGACATCTGGGGTCTGGGATGATACATAGTTAATGTTCTTTTTTTCCTCTCCCCTTTCCTGCCCTCAATAATCTGGATTTGTCACGGTGATGGTAGAGTTGCTTCGTGCCATGATTATTGAAAGCCTTTCGTATATTTTCTCTCATAGAATCTTCACCTTTGGACAGCATTGTAAAGACATTATAGCATTATAGAAAAGCCCGCTGAGGTTACGAGTGAGTGTATGATCTGGGATTGGAAACCAGGAACTCCTCCTTAAGTCATGAGACTGTTCTAGACATGGGCTGGATCTAGAACACTGCTTCCCAGCCCTGGCTGGACGTCATAATCACCTGCCCAAGTTGGCGAGAACACAGACACCTGAGCCTGGTTCTAGATCTCGGGGTCAGAATCTCCTGGCATAGAGAGCACTGAGCAGGAAGTTTTGGTGGACAACTTTGAGACACAGCCAGGAAAGAGGAACAGGCATCCTTCCCTTCCCTTGTCAGATGTAATCTTAATTTTTGGGATGGCTTTGGCGAGGGGCATTTGCATTATTCTGAGTTTCTGGCTAACTTAAGAGCCAGTTAAACACCCATTTGTTGTTCATCTCCTCTTGTTAGAAGAATCTTTTAAGTAAATAAGGAAAAGTGATCATATTTGAAACTGTCTTTTGTTTTGATTGGGAGTCTCGTATTTCACTTCTATTCTATTCTATTTTATTCTATTCTATTCTATTCTATTCTATCCTATCCTATCCTATCCTATCCTATCCTATCCTATCCTATCCTATCCTATCCTATCCTATCCTATTCCATTCCATTCCATTCCATTCCATTCCATTCCATTCCATTCCATTCCATTCCATTCCATTCCATTTCATTCCCAGGAACTCATTTTAATGCCATTTTCTTATTTAGGGAGTGAAAAAGATATATTATTCCATAGTGAAGAATCGTGGAACATCAAATTTGTTTGGTTTTAATTGTACCTATAGACAGAATCAGCATAGGTCAGAGAAACACAAAAATCTATAAAAAGGGCAAAGATCCAGTTAATCCATCATTCCCATTAGTTGGTAACAGACATCACCAGCGCTTATCCTATGTGGTTACAGGTTTCCTTTCTGGTTACAAGGAAGACCCTTCCCAGTCCCCCACGTCAGTTAGGTGTAGCCATGAGACTAGCGCTGGCCAGTGGGTTGTGGAGAGTCGCAATGTGTGTCGCTTCTGAAACAAGGCATGAAAACATGGGCGTAAGATCTCCAAGGACTCTCTGTTTGCCACAGTGCCTCTGAAGTCCTATGTTGAGGTGCTAGAATCTCCACCCGCCTGAGTCCTTGGGTAATCACACGGAACAGAAGCTGTCTCACGCAGAGTCTGTCTTCGACGTGAAGCGTTTGGGAGAAAGGACCACCTACTGTACGAAATCACCGAGGACTGGGAGTGTATGTCACACCATAGTAACAACGAGCCGATCTTCTGGGGCTTTAGAAGATGGCTATGTAATGTTTATTGTTTAAAGCTGGACTTGAGTCCTGCAGACTGGATTTAAGTTGGGGCTCTCGTTTCACCCCAGCTTTCAGACTTAACCTGGCACTGAACTGCTTTGAGAACAGGTATAGTCGAAGTGCGTTAAGTCCATCTGTGTGGCAGCCCCGCACACAGGGTTTTTATAGGCCTCCTTTCATCCCTTCCCTCTAGGTATTCTGTCACATGAGTAGACACTCACCACTTGGTGGGTGCAAAACAGGAGAGATGTGATGCTGAGCTTGACCCAGGTCCGCTCGATGCCCTTGACTGGGTTTTGCTCACCTCTCAAGTGGAGTTGATTAAAGTACCTACTTTAATGGCACGTTACTGTGCAGTCTTAGGATTCTGTGAGCAGCCTTTGCGACAGAAACTCTGGATGCCTCTTAGGTCAGGTGATTCGTCATTTGGGTTCTGCCAGCACTTGCTGGAGAAACCTTGAGAGCGTTTCCTCTCGGGTTGTCACTGGAACCTCATTTACCAACCCTGAAATCTCTGGCTTGTTTTTTTCTTTTTTTTCTTTCTTTTTTTTTTTCAAGTGGTAAATGTTTCATCATTATTTTTGTCTCCCGTTTGAGCTGACCCTCTCTCTATCATGACACTTGGCTCCATCCTTCAGCCTCTCTCCCTCTCTCTTTTATGGTTCCATGTTGCTGTGAGCAGAACTCATTTTTCACAAGACAGATGGTGGCAACCCCGTTCTCTCTAAATAAAAAGGCAAAACAGCTGTTAAGGTGCAAACAGAGTCATGGCCAGCAAATCGTATCTGCTTCAAGTGCTGGCGAAGTTTCCCTGTAGGGAAGAGGAGCTATCTAAACAAAATGTGCGGTCTCGGCTGGGCTCTGCCAAGGCCCGAGTATAGAATGATGGCAAATAATGGAAATTTATAGCGTGCTCTAGATCCAGCCCCGTTCTCTCTTGGCGGGTGCATAGTTAAATGCAATGCTAACGGAGCCGAAATTTATCGCTCTCTAATAACGATAAAATGCCATCAGAGAATGAGATAAATCTTGGCCCCCAATCTTAGCATGCAACGCACACCCTCACGCGCACACACACGCTTGTAAAATACAGCCAGATACTGCTAACTCAGGAGTCTGCGTCCGGAGGAAGCCGACGGAACAAAGTACAGAGAGTGTTTTATAGAGGACTGCAAATTGTTGTTTTCATGAGCCTGGGGTCAAGGTACAATGCAGCCTCGGGTTGAAATGAGTGTCGCTTTGTCTCATGGCTGATATATACTTGACCTTGGCAAAGAAAGCTTTTTCTCTTCTAGATGCTCAATAGCTTTCTCTTCACCTTTTCAGAGCCCTGCGACAGGTCGACTTCTAAACAAATACTGATGAATTGTAACCCTCCAGGAGAGAATCATTGTGTTCTTCTTTTTCTTTTAATGTGATCTATCTATTTCTCGATTTCTCTCTCTCTGTCTCTCTATTTCCTTATCTATCTATCTATTTATCTCTCTGTCCAGAATTTGGAGTCTCAGAGGCTTCAGAGGAAGAGCATGGACAGGAAATAAATTTTCCAAAAGGCCATGTTTGCCAACTGCCCACGGTAGGTGACTTAGGAGTGCCCTGCTCCTCTCTAGGCACGTTTAGTATTCAGAGAATGAGCTCTGACCGAGCACTGACCATGAGGCCGTCCCTGACCCTGGCGGCAGGTCCTGCCGGCTCCTTTGCTGGTGTGCACAGACACCCACCTGTCTCTCTCTTCAACCATCGAGAATTCATGAAGTGAAGCTGGCCTGGAGCCCCTTGCTGAATTCTGGTGACCATTCCTTTGGCGGGTTATTCCTCACCAGCAGCCACCCCGAGGAGGGAGGCTCTCATCATTCTAGACGTTTCCTCGGCTACTCCTTATGCAAGGAGGTTTCTCACATCTCAGGAGAGGTGTTTACCTTCTGTGGGAAGCACCCTCCTCCCTTATTAAGCATTAGATTTTTCTTTCTAGATGCTTCTTTGAGCATAACTGTGTTTATGTGTGCATGTTCACATGCGCGCGTGTGTGTGCTCTCATGTGTGTTGCGTTAAGTGATCCTGTTTCAGAGAAGTGGACAATGTGTATGAATTAAAACCCACTCTTATTTGGCTTCCTGGGTTTGCACAAATGTTTGTGTGCAGGGAGGTGTGGGTACAGATGGGCGTGCAGACTCAGAGGTGACGATACCTGTTGAGCTTGCAAACCAGCTGCTTTTCTTAGCATGAAGTATTCCTGGGAGTTCCTAGAACACCTGGTGTTACTAAATGCAAAACCGTCGTTGTAAACTCTCTCCTCTTCCCCTACATGCCTTCCCCTTTTTTTATATTGATGAAAGCTACGTAATAGTTTAATTCGATATATTTACCTCATTTAGGTTTTATTGTGTTGTAGCTTTAAAAAATATCAGGTAGGTTTGGGAAATGTCGATGCTTGGGATGAGAAGGGATCTAAGTTTTCACAGGAAATGAATTCTTTGTAGTAGGAACTTTTAACTGAGTTTCATGGACTTCATGAAAGAGAGAGAGGGAGAGAGAGAGAGAGTGTGTGTGTGAGAGAGAGACAGAGAGAGACAGAGAGAGACAGAGAAAGAAAAAACTCGTGCTATCGGTTTGCTTCTTTGTTCATCTTTTTTTAGATGTCATAGCTTCGGTTAGGTTCTCAGGAGCACCCTAGTCTGCCACCCTCCTTCTTCTTGCTCCTGTGATAGGTGCCGTAGATATTCGATCACGTTACAATTGGAATGACGGGATCTGAGCTGTGATCCCAGTTAACTCATTTCCGGGAAGGGTGTGACTTTGGCAAGGGAAGAGGCGGGGAAAGAGGATCTTGTGCAGAGGAAGGGCGAACCTTTCAGGCACATGCAAAGTGTACGTGGTGTATTTGCCATACAGTATACGTAATGCGAAATTGCCATTTGAAATTGTGCGCTGCTGTTGCATTGAAAAAAAAAAATGCGAGGTGTAAAGCAAGTTAAGTGTCGCGATCTAAGTAAAGTCTTATGGCTAGAAGGTGGCAAGGATGGGATTCGAGCTCAGATCTTTCAGACCGCAAGGCCCGTGCCGAGGAAGGTGCAGGGCTGTCTCAGACCTTAGGATTCCACAGGCTTCATCACCAGAACAGCACCGTGATTTAGAATAGAGCTCCCTGGTGCACACGGTCTGCGTGGTCGTAGGGAACGAGAAGGAAGTCTCACGTGGCAGGATGGCGGGGGCAGCCGGTGGTGCAAGGTTCTCTCCCTGCTGCTCTGCCTGGCAGGGGAAGGCCGGGGAGGGTCTGCCTTGGCTCTCCCAAAGGCCTGGGGTCTCAGCTGCCAGGCAGTGCCTAGGGGAGCCTCCAGGAGGTGACTGAACTCCAGGCTGGCAGGGTCCCTTGAGTACCAATGGAAATCCTCCCTGAAGGCTTGGTGGCGGTGGCGGGCTGGTGGCGGTACTAAGTGTTCTTTGGAAGACCAGGACTGCTTCCCAAGGGTCCGGACACCTTCCAGGAGCCCGTGGCCACATCCGAACTTAATCCTTTCATTTTATGGTCCATTCTCTTCCATTTATTTGAGTAAACTAGATTGAGTGTCCACTACAGTATTTACCCAGCCTCCTGTAAATGATAAAAAGAACACTAAAGTAAAATAATACAATAATAGCACCATTGATTTATGGAACTACTTACTATGTACCAGATATATTTGAAGGGCCCCCACCCCACCTTATATACATATATATATATTTTTTTTCCTAATTTTTGAAGGTAGACATTATAATCCCCATTCTAACGATAAGCAAAACAGAAGCCAGAGAGATAAAACAACTTGCCCCAATTTTTTAATCCTTAGAAGTGGTAGAGACAGTCTTCATGCTCAGATTTGCCTGACACCAGAAGATATCCTTGTCGAGCTTATGAGGTTGAACTGAAACATTACACTTCTCTCTCTTCCTTCCTGGTACCGATGCCCCCAAGAGGGGTAGAAGACATGCCTTACTCATGATAACCCTAGTGAAGCCCCTGGTAGAAAATTCATTAGATTCCAGACATATAGGACCCGTGCTCCCATACTGCCTCTAGCAGAAGATGGCAGAAAGAAAAAAAAAAAAAAACATAGTTAAGTAGGCAAAATGAAAAAAAAAAAAAGAATACTTACTGAGTTCTTACTATGCGACAAGCACTTTCTTCAGGCTCTTTGTATGGGAGTTCGTTTAACCCACGAGACAGGAACCATTTTCATCATCCGTTTCACAGCCACGAATGCCGAAGGACGGAGGAGTTGAGCACCTGGCTCCGAAGTTCAAAGAGCCTAGGAGGTTGCAGACCTGGGGCTGGAACCCCACCCTCTGTCTCGACTCCTCACTCTTTGCCACTCAATAAATACAAACAGGACAGAGGCAAGATGGACAGTACGATGCTCTTGCAGGAAGTGACATTTGATCTGAGACATGAAAAATAAGATTCTCATTTAAAGAGCAGGCGTAAGAGAATTCTACTAGAGACCAGCCCGTGCAAAGGCACTGAGGTGGGAAGGATCTTTGCGGGTTCGGAGAACAGAAAACACGCACTATGAAGCTGCAGAAGAAAGGGGCTAATGATGCTCAGGAAATGAGTGAGAGATCCCTTGGCCAGAGAATGAAGACCTCTTGATGCTGAAAGAACCAAAATCCATTCTCTGTTCATTTTCCATAATACTTTTGGGAAGATATTTTTCCCACCCCCTGTAAATGCAGATTCAGACAACCAAAAGGGCACCCTTCTGATTAGGGTCTCTCCTTTCTCCTGGATCAGAAATGGGTGTTACCTGCTCTACAAGGACACTCGCATATCTAGTGCACAAAACAGGCATCACTTATTGATCACTATTTTCCCTTCCACTTGGCGCAAACAGAACCTCAGAGTCTTCTTCCACACAGTGTCACATGCTGCCATTTTCAATCAGCTGTAGATGACATTCATTATCCCTGCCCATGTTTCCCGCTAGATGGAAGCCATAGAATTTGGAAAGAAAGATGACAACCAGGAGGACTTGCCGCCCCTCATACCCATGGGGGGATATCCGCCCCCATCCAAGCTGATGAAGTTTCTCTGTCTTCATGATCATCTTGGAAAAGCCTTCAGGAAGAGGACCATAAAAAACCAGGCGTCTCCTAATGGGGGGCTGTGGTGGAGCTTGCTAAGAAGATGCTTCTAATGCATTTTAATGACATGCTTTATAATCTCTTATTAAAGATTGTAAGAGCATCTAATAATCATTTAATAAATATTAATGAAGCACTTACAAACTGCACCTTCATTGATGGCATTGGCACTCATATTCCGCCCCGGACATTAGCACACGGGGGCATGGTGGCTCCAACGGAGACTGCCTCATTCTGTGACATTGTGCCATCCTAGTACCATGAGTGATTTTTAGAAATAATAATTCTTGGAGTGCAGTTCAGTGCAATGAAGCTTGATACCCAAAGCAGTTTTAGCAATTATTATTCTGTTTGGGGAACATTAAAACATAATCTACCGTGAATTTATAATCCATAGCCTCTCTCTCATGTACTTTTTAAAAAATAATAGGCAGTAATTATAGGCCCTCGGGCAGACACTCCTGCAGATGTGGGAAGGTGCTTCCTCACCCTGTAAACACCAGGGCAAGCAGGGGGTTGACTTCAGGGGTTAACTGTGGGGTTTCCACTCACTGCCACTCTCTTTGCTTGATGTTCGAGGCAGTGTCCTGCTTCTTCTGGGCACTTCGATGTGAGTAGAGGAGCTCCTGGGCACAAATTCCACAGCACCCTGTGCCACCCTGGTTGGTATGCCTTATAGGCAGTAGATTCAAGGTTGAGTTCAGAGCCGACCCCTGTACTTCTGTCTAGACTCTGCCCATCTTCAGCAAAGGTGCTTTTCACATTGAGCTCAAAATCACACTTCACAGAAAGCCTTGGAAATCGCCCTGTTCACCTCTTTGCTTTATAAAGGAGGACTCTGAGGCTCAGAGAGGGACAGGACATTTGCAGTCGCATGCTTCCAGGCTTGCAGCAGAGGAGAAGCGGCATGCATGGGGGAGACGGTGGTGCTTCCTCAGCAGCGGTCCTGGGGAGTGCATAGCCTCAGGGCCAGTGCTTCTGCCTGCAGGACATCCCAGCTCAGCAGGAGCCAGGAGGGTCCAGGGGATCTTCGGTACTAAGAGGAGTTGGCCAGCAGATGGCGCTGCAGTGATTCAAACTGGAGCCTCTGCATCCAAACGTCGTCCCGGGGTGGCTGGAATCCATAAACCCCCGCATATCAGCTGTTAGAAAAGAGAGCTCTGGATGCAGCCTGCACTACGTGGACCTCTGGATCCCCGAACCCCTGTGGGGAGCCCAGCCTTGCTTGGGAGAGAGGGCCAGGTCTAGGGTGAGCCGGCGCGGGCTGGCCGCACCGGCTCTGGGACCTCATCCTGAACCGAGCTGTACAGGGAGCAGAGAGAAGGACTCTGCAGCGTGCAGACGGCGATGCTTGCTTGCTGTTTCCGCAGGACTCGGCCAAAGCTCAGGGTGCAAGTGTCAGCAAGTCGCCCTCCCTCTCTGTTGGGTTTCCCTGAAACCCAGCTTCTGGGGCTCACTCTGAGGAATCTGAAGACCCTCCTTTCTGGGGAGGCAAAAAGCCAGCGACTGCTGTCAGTCCTCCTTCCCACCTCATGCCTCCCAGGCCTACTCATATCTGCCGGGCAGGGTTTAATGTCCTTTAGTTAATCATTTCATTCGTGTGCCCACGACAGGATGGTGTTTCAAAGGAGTTTGATTTACTTTTCAAATTGCAGAATTAAATGAATAAAGGACCATTTAGGGCCACGCTTATGTTTCTGAATATTTGGACTCTCTCTCACATATACCTTCAAGCAGTACTTACTTAGCTTTGTTCCTTCTCCCTCTTCCCGAAGCTCCTAGTATTTCTGTATAGAGGTCCAGGGAGGGAGGAGAGGCCTGATGCCCCAGGCAAGGGCAGGCTGACCATCAAACAAATCCTCTCGCTGTACCTCTCAGGTAGGATGGCCTCTTAGGCCTACCAACTCCCTCCCCGCCTCAACTTCCTCTTGCCAGAGGGCACCGTGCCACCTTTAAATCAGATTTAGAGAAAGTTTACATTTGGCACCCGCTGTTCTGGACATTAATCTCTGTTCTGCGAGCTGGGTCTTGTAGTTGCAAGGGAGGGATTTGCATGGAGCGGCTTGTGCTTTTGCCTGTGAACGCTGGGGCCAGCCAGGTCAGCTGCTGGGCCTTCTCTGAAGCAGACATCATCACCCCTGGAGCCTTGCTGTCCTGCAACTCCAGCCCACACACTCCTCTGTCTTCTCCTTCCGGCAGGAGGCTTGCTGAGAGAGCCACGTGGTTGCTGGGCACTGCTTCCCTAACTGCTTTTCCTTCACATCTTTTATATCCCAGAGTGCTGAAAACAGTCTGCCTTCAAGACTGAGTGTTTCCTGAAGGCAGGAGCGGGGTCTTCTTTAACTCTGGCACACAGGAGACACTCATAAGTATTTATTCAATTAATAAGCAAGGGCATGAAGGGAGAGGATGAGTCATCAATGTGCATAACTTAATTACACCGGTTTTATTTAATAAGTGTTATATAATACTGTCTCCGTGCCAGGAACTGCTCAGAGTGCCTTTTAGATATAAATTGATATGTGCCTAATACAAACCCTATGAGTTAGACGTCATATAATATCCACCCTCACCCCCGCCCTCCATCTTTTTTAGATGAGCTAGGAGAGATGCAGATGGGTTAAGTAACTTGCCCAAGGTTAGGTGACTAACCTTGGTCCAGAGCCAGGATTCAAACCCAGGCCGATTCCAGAGTTTTTGCTCTAAATCTCTCCACCAGACTTCTTCTTATCCTTAGTCTTATTCTTCTCAACCAAGACTAATGTACTTAGACAAACCCAACCAGGGAACAAGCAGGCATAGAATTTAATCCCCGAAGCCCACTTTTCGGGACTCAACTTGCAAAAGACATGGTAAAGAAGGTGTCCAGATGAAAGAATAGTCAACTTATTTGATTTCGCCGGGATAACAGAGATTTCTTTCCCTTCGCCTCTGTAATATATAGATTCCATGTTTGATGTTAAAAGAACAGAAGAAGAAAGGGAAGGGAAGGGAAGGGAAGGGAAGGGAAGGGAAGGGAAGGAAGGAGCTACTAGCTTTATTTAATCTCCTGCACAGAAACAATATTCTCAACCCTGAGAAGCCCAGCTTCTCATCGCTTGTTGCTTGGCACGGTTTTCGCTGCCTAGAAGCCTGCAGAAATATTGGAAGTCAAGATCCAATATAATAATTGGCTTACAGATTTGAAGAAGGGTAGACAGACTTTTCCATTTCCAAGATTCATTAGTCCAGTTCTCTCTCTAATAGACAGGGCTGGCTCTGCGTGCAAGCCATTTTCTAATCAAATTGGCACACAGTCTGTGCTCTGACCGGGTGTAAATGGATCGCTGTGCCTCGGTGTAGGGCCGCAGCTGGATGTGGTGGAATTTTTCTCACCGATGCTTGATCATCATAAGCCCTTCGTTAAATTGCAGTAAGGAGCCCCTGCCTTTTAAGAAAACTCAACCGAATGTCATTGTGACTTCTATTGGTAAAATACTTGAAAACACTATTAGCATGCTCTTCTGTTTCTTTGAAAACGTGAACCGGCTGTGAGTTATCACGGGACTTGACATGCTGAGAAAATCCAATAGGAGCGTGGAGCTTGGTGATGTGAAGAATGGGACCCTTAGACTATCCAAAAGTTTGTAATCGACAAAGAGAGCAAGCAACCTGGCAGAAGGCTTAACGAGAGAGTGCGTTAGCATCCTTCAGATGCTACGGATCCCAGCTCTACGCTTTAGCGATGCGTTTGTGGGAAGGTCTGTAATATAAGCTTCGGTTTCTCGATTTACAAGTTTAAGTGACCGTATCAGCAAGCATCCTGCTGGGAAGCCCTGTCTTCAGATGAACATAACCAAGAGATTTTCATAATGCTGAGACGAGACAGAATAATCTAAAAGCAAATCTGATCGAAAAGAGCCAGAAGTGAATGGGCCGGCTCTTTGGGTCTGGTAGGGAAAAGTTGGCACATCACATGAAGAAACAGAACTCTCTGTTGGTTCCGTTACTCTTTTCTGTTAAGAAAAATCCACTTTGTTGAGGATGGAATAAATGTTGGCAGGGGTGATGGAGTCAGTATTGAGGAAGCAGTCTTAGGAGAGGGTTACCTCTAAATAAACCCGAGCGTTTTACCTAGACTAATATCCTAAAATAATAGAACAACTGGGACACAAGATCGTCAAATATCGTTGAGAATGTGTGGCAAAAAGCAGAGTTGGTGTGAGATTGGAAATGAAAAAAATATCAGATAGCATTGCGATTTTCAAAACAGAGGGAAGGGAGCTTGGTGGACCTTAGAATCTGTGGCTGGTAGCATCACATCAATCCACGCCTTCAGTCCAGGGTGTGGGGATGTGAGAAGCACAGTGGGTGGGACTATTGAAGAGGAAAGAGTGATAACTAAATCCATGTGTCGGTTTAGGATAACCCAGACCCCACTCACGTCATTTCTTCCTGGACTGGTAGGTTTGGAAAACGCAAGTGACATGCCACGTGTGAACGTCAAGGACACCTTTTTGGACACGTAGGGGATTTCCTGGGAGGCAAGGTGGAGGATGAGGAGAGGGGTATTCGGAAAACTATGTGGAAAAGTAATAAGCTATCGATAGATCATTATGAAAGAGCCAGGGCGTGTAGATCAGTCCATAGTGCCTAGTGATTTGGATCTGAGTGATTTCGTTCTCAGGTATGTTCTCGTGGTGTTTTTTGAAAGACGAAAGCTGCTCTTTGGTTATGGGGATGGTTTGATATGGAGGGGATGGATGGATGTGGAGGACCTCTGTCCAGTGAGGTCACGGCTTTCCTACCCATTTCACAGAAAAGGGAAATGAAATGTAAGGAGTGCTTCCATCCCCTAGGGCTGCCGTAACTAATGTCCGCAAACCGGGTGGCTGAAAACCATAGAAACGTATTCTCTCACAGATCTGGAGGCCAGAATTCCAAGGTCAAGGTGTCAGACCATATTTCCTCTGAAGGCTCTAGGAGAGGGTCTCCCCTTGCCTCTTGAGCTTCCAGGGCCTCCTGCTGTTTCTGGCTTGTGGCAGCATCACTCCAATCGCTGCCTCTGCTGGCACACGGCCTTCTTCCCTGTGTGTCCTTTTTCTGTCTCTTACATGGAGACTCGTTGAATCTAGGACCCAACCTAATGCACTGCGATTTCTTCTCTATCTTGACCTTAATTGCATCTGCGAAGACCCTACTTCCAAATAAGGCCACATTCTGAGGTTCCAGGTGGACATAAATGTGTGGGGACGCTCGTCAGCACACTGCAGAAAGCTAGAAGGTATATTCAAAGGTCCGGTGGTTAAGTGGTAGATCCAGGAATTGAACTCACCTCTGTCTGACTCCACACTCTACTACGACTCCCTACCCCGTTATCTGAGACAAGAAGGTCAGGTTCAAAAAACAAAACAAAAAAAGGACTCACATCCTTGTCATTTTAGGACGAGCTGAGGAAATGCGGGTGTTTATTCTGGAAAGAAAATACTCCAGGGAAGGGATTATGGGAATGGAGCGAGCGATGCCCCAGGAGGAGGGCCTGTTTGGTTGGCTTGTCCAGGGTGGGAGAAGATGCCGTTGTGGTCTGTGGTCTCTTCTAGAGCTGCAGCCTGGGCTGGTGCCACAGGTGGCAAAGTGGGTAGGGAGGAAGAGACTGGCAGGTGCGCCGCAGGAGCATGGTGACACCTTTGAAGGAGAGAGGCAGACGACCTCGTGGTTAAGAAAATGGCCCCTCAGCCTCTCTGCCTGGCTTCAAGTCCTGGTTGTGCCATTTCCCTGCCATGTCAGCCTGGGAGGGTGGCTTAACCTCTCTGAGCCACAGACTGGGCATAAAAATAACATCAGCCTCATCAGGCAGAGGAGATGATTCCTTATGATGAGATGACGCACGTTTCTTCAGCACATCTCACAAAGGCAGGTCATTCTGATTATGGAAATACCCTCCTTCTTTGTGCTCCTAAACAGCCTGCCCAGAGAATGTAGACGAGAGCCTTAAATAACGAGGAAGCCCGTCCCGTTATTGAGGGTCCCACGGCTTCCTAGCTTCACTCACCTCCAGGGGAGGAAACCAACCCTCCTTTGCATGCACATTGGTCCCCCGGGGGCTGCCAGCGAGCTCTGATGGCCATGATGTCTCTTCCTCTTGCTCCCCTTAGAATTCGATGGTTTTCCTATTCTTTAAAAAAAAAAAAATCAATCCTATTTTTCTAAAGAAAATATGAAAACCCTCAGTCATGTGCCAATTACAAATCGGCCACCTCCTGATTCACACCGTCTTATATGTCTCGTGCTTTCAGAAAAAATTTAGACTTTGTAGAAGAGGATGATTTCTCACCTCCCCTCGATCCAACCTCTTTAAATCTTTGATGGAATTATCAATGAGATTATCTCATAATCCCCTCAAAGAAGTTTCATTATGAAGGAGATCTGTCCTTGAATTCCAATAGCCATCTCGTTGGTGGTGGCAGACTTTCCCTTCACCATCTTGGGTCTGCTTGAACTGCAAATGCTTCTGATGTGTCCAGGTGCATGTGTGGTCCACGCACTAAATCTTCTCTGACTGGCAAGGTCCCCTTTGCTATGGCTGAGCGTGTGTCCTTCCCTTTGCGGAGGGAGGCTCTTCTTGGCTAGTGGGAGAACCGCTTCAATCGGAAATATAAGATGAACGAGCAGGAATAATGGGAAGTGACCAGAATTCAGTTCAAGCAAAGAGTACGTGCCCGCCTACTGTGCGCAGTTGGTACATGGCCCATGCTCAGAGATGAAGAAAAGATGCCTGCCCTCTCTTCCTGCCCTCAGGGCAGGGGGGGGTGGCATGAGCTTGTCTTGGTGAGAAGCATTGTAAGGAAATGGAGTTAGCAGGTTCTGATAACACAGGGACTGTGTTTGACTTAAAGGTTACAGCAAGGCGACCCTCGCCCTCACCCTTCCCTTTGAACCTGAAAATAATGGGACGTGAAGTGTGAACGTTAAGTCAACTGTAACGCGAAGACGCAGCCTATCATAGTGGGTGATAAGCTAAGGGCCACTGTAAAGACACAGAATGGCTCCATTTGGAAGGATTTAATGTTATTATAGAAAAAAAAATCAGAAGAGGAAGGGAGGTTGGGATGGGCTTGGAAAAGTGCTGTACTAGGCAGTGAATACACTGATTCCTCTCCATTTACAGATGAGATGGGGTGGCTGCGGGAGGCGGGGGCAGACACAGTGAATGAGGAAGTTGCGGATTCAGGTGGCTCTGATTTCGGGTCCTGGCTCACTTTTTCCTAACTCAGGGTATGTAGTTTAGCCTCTCCAAACCTCAGTTCTCTCATCCATTCAATGGGGCAATAACAATGAGAATACCTACCACATACGAAAGTAAATACGGGATGAAACAGGGAGAAAACTAGTGGGTGCCTGAGAAGGACTGGCAGGTGCTGGGGGAGAGGGGCTGAGGTTGGGCATCATCAACCCACCAGGGGTCTAGGGCTGTGGGTCAGAGATGCTGACCCCCTCCTCCCCGCGTCCACCTCCTTGCTGGGTTCCAGCTGGCTGTGACCATGACCGCCTCTAGGGCATGTCAGAAAGATGGACAGAAAGAGGGAGGAGTGGATGAGCCCTGTGGCCTCAACTTCCTGGAAACATCTGGAGAGGTCCCCGACAGTCTTTGAGTGCCATCCCCTTTGAAGACACAGGAGCCTCTTTATTGGGGGACAGAAGAGCAGAGGTGCCCCTAACACGCAGTGAGGATGGCCGACCCGAGTCCTTCTCTGATCCCTCTGGTCTGGGGTGGGGTCTGCGGTGCCACCTTTCTGATGAGCTTCCAGGTGGTGCCCATGCTGCTGGTTTGAGTATCAAGGTCCTACAGGACACTGCGGGATGGGGGAAACTACCTGGGATTCTGTGCTTTGCATTTCCTTCCTCTCCCACGCTTGCCCATTCCGCTGCGGAGCTGGCCCATTTATCCTCGTTAAAGGGTTCCACCACTCCTTGTGGTTTATCCCTCCTGGTACTGATTACGTTATACACTTAAATGAAATAAAATGCACCCCGTCGGATGCATGGCGCACAAAAAGAATATTTATTTGAATATTAAGTACAGATAAGACTCCCCCTGGGATTATTTCAGAGCACATTTGCAGAATTTAATTGCAAGGTTGTCCCACTCAGGTTCTTTCGGAAAGCCGCTTGTGAAAATATTTTCTTTCCGAAGGTAAAGCTCTCCTCTGTTGGTTTATTATTATTATTATTATTTTAAATCTGAAGAGCTCTCTGAGCTAAGTCATTACTTCCAGTGTCTAATTAATACGGATGATGACAAAGCAAACAGCCAGATGACCCGGGTTTTCTTTTAAATTGCCTGCAGTTTACATGAATGCCTCCTCATTGGTTCAGAACTTTCGTCAACCTCGCTCTTGCAGTAAAGATGCTGCAAGTTTAAAGTTTTAAGAGCTCATTTTTCATGAACCATATGTCTTCCGGCGCTGCTTCTGTTAAGCTTTCCAGGAAGAGTGTGAAAACACACACACACACACACCACACACACACACACACAGCAACAATAACAACCGACACCCAGGCAACCCTTTCTGACAACTGAACTGGAAAATTAGAAAATGAATACTCCTCAAGCTTCTCCAGCTACAGGATTGTTCCCGTTCCTTAAACGATGACATTTTGTAAAGTCACAGAAATCAGGAATGGAAAAGCCCTCTTAGAGCTATGTAAAGATTTTTTTTTTTTTTTTTTCTTTTTTTTTTTTTTTTTTGAAGCAAAAGGCGGCATGGCTTAGAGAGCCAGCCTGGAGATGTTCGCCTGGGCTGCCTTCCACGGCAAAGTCACATTTGTCCCTATTTCCTTGTCTGGAAAATTGACCCCATGGGACTTAGCTCACCTTGCCGTTATTTATTTTTTTTATGATAGCGCGGTCGTTGTCATATGATTGATTTCTGTTGGCATACTCTGCAATCTGTAGATGTGAACTTTTAATGTCACAGCACAATACTTCTAGGAGCATCAGCCACTCCTCAAAACCTGGGCTTTCTACCACAGCGGTGGTGTCTACCCAGCATCTGAGCGCACAGCTGGGCGGGCTTAGCCCACTGTCAACTTATAAAAGGAACAAACAACAACAAGTAGACTTTGCCCAAAGGCACTTACGGAGCGCTTTCTGTATGCCAGGTACTCTTCGGCTTGCTTTGCAAATATTGACTCATTCAAACCTTGTGATGAGCCTTTGGGGTACACAGGCAGGCCCAGGTGAGGAATTTTTCCAAGCTTCCTAAGCTAATAAGTAGCAGAGGTGAGATTTGAACCTTGAAATCTGGCTTTTAGCGTTCGTCCTCTTAACCACGGCATTTAAGATGCTTCCCCAGCGTCTCTCAATTAACATGATCAGGATGACTGCCCAGATAAAGCCTTGGCCTGTGCGTCTCTGCTGAATCTATTTAATTGGGATGCAGATTATAAAGTGATCAACTTCTGATCAAATTATCGTGAGAGCTTTGCAGCATCTAACCAGAAAGGAAAAAAAAAATAACAAAAGTCCAGTTAAAAAAACAACTTGAAAATGTCTTGAGAACATATATTCCATCTAAGCAGAGATAGATGAGTGATATGTAAATCACTTCTTCCCACCTCTGGATGTGGAGAGGGGGATGATGGGAAAATCCAAGTGGAGATCCCTATGCTATAAAATCAGAGTTCTCTGACTATAGGGTAATGACAGTCCCGGGAGACTGATTCAGGGAAGCATGCCAAGTCCATTAGTTCCTCAGGACATTTTGGTGAGTGTTGTTCAGATTTTCCTGGCCTAAGCAAGGGTTTTGTGGTGGATTCAGGGGGACAATTATAACCCTTGATTATGAAGGAAATGTATGGTGATTGCTTCTGCATCTGGAACAAGTAGAAATCATCTTCGTAATAACCTCAATTGTTTTCTCCCTCTGCCTCGGTTCACAAAATACCTTATTAAATATGGAGAATAAAAATGTGCCTGGGGTAATGGTTTATTAATTATTAGATTAAATAATAGGCAATATGTTTCCCCCACCTTGCACGCTATCAGATGCAAAGACATTTCATGGTTTTACTTGTAAAGGTGCGTACAGGTGTCGGGCTAGCCCGGATCTTCATGGCTGGGGGCGCCCTTTTCCTTCAACACCAACATCAAGCCTGAAATGAACAGCTCCAGAGGCTGCATCCTTGCAGGACGCAGGTGGAAGCAGGAGGCTGACGTGGATCTTGGCCAGATCCTGCGTGGGGCTGCCACCTCTTGCTTCGTGTTAGTCTGTCTAATCCATCTGCCTAGATGATTCTGTCCCAGACCTGAGGGACTTGTTCTGTCACTAATGGGGTATTTTAAAAGTGGGCGCATGTAAGAGCAAGTGCCAAAAGCATTTCTCCAAAGAAAACAGCTCTGTAAAACCCGTTATTTGAGGCTCGCTTCTGTTCTGCAGTCACCCTGACCTCTACCATCTCTTTACCCAGATAACCAACACTTGAGTCTCCCCAGCGAATTACCTGTGGAACAGTGACTCTCTTGTTTAAGTACCAATAGCATCAAACGATATGGTTTTACAGGGAACAAACATCAGAAGTGCTCACTACATGCTGGGCAGTGCCTGGCATATACCATACCACATGTCATTCAAGTGCTAAAAATACGAAAGTATTTTGAGATTTCAGGACATGCTCAATAAATGATCCCCGAGCACTGTGAGCCATCAGTTAAATATATTAGAGCTTTCAGTCTTTGGATTTATCTGTTCACATTTACATAGAGCAGTAAACCCATTTTCCCCCCAATTAGTACTTAGGCTTGCCAAGTTCTTTCTTCCTGTCCCCTTGCCCTGCTTGCAAGGCTCCCCCGTGAAGCTGGCACCTTGACAAAATCAGACAAGATTTTAGCAGCAGATTCTGCTTGTCCCTAAGGTTAAAATGAAAATGTCTGGGGAGAGATGAGTGGATTCCCCCAAGCTGTTCTCTCAAATGCATTTTCTTCATTTATACAACATGAGCCAGAATTAAGTTAATTAATCATGGCTCACTTGACTCATTGTTGCGACTTTTCATTTTCATATTTTTTCAATGGATTATTTCTCACTTGCTTTCCTGAATCCTAAGCACTTACTACTTTTACATAATTTTTTTCCCTTCCTTATACCCAAAAGAAACAACAGCCACAAGTGATGGGATCTGTATTTGCTTATCTGACTTAAAAGATCCTGTTTTCTTGGAACCAGAGGACATACCTCATTGTAAGATACTTTTGGAAAAAGCAATGGGTTTTATTGCAACTATAAGATGGATTGTATTATATTCAGGGATTTCAGGTCTTCATAAACTTAGATTTCTAGTAAACATTTCATATAAGAACCCAGAAGTAGATGGGCAGATCAACCTTCCTCTGTATTTTAGTTTTTATTTTTCTACTGAAGAGAATCCACACGAAAATACATAAGGTCTTTGAAAAATTGGAGTGGAGTATTTTCTAAGACAGCCACTTTTTGGTGCTAGGCGGAGTTAATTATAGGTACCATCAATTGAGTACCCACTATGTGCCAGGTTGGGCCTGAGTTTGATGTTCTACATACAATTTCTCATTTAATCATTACAATAACCCTCTCAGCTTTTTAAATTATAGTATTATAATGACTGTTGTTCATTTGATTTTACAAAAGCAGGGCATGAGCTTTACAAGAAGTTGAAATAACATAATTGATCCCAAGATTAAACATGAGAAGTTAGCCTCCGTATTCCTTTGTACCCATAATTATTCTCCTTCCCAAGGCATAATTTTTTTCATGTTTGTCTATAGTTTGGTGTTTATCATCCCAGATATTTTCTATGTATAAATGGATGTTTTTATGGGTGTGTATTTGTATAGTTTTTAAAACAAAAATTGAATAGTGTTTTAAACATTGGTTCAGCTTGCTTTGTTTTATTCATTCTATTATGGACAGCCTTCCATATCAGTAAACTTCTAATGAATCTATAATATTCCATGATATAGAGTAAGGGCTGGCAAATTCTCACCACAGGCCAAATCCACCCCACTGATCGTTATAAATAAAGTTTTATTGAAACACAGTCATGTCTTTTCACATTGTTTATGGCTGTTTTCTCGATACAATGGGCTGAGTAGCAGCTGTAAGCCGAGAGACTCCATGACTCCCCAAACCAAAAATATTTACTATTTGGCTCTTTGTAGAAAAAGGTTTTCCACCCCTGTTATAGATGAACCGCAATCGATTTAACCATTTCTATTCTGATGGTCAGTGACATCCTTTTGAGTCCTAGGTCTGTGCTATGAAAAGCACTTCCCTCCACATTCCACCTTGCATTCTGTCAAACAGGCCCCTAGCAGAGGAGCCCTTGAATGAAAGGAATAGCACGGTATGTCATGCCAGCTACCAACCGCCCTCCGACAGGTGACACCAATTTACACTCTCATCCAGGACTTGAGGAGTGCCTGTTTATCCACTTATCCCCAAAGGATAATATCAACCCTTTCAAAATTTCAAGGCAACTATTGCCCTCATTTTTTTTTTTTTAAGAAAATAAATCTGAAACTCAAAAAGTGTCATGACTTTAGCCAAACTCATAGGCCTGTGGGGAAGCAAAGCCAAGATTTAAACCCAAACAATTTGGCCTGGTATTCCTTCTGAAAAACCCCTCTGGTTCTCGCATTAATTTTAATAGCAGTGTCTAGGATTTGTTGAATTATTTAAATGAGCCAGGTGCTTTGCCTAGTACTTAAATGGATTATCTTATTTGGAGCTTGCAACAAAATTAGACGCTAGGTAGGCACCGTGCTATCCCCATTATGCAGATGGAGAAATTGCGAGCAGAGAGATTGTATAATGTGGCTAATATTACAAAACAGTGTCTTTTCTCTGGGGAGAAGACTCGACCTGCAAAAGGACCCAGTAGGTTGTTATCTAAGTAATCTAATTTGGTGGAAAGAATCTCAATCTCAACCCAGTCTAAACGCACTTGAAACCACACAAAGCCATGTGTGCGGATCTATGCGTTTACGAAACCAGACAACGCAGTCATGGTCTGTTTTGTTGGAGAGGGCTGTGAGTGTGCAAACCACACGTCAGGACAGAGCAGCAGAAGAGCACTTGCTAAGGACAAATGAGGCACAGAGCGGGGGTACATTAAAGATGTACGTCTCTGGTTTCAGCTGGTTTCCTTGAGACTGGGAGCTGGGTATCGCGGTGACTTCGAGAGGGACTTGCGTCACGCCATCCGGATGGGAATTTCCTCTAGTACTTCCCAGTTGGTGACTTCAGGGAGTCACTCGACTTTGCTGTGCCTCAGTTTCCTCAGCTGTAAAACGAAGTTCAGGACTTTATATACTCATGAAGTTGAGAGCACTGTAATGATATAATGTCTCCCTAAAAAAGCGTGTAGCACATTTTGTGGCATATGGTGAACATCGGATAAAATTTAACTTACGTGTTAATGTGAAATTTATTTTGCTAAAAAACGATTATTTTCCTGCCAGCACAGTTAAAATTGAGCAAAATATAAAGGTTTTGCTATGCAAATATACTTTTCCTTTCTCGCCCCCACCCAAATCCAGTGTTCTCCCTTTGACTGTGCTGTTTACTATCGTCTTCCCAAATCCTTGGGTAGGTGAGCCCACCCAACTCTTATTCACCCAGTAGGGGTCAGATCAAAGGTCCCATCTCCTGAAACATCTGACTGACACTTCCCTCCACTGTTTGCCCCATGCAACAGGATGGGTGGGCCCCTCTCCTTTGGGTGCCAGTGGCATGCTATGTTTTCCTTTCTGTCGCACTTAGAACCTGGCATTATAATCCTTATTCATCTTTCTTCCCCTCTCATTGAGATTATTTTAGGAAATGCACTATGTTTAATTTATAGCTGCATCCTCCTCTATTAACACAGTGCTAGTCAGAATGTAGGAACTCACAGTACATGTGTCAGATGTATATAATCTTGAAATGCATTAGGAAGAGGCAAACTGTGGCATGCACCCTAGGCACTTGGAAATGTGGTTTTATAGGAGAATGCCCTCTTATTTCGTAAGAACCTCAAGCGATTCCGAAAATGGAGAATTTGAAAAATGCGCGCGGGTATCAACCGATTTGATTTGTTGAGTTTTACGCAGCTGGAATTCCTTGGTGCTTTTTTTTCTGAATAATTCACAGCCGTTCCCCAGAACTGGAATTTCCAACATTATATGATTACAAACAAGAAAACATGCATATCTATCCATTCGTTTATTACTTCCTTCGACTTCTGCTTTTTCCAATTCAAGTTAATCTCTCACCAGTTTCCCCTTGGACTTGACATTTCTGCCATATTGAATTACTTGCACTTCCATGACCTCGCTGGGATTTTCCCATTCCCCTCTATTTTATATAGCACCTCTTATAATTTCATTGTTGCAAATGTTCCTTGAACGGCAGCTGTGGATTTACTCATCTCTTTCCCCACTTAGACAGTGAGCTTCTTTTGCATGATATTTCTCGTGCCTGGAACAGTGTTTGACATCCAGAAGGTGCTTGATCGATATATAGTTAGAGATACAGCTATGGATACAGGTACACACACATATATGTGTCTATTCGTTGTTAAATACATGGAGGAATGAATGAATGGACAAACAAATCAATGGTTCCCGAACCTTGTCCTTGCCTCTAGGAAAAGAAAGCCTCATAAGACTCAGTCCTTTCCCTTGCAGATCCATTCTGATGTGTGGGAGGGGAAATCAGACTGATAATAGGGTCAGGATGAAGCGGGAAGAACTGATAAGAGAGAGCTCAAAGTCAGGAGAAGATGAAAAAGGCTGAGTCTGAGAAAGATCATGTGGCCCTGTTGGCTCGATGAAGATAGGAGATGGGGAAGATGAATCCCTGCTATTAAACATCCCGTTCCACCAGGAGAGCAAAGGGTCTCCTGCTGCAGTTTATTGCTTCTGTCCCTAACCTTTCATAAGTGCTTACTTGGCAGCCCTACCGAGAGTGGTATTTGATTCTCTAGAAGCATCTTAAAGGAACAGAATCAGACCTCTCACTTTCCCTTTTTTCATTTAGGCTATAAAAATATTGGTTTTGTGCATAACTGCCATGGGAGAAAAAAAAATACGTATCCCATGTTAGCTTCCAAATGAAATGACATTTAGTAAAGTGTACATATATGATAGTTTTCAAGGCTGGCTTTTAAAGCGTGTGTGGGAAGGGTCTTCCTTCCTGACAGATGAGAAGGAGTTACAGGTGCCTTTTTCTCTCTGCATCGTCCCCTATAGCCGTTACGAGGACGAATTTTTAAAAGCCACATGAGGTTCAGCAATGACTTAGTGAGCCTTCAGAGCATACATCCTGTATGGCAGGTCATAGGATGAGCACTGTTGCCTCAGAAATCCGGACTCACGATGGGACTCAGCCATCTTGCATAATTGGCCATTGGCACTCGATCACATGTTGAAGATGGAGAGATCACTGGCCACCTCACTCAGAAGACGTGGATGTTACTGAGTTGATTTCTAACTGAAGACATAATAATGGCAGATGTAGGTGCTACTAGGCAGCAGATAGAGTGTGGTGGTGATGACATCTGGTTCACAGAGACTTTATGGGGTTGGACAGGGACATGGCCCAAATGGAGAAGCGAGATATTGTGGCCAGAAACTGGGCAAAACGACATGGCGTGCTGTGTAGGAAAAAATAAACTCGTAAAAACCCACAAACAAACGAACAAAACCTGGGAGCGTCCTTTTTATTACCTTTAACTTTTATTTTCCTTAATCAGCTCTATTTGAAGGACAGCATAGCTATTGTCATGGCTACTCCTGAATTTTGCATTTGATATACTTTGTAATAGGGAACGTTATAATGTGGCTTCACATTGTTTAGGTCAGAAGTTTACTTGTTTCTTTAAATGTTATCACTGTGCTTCTGCGAGTCTGATAAACCCTTGTGAATTCTGAAGGCAGATATTAAAATTTTTAATCTCGTTGTTAGATAAAACATTTTAGTTAATTAATGAAAATGAGAGCTACCACTATCATAACATTTTTAAAACACCTGTATTTCTGCAAGGCGCCAATATTAAAATATTTTCTAATTATAAATGCCCTACACGACATAAAGAATAATTTGAAAATCACAGAAAAGCATTAAGAAAAAGTATTGCCTTCATTCTTTAATTGAACTTCCCATTAAATTTTATGTTTTGCATTTAGATATGTGGTCCATTTTGAGTTAATTTTTTGTATAAAGTGTGAGGTTGAGGTCAAAGCATTTTGTTTTATTTTGTTTTCTGCATATAGACGTTCAATTATCCTAATATCATTTGTTCTGGGGTATGTAACTTCTTGTATTTTTTTAAAGTGGTTGCCCTATGGATCCCAATACACATAATTCTTAACTTCTCTCGATCTACATAGAATAAATACTTGACTGTTGCAATTGGAATGTAGAAAACTTATTGCCATATATGTCCTTTATTCTCCTCTCTTTATATTGGGTTTATCTTATAGATTGCATATATGTACACTGAAAACAATTTTGTATTGCATATATAAGCATTAAAAATATTTATGTCACAAAAATTAGACAATTTTGTGATTTTTTTTTTGCTTTCAACCATTAAATACATTTGAAAGAACTCTAGAGGAGTAGACTAATTGATTATATGTAATTTACCAATATGTTTACCATTTCCTTTCTTTTTACTTTATTTTGATGTTCTGAGTTTCCTTCTGGTATTCTGTTTCCTTTGTCTGGAGCAATTATTTTAGAGCAGGTCTGTTGGCAACGAATTTTCTTAGTTTCCTGAATATTTCACCTTCATTGCTAATGGATATTTTCACTGAATTTAGAATTCTGGGTTGACACTTTTTTTCCTTCAGCACTTAAAAAATTATTTGGCATCTTCTTCTGGCCTCCTTGGTTTTGGTTTGTTTAGTTAAATGAGAAATTCACAGTTACTTGAATTGTTGCTTTCTCACTGGTATTACATCATTTGTCTTTGGCTTTTTTCAGAAGGTTTTGTTTTTGTTTTTGTTTTGTTGTTGTTGTTGTTTTCAGGGTTAGCAGTTTTGATTACAGAGGGATGTGAATTTCTTTGGATTTACCTCTGCAAGGTTTGCTGAGCTTCTTGAAATTGTGGGTTTATGTCTTTTGCTACGTGTGAGGAGTGTACAGCCATTGTTTTTTCAAAAAATTTTTTTCAGTGACCTCTATCTTTATTCTAGAACTTCAGTGGCATGGCTGTTACACCTTTTGGTATTATTCTATAGGTCCCTGAGTTTCTTTCTTTCTTTCTTTCTTTTATTCTCTTCCATTTTTTTCTTTCTGTTTTTTAGATTCGATACTTTTTACTGATGTGTACTCAAGTTCACCGTTTCCTCTGTTCTCTCCATTCTACATTTAAGTGTATTCAGAATTTTTCTTTTTTTTTAAATTTAGGTTATTGTTTTTACAGTTCTAAAATTTCCATTAGGTTCTTCTTTATGTCGTCTATTTTTTGCCAGTACTGTCTATATTCATCTTTTTTCAACTTACTTCTTGGAGCATGTTTATAAAAGCTGCTCAAAATCTTTATTGGATAATTCTCACATCTGTGTCATCTTGGTGTTCATATCTATGACTGTCTTCTTCTGTATGAGTGTGGGTTTTCCTGTTTCTTCGTATGCCAGGTAATTTTGGTTATGTCCTAAGCATATTGGCTCTTAGGTTTCGAGACTCTGGGTCTTATTTAAATCCTCTGAAAATTGTTGATATTTTTGTTTTATCACTCAATCCAGTTGGATTCAGGCTAAAAGTTTCTACCACCTTCTGCACATTTTGTTTATAATGTCAGTTCTATAGTCAAAATATGACTTTGAAGTAATAGCCAGGTCTGTCCCATGTGTGCACATCACAGGCCGGGGTGGGACCTGAGCAGTGCGTTATCCAATTCCACTCTCATAGTCTGTGCTCTCCATGAGAGTCACGTGCACACACACGAGGCTCAGGAGTGAGTGCGGAGTTCGTAGAAGCAGAGCATGAGGTCGTTTCCCCAAATGATCTCCCTCTTCCCTCTCCAGATCCTCAAAACATTTTTGACTTCCTAGGACTCTATGTTTTATCCACCAGCCAGAAAGCTGATGCTTTTCTTACCCCGTTCATGTGCTTCTGTGACTGAACCTGCTTTTGGCGCCAAGTGGAAAGAGAACACAGAGAGAGAAATCCACAGGGGTTGGAGTGTCCCACCTCCTGGGACCAGAGAAGAAGTTTTCCTCTCCCAGGGGGCTGGGCATCTCTCTCTGTCTGTATGTGGCTGCCCAGTTCTGGGCTCCAGGCTGCCTTGAACTCATCACTTCTCTGGTGGCACTTTGCATTCTGGTCTTCTTCCTCACTCCACCTGCTCCTGTTTGCTGTTCGAGGCCTCAGACAGCTGCTCCACACGTCCCGTCCAGCATTTACAATGACGTTGAGTGACAGAGACAGGGTGAGGTGTGCCTGAGTCCATCTTACCAGAATCAGAACCTCATCGCCCACTTTATTTTACTGTGGGAAAATACACATAAAATAGAACTGACCATCTTAGCCAGTTTAAAGTCTATAATTTGGGGGTATTAAATACATTCATGACATAGTGTGACCATCGCTATTCAGTTTGAGGACTTTTTCATTAACCTAAATGGAAACTCCAAACCCAGGAAGAATTCACACCCATCTCTCCCCATCGTTCCTCATTCCCCCCCGCACCCCCAAATCCCTTGGCAACTGCTAATCTTTAGGGATTTGCCCTCTTTTCTTTTTTAACAGTCTATAGAGGTATAATTTACATACCATAAAGTCAACTATTTCAGTGTATAATTTAGTATGTGTGTGTATATATATATATATACACATGTGTGTGTGTTGTATAGTACTCATTTCCTTTTTAATATTTTGGAATATTTCCCCCCAGTCCTTTTTCTCTTTCTTTTATCTTTCCTCCTCCTACTTAATGATCTGTCTCACTGTATTTTAAAAACAAAATAGGAATCCTAACATTTGTGCACCTTCGTAACTTCTTTTCTTAAAAAACTAAATAGTGCCTTTTGGGCATTTCTCAGCTCTATTTTTCAAAACCATGGTGCTAAATGCTGCATATTATGCCATCATATCAGTGTGCTGTAATTTATTTTAAACGTTCCCATTATTACACATTGTCATGTTTACAGTGTTTTTCTTTCATAAATAATGCTGCGGTTAATTGACATGTAAATGAACATATATGTGTATTCCGCTTATTTTCTTAGGAGCTCTTCTTAGAAGTGATATTTCTAGGTTAAAAGGCACATGGCAAAGCCCAGAGTTATAGATTTTGGGCTCTGGCATTTCCTAAATAAAGATTCCTGTTTTTGTTCTAGAGAAAGTAAAATAGAAACGTTCCATACAAAATATATAAAATATACCTCAAAAGTCAGTTCCAAAACCTTCTTATCCTTTAGTAAAAGGTTCAAAAACTTGCAATATAGTGTCAGATGCTAGGAGCCAGAGGTTGCTTCATTCATTAAATAAATAAATAAATAAATGACAGAAATACACAGGATAAATTGTGAATGTGGACCTCAGTGATTTTTGGCCTCGCTGGTTGAGTTGAAGGGAGAGCCAGCCAGTCCCAGAGAGGTGGAGTGACTACGTGTCCCAGTTTTCTGTGTCTGTCCCACTGCACATACACTGTCCCTGGCATAATCATTAAACCCCGCCTACTCACATATGTAGGTTCCTGTTTGGACAATAAATTCTATGGTCACTCTAAAGAAGCATCCTTGATTTTTAAGAAGCACATCTTGGTAGGACAAGGACAAGCGATGCATGACATATATATCCCTAGCCTCTCCTTTTTGAGCTTTTAGAAGCATCACCAATTGATCAGGTTTTCTATCTCTGATAGAAGCCCCGACCTCAGAATTCTCCTCTGCACAGTCCTATGAGAACTTACGACCACCTTATTGGAACTGGATGGTAAAATGTAACCCCTTGCCAAGGATGTAGGTGACACTACTGGACCTTAACATCGAAGAAGACACTACATGATGTCCAGTGACTGTTCCCAACCATCTCTAGTGGGCTGTCAAGAATGACTACTTGCACTTGTGAGAGCAAGGGGGATTTCACGCCAAGATTTTGGACCTCTCTCCTCATCTCCCTTCTAGACTCTGGTTCATCCTAGTTGTGTTTCTGGATCTCACAGTTGAAATGCCAAGTGAAGCTTAGGTATCCTAAAGAAAAAAAAAATTACGTACATAATTAATTCTGGATCCGCTTTAAGCTGAGTGATTAGAAGCTACTTTCCTTTTTCTTTCATGTTGTTTTTATGCGGAACTTTCTGATTCCACTCCCCTTTTCCTTTTTTTTTGTAGGTTTCAAGACAACAGATGAATTGTGAAAGAGAGCAGCTAAGGGTAGGTGCACCTGCTTGTAAAATACTTCCTGGTTTTCGTTTGTGTGTGATAAGTGAAAATTTCCTCGTCTCTCCCAAGACATGGGGTTCTAAACAACGGGCTTCATCTTAAGACTGGTAGAGTTGAAAATATTTATCCCAGCTAATTTAGTATTGATTGAGCTGGTAAATACAGTATATCTTCTTTTGAAGTGCCATTAGAGTAGATATGGATTTTTTGATTTAGATTCAGCAATAAATACTTCTCTTTTGGAATTCGTTTGACAACATTGTACTCTTTTTATGTACGACACGAGGTCTAAGTAATAACAAAGGTCAAAAGGATGTCTTGCTGCCTTCTTAATGTGAATACCAGGTTGTTTGCTGAGTGGCTGAAATGTTCCCTTGCTGTTAACTGGAGTAGATGAACCACTAATATGTCAAGGGCATTTTCTAGGAGAATGTGAGTCCTCCACAGACCTTTTAGTTTTTGTGGCATTTGTGTATGCAGGAGGGGAGAGAATGTTAAAGCTCTCAAATGCGATTTGCCTTCTTAAAAATGAAACTCTCTCAGTGCTCAAGTAGGCTCGATGCAAAACATATTCCCTAGATGAGGAGAGAATGGTTTGCTTATAAATGGAGCTCACTGACACTGTGCTACTTTCATGGTGTCATGGTTGATATCCTTCTTGGCATGGGTATGATATTTTAAGAAATATCAGGATGAGTTTTCCCCCTGCACTTGTATTTTTTTTTAAATGCGTTCGTGTTTTGGATGGATGAGTTTGAAGTCATAATTGGCCTATCTTTAATGTCACTGATGGAAGTTGGCAGTTTTTACTGGACGATGTGCCTTATAGTCATGTTTTCACATTACTATAAAAACTAGAAGAATCTATTGCTTTAAAATCATAGCAGTGCATTTTGGGGTCGGGCGACCATTGTGCTCAAAGGTATCTAATAAATCAGAAAAATGCATTAAATAATTTTAATGCCACTTGTAACTTTTCAGAGAATTCACTTAATGCTGGTCTTAAGATGATGATAATTTAGAGTTATTTCCATTTTACAATTGCTGTTGGCATCAGGTTTGTTAAATCCTTATGTAAAGCAAACACCAGAATCCAATTGCATGGAACCAAGAAAGTGACTTGATGGTTTCTTCTTTTTTTATGCATATTTATTTTATGTGGTCTCCCAGCATGGTCTGTTAACCTCTCATCTCTACCCACTTCAGTCCTAAGTACCTGTGCCTACATTAGTTGTGACTCCTTCATGAAACAGCCTTCAAGATGGTTTAAGCTTTCCTGAGCTCTCTTATTGCTTTTCCCCTGCAGTCTGAATTACTGGTTCATCCTAGTAAATAATGTATTGCAACTTCAGATTTCTCTTCCTGTTTGGATGAGGACAATGGCCAGAACTAGGTCAGAGCTAGATAAAGAAGAATGTGTGCTTTTGTCTCCGGGAGTCCCTGATAAATTCATCAGCATTAAGATAATATCGCAATCTCTGCTGCAAATGAGACTTGCTTGGCAAATTAAGGACACGTTTGGGGGGTCTATTATCTCGCACTGATGAGGACCTTGTCCACAGGGGTGGGATTTAGGAATAAGGATGGTGCCCTTCCCACTGTGAAATAAACTCAAGCAGTAGTTTGGCATAATTGGTCATAGAGTTTAGTCCTAAGCGTGACCTCAAAAGCTCCCTATAAGACCACCTCTGGTGTCATGAACTGGTGCTTTCTTAGTCATCGCTGTTGCAGTCTGTTTTTACATTTTAAACTCATTGATGTTTTGAATCGATAGCGCATGTAAATCAATGGAAGACCGATTTATGGGGTTCAAAATTTAAATGATACCAAAGGGAATACAGTGGAGTTTTCACTTTCTGTCCATCTGACTCTTAAGCCTCGCGAGAGACACCAATGTTATTATCTGCTATCTCACCTTTACCACCTGTCTCCTCTGTGGATATTTTCTTTGTCTCCTCCTTTCCTGTCCTCTGTCTCTCTTTCTCTTTGATCTCCCTCCTTTTCTGTCTTGTGTGTATACTCACCCCTGAAAAGAAAACTTCCTTGATTAAGGTGACTTTTTTTTTTGGTTTCATTTGGGGGAAGGGGGCAGTTGAAAGAAATTTGGTTCTGATATGAAATGCTAATACTTGGCCATCTCATTGAAATCCATTTTCCTTAATCTCATTATTTTTTTTTAGAAAGAGAGTCCGTGGGAGGAAAATAGATATCGGTTTAGTTACAGAAGATAACGCAGAAAGATACACCCGTTCACACACGTGTCGTGCATGTGGACACTGTAGGGATTGGCATATCCAAGACTGGCTCCTTCTGCTCTCCCTTTTTTCCTCATAAATCCTAAACTAATTTTTCCAAAATGGACTCTGTGAGATACTTGTTCTATAAGATATTACAAAGTCTAAAAGCAATGGTTCTAGGATTAATTAATTTTAGGAAATACAAAGTTAAAGGAAGTCAAACATTTTTTTTCAACTGCAGGACTTCTCAGAGCCTTTATTGTGCACAAGTGAAATATAAAGAGGTGGCCATAATATACAAGTTTTCGCAGACTCATCTGATCATAGAACATCTTTGGATGCAGAGCGCACTCTGAGAAACATTTTTGAAAATTTTATCTTTTTTTTTTTTTCAGTTAGCATGCTAACGTCTGTACATTATAGAAAAGGCTTGATTCAGGAGATTTTCGGTAGAAGGGCAGTGGTTTGGAATTTTCGTGCTTTTCTTGGCCTTTTTTCTTCTTCCAATGTGAAGAAGGAGCATCACTTGCTCACATGACAAGTCTCATGAGGAGGAACCAGGCGGAGGAGGCTTTCCTCAGAGTTCTCGCATACTGTTGGAAGAAAATCATTCATGGAAGCCTTCTCTGCAGATGTGCTCTTAGATCTCATTGGCCATTCTCCACGTCACTCACTCCCACGGACCTGAGATCTCAGTGATTGGCTCCAACAGCCTTAATTCATCCCCTGGGACATTTGCTTAAACTGGAGGAAGAGGAGAAGGGCTTTGGTACAGTTGCTCAGTAGGGTCTGCCACAGAAGGAGTCCGCATGGGCCCTCTGTGTCACTCACGCATTAGCTTCCTGTTGGCTCCTTCGCTTGCCCCCTTTCATCCCACATACATGACTGTGGGAAATGCATGTAAAGCCTCAGTTAGCGCCCAAACCCTGGCTGTGGAGTTTAAAATAGATGCTTTCTCTGCCAGTTTTATCGCTCACAGATCACATCTCCTCATCCTGGACTTTTTACCCAGCTTGGCGCTCCCTTTGTATTTGGCTTATGCTCTTTGTAATCACCCTCGATGCAAAACTGGCTCATTTCCCCTCAGCATCAAGTGCTGACAGCAGACATGAGACACCTCACCCAGGGCACAGTTCAGCCCAGAGAGACCGCCCATGAGCTTCCTAGCCAAGAGAAGGTCATCAGCCAGTAACTCCTAATCATGAGTCACCCTTCTCAGAAGCTATTGGGATGGCTCATGTCCTCGGCGATCAAACTACAGAACAGAAAACCTGTTTATTCCTCCATCCCAAGTTGACTTAATCTAGAGTACACTGAGCCTTCTCAGCTTACATTTCAAATCGTTGCTGGGTTCTGTTGGGGAGATGGTCCAGACGGCTCACCATGAAATCTGTACACGAAGCGCTCCTGATTCTGTGGGCTGTGCTTACTGGCTTGTGCCAGGGTCACTGCCAACAGGTGGGTGCCATGGCCTGTTGTGCAGTTGTCATAACCTCTCCGACACCTGGAAGTGACAAAGGGACAAATAAACAAGTGAGAGAGAAATTTTATGACCTCAGTAGCCCTGGTCTCCCTCAGCAATCTACGCATTAGGAAGGTGGTGTACTTATAGGGCAAGGGATGTTTTCTTCAAAGGATTGTTGATTGCATAAAATGACTTACATAAAGCACTTCTAAAAAACAACATACACGCACACGCGCGCACACGCACACACACACACAAACACACACACTCCCAATCATGAACGTTCACTGCTGTTAATAGGGCAGTGGCCCCAATGGTCCTCTCGAGAATATAGACATTCAGGGCATATTGGTTCCCACCCAGCTCCTCACATTTCAAAACAATTCAAAAGGCAAGTTCTGTAGTGGATGGCATGGGGGTGTCTTCAGAAGAAACCTGCCTCTCACTTAGTTAAGCAAACGATAAGGACTGATTCGGGCTAGCCTAAGCAGAAAAAGCATGCAATCAGGCCTCCCGAGGAGCTTAGAATTGGAAAGCTGTCAGAACATCGGCAATACTTTCTCATCTCCTGTCTTTGTTTCTCCTCGTGAGTCCACTCTGGATTTTTCCTTTTGAAAAATGTTCTCTTTACCCTTTCTATGCACCCGGCACCTTCCAGCTCCTAAGATTTATGCTGCATCAGTTCCCACAGAGGTAGGAACGAACTATGCATGTGTCCTGATTCTGGATTCTGATTGGCTCTTCCTGGGTCAGTCGGTTACTCTGGTCCAATCAGCTGTGTCCACGGAAGTGGTTTAAATAAACCTAGTTGCCCGGGACCAACTTTTGAGGGAGGGCTTGATTACCAGGGAAAGACCATTGCCAGCTGAGTAAATATCCCCAAGAATGTCCTCTCTACTCTCCACACATGGAGATCGGAGCTGAACAAAGGATCCTGGGTGTGCTCCACGCAGCTGGTAGCTCTGTATTTCCCAAAGTGTAAGACACCTACCCTGTGTGGTACTCACAGCTTTCAGTAGGTAAACATCAAGTCTGTAAGAAAGGCTGAATAACTGAGAATGTTATTCCCTTTTCAGTTCTTTCTCAATCTTTTTTTTTTTATGTCAATGAGAAACTCTGTTTCAAGTAAAGTGCCTTTAACAAGTCTCTAACAACTTCTAAGCTTTCTTTTTAACAGAAAGGGAGTGTGCCTCAGGCTGAGAGCCTGCAGCAGCCAAAGCATCTATCTAGATTTTTAAAACATTGTTTGTAAAATGCAGTATTTAAGAAAAAGAGGCCTGGAGCGAGGCCTCCTGGGATCAAAATCTAGACGCTGAGGTTACCTGTGCTTGTTACTTAATTCTCTGTGCCTTGATTCCTCCTCTGAATAATGGAGATAATAATTGCAAGTATTTCAAAAGTTATGTGTGTGTGTTGCAAACAAAGATTAAAATAATTAATGTGTATGAGGTTCTTAGAAAAGTGGTATAGAAATTTCTTAATAATCAATCGTTCGATATTAATGGGTTTTTTTCCCATTAACTCTTTATTTATGACTCCCGATATTGGTTTTCCATCACTGGTGGCAACACAAAGTTTCTTTGGGAAATACATCTATTTAGCTTAAAAACAAGTTGCTTTAAAGATAAGTATTAACTACACAGTGTTACAGATTGCCTGCAGTTATGGCAAAAATCTTGACATTGGAATACAAATGACTGAAGTTTTAGAAACACTGAAATTCTGGTGCCAGCCTTGTGAAAGATGTTGTAGAGCAGATCTGTGTTATCAATATTTAATTTGCCAGTTAGAAGCAAGTTTCTCATTTCTGCTGGATGCAAGAGTGATATAGATTGCAGCATGCAAATCGCTAATGATCATCTTGGCTCAAACCCATTGCCTTCGTCCAGGCATCAGATACTGAAACTTCCCAACTGCTTTGGAAGCGAGCTATCAGAACTGGAGACCCCCTTCCCCTGTCTCTCTTTCCCCCACCCTTCTAAAACCCGGCCCTTCCTCCGTGTTCTCAGCAGGAAAAGCAATGTAAAGCCCCAGTCCTTGGCGAGACCTCACAAGACTCATGTTTTGCGACTACAGTTTTAGAATGTCTTATTGTAGGAGCATCTGCCTCCATTCTGTTATTTATCCAAGAAACAGTTCTTGATCACGAACCATACATACGCCAATCACCATGCCAGGTAATAGAGAGAGAGATGATGCTAAGCCAAAACCTACACAGTTCCTGTTCTCCTAGACCTTACAGGCTTGTGGAGAAGATATGCATTTGTCAAATAACCATGATGAAAAATTCTACCTGTGGAATCAATAAATACCTGAAATGAGAGTTGCTATGTAGAAGGATGCAGATGGAGGAAGCTTACCCAATTGGCTTCCACTTGTCAAACTTACCAGATTAACACATACTGTCGAGTGCCTTTCTGAACCATATTGACAGATGCCCATGGCATCCTGTGACGTGACTGTTTTGTATGACCTTACCTTTGTCCTCACCCACTGAGGTGTCTGCTTGGCCAGAGTCTGTTGTATTTATTTCCAGACCTGCTCCTGCCAGCTGCACTTGTTATTATAATTACGTTATTTAGTGGAATATTATGGAAACTGATGAAAAATGAGTGCAATAAGAAAAAGAGCTGTTTCTATGAAAACCAAATTAATGGTTTGGAAGCATTCTATGAAAGCAAGCCTCAAACATTATTTGGATTAGTTGTGAGTGAGAGAGGATTATAAAATGTTAGTGGGGGAAAAAAAAAACCCTTAGCAATCTTAGAAGTTTCTGCAGTTAGGATTCTTTAGATGTAGCTTGAAATTCTCACTCTGCTTTAAATAAAACCAGAACTGATAGTATAGACTAAAGGTCAACAAACTTTTTTCTGTTAAGGGCTGGATGATGGCTATTTTAGGCCACACGGCCATATGGTCTGTCCTGCAACTATTCAGCACTGCCACTGTAACACTGAAGCAGCCAAAGACAAAATAAATGAGCAAGACTGTGTTCCAATAAAACTTTATTTATAAGAACAGGCCATAATTGGCTGAGGTCTACTGGAGTTTCTGAAATGCAAATGAGGTTTGTATGGGAAGGATGGTGAGGGATTTCAATCAGCAGAGAAATCATTGAAAGAAAAGGCCTTGGATTAACATCAAAGACCAGCAATATAATGCACATGAACATAGTTGACATTAAAACAAAAGAATTAAGATATCTCCGTGTCCCTTTAAAAATGATTCCTTGCTTCTTTAAAGGGCTTCCACTGAACTACCTTCCCCCGTTCCCAAGTGAGATGGCTTCCGAAGTACAGATAGTTAATCCAAGGGCTTGAAATACAAAATAAAATTATGCTCCTTTTCACGTGCCAACCTAATGACTCAGAATCCCATTAGTCTAGAATGGAAGAGCAAATTGACCCTTTTCCTCAGGATCCCCCAGCAAGGAATTTCTGGAAGTCCTCGACAAGGGCGGCACTTTTCCCGCACGTACACATCTCAGCGCTTGTCCTCTGCAGACTGTTGTTCGGCTGATCCAGGAATCTGTCTTTCCTTAAGGAATGCCAGTAACTTGCTGGTCGAGACTGTTCTGTCTTCAGCATGCGTGAGCGTCATCCTCCATTAACACCTGGAGTATACTCAGCCCACATCAGACTTCAGTGACGAGCACAGCCGGGCGATGCTCAGGACATAGCAGAAGCCCAGCACGGCGTGGAGACTTAGAGAGAGGACCCTCAGGGCATAGGCCTCAGATCCCCGCCAGCAGTGTCCCTGCGTAGCTTTTTGCAGGTTCCACGTATGTCCACGTGTGTTCACGCACAAGAAAAATAAACTGATTAAGTTTTGCTTTCATCTTATATAACTAATGGTTTCATCCTAGTGATTTTCCCCAACCAAAGGGCGTTTATCCCAGAGTAATTAGCTCTGTACGTGTGGAAGCTGCAAAAACTCAGACCTCCAGAAACAGCTCCAAGGACGGCTCCCCTGCCAAGATAAGAAACTCATAAATACGTAAAAATGTTTTAAAAGAACGCAGTCTTCACCAGACCTTCCGTTTCACACTCATCTTTACAGATCTCCTGTGCTCCCCAATGTTCGCGAGGCCATTAACTGGTGGGCGTGAAGGAGAGCGGGTGGAGAAACCAGCCAACTGGTTACAGATTTTAATGTCCCCGAATTACATAAAGAAGGGTCCGGGTTGGCCACCTCCCTAATCTCAGATGCCGAATCATGTAACTCATAGGCCTGTTAATGACCTTCCTCTGGGGGAGGCTCCACCATTGTCCCAATTAGGACACTTGGCCTCATGTTCGTTCTCCCTGCCCCTTGCTTTAATTTTAGCCCATGATCCCAAAGTCATCATCTCCCTTTCCAGGGCGAATCCATCCCATTTCTGATTTTTATCATGAAATCAGTATCATTCAGCTTCCAGCGAAACCGCTAATAATGCTGACATTTCGATTTGTCATAGCTGCTCCTCATTTCTGTGACCGATGCCTCAGCGAGGGCTTCTCCTCCTGCTCTGTTCTTCTGAGATCTAAATACCAATCCGGGAAAAAAAGAAAGAAAGAAAGAAAAAAAAAAGCCAATTTGATGGAAAAAGGAAATGGGGGCAAGAAGCAGATCCATAAGGCATTCTGTAGTTGCCTTGACTTAGGGACAGGAGGAGGCAGGTGTTGTGGTGATGGCAAGACCCACCGCCCTCATTCCTGGCCTGGCAGCACCCTTCTTCAGGCTGTGCATGTGTGCGGTTAAATAGTGTGGATACGGGCCACCTGCTTGCTTTTTGTTGGCAGCCAGCAAACCTTCCTACCCTGAGCTAGCCAGCACTCCATTGCCCTTTCGGGGTTAATTCTCTTCCCTCACGCGTTCAGTCTTGGAGAGAAGATCAATTAAGCCAAGGCCTCTAGATACGGCCAAGGCCGGCCAATGGGATTCTCTGTCCCGAAACTTTGGACGTTGTCTTGGGACTTTCCAGCCGCCGTAACAAAATACCATAGACTGGGTGGCTTGTAAACAATGGAAACTGGTTTCTCATGGTTCTGGAGGCTGGAATTCCGAGATCAGGGATGCGGCATGGCCGTGAGGTTTCTCTTCCAGGTTGTAGGCTTCTCACTGCATCCTCACATGGTGGGAGGGGCCAGGGAGCTCTGTGGGGGTCTCTCTTATAAGGGTAATTAATCCCATTTCTGAGGGCTCCACTCTCATGACCTAATCGCCTCCCGAAGGCCCCACCTCCTAAGACCATCATATTGGGCATTAGGATTTCAATATGTGAATTGGGGAGGGGAGGAGGTGAGATACATACACACTTAAACTATAGCAGATGTTGAGTGTAGCGATACACAAAAGAAAAAAAAAATGATGAAAAGCTAGAGTTGATTCTTTTCAGCGGTGATATCCTGGTAAGGCTGAGAGAGAGGTTGCTTCTCGGAGCCAGACTTCTAGGTTCACACTGATTCCTTTCTTTATAGTTAAGCCTGGTGATCTGTCCCTCCCTCGAGCTATCTCATATTCTTCCAGTGATCTTTTTTTTTTTTTCCCCTGCTGAATTAGTCAGAGCCCATTCCTTTTGCCTGTGATCAAAGAATCCTTACTGGTACACTGGGGTAAACTTGGGAGAATTGCAGAGCGGCGTTTGGTTAAAGGTTTGCTAAAAGCCGGTTCTTGTGTTATTTCCTCAGAATGGTTCCCCGATGCCTCTGTGCATTGGTGGACCGGGGGAAGGGAACTGTTAGTAGTTTATGCCAAACACAAGGCCCGTTGTTTTACCTACATTTGTGCAGTTCCTTGAGTCATCATGAGCCCGGGAGGCGTGAGAAAAGAAGTCTGATTTTCAGGGTAATTGGAACCCTTCCCTTCCCTGCACAGGTAAGATATCCTCCTTTTTGGTCACAAGGAGTCACTCACATCCCTGTAGGTAAAGGAGGAGTGAAAGGAGATTATCGAGCATCCCCTACTTAATGCTTCTCAGGGGACCCTCCGAAGGCCACCTGTGGTGTTTATAAAAAGTGACATTTTCTCAAACCTCGCTGGTAAAACATTTTGATGTCCTAGCCTCCCCCTGGAGATGCTAAATGATCATGTTGTTAAGGGCTGAACTGTGTCTCCCAAAATTTATATGTGCAAGTCCTAACTCCCACCAGCTCGGAAGGTGGCAGTATTTGGAGACAGGGCCTTGAAAGAGGTAATTAAGATAAAATGAAGTCTTATGGTTGGGCCAGAATCCAATATGACTGGTGTCTTTATAAAAAGAGATTAGGGCACAGAGACACCTAGGAGGAAGACTACGTGAGAATCAGGGAGAGGACATCCACCTTCGAGCCAAGAGAAGAGGCCTCAGAAGGAATCGGCCCCACCAACATCTTCATCTCAGACGTCTATCCTCCAGCATTGTGAGAAAATAAATTTCTGTTGTGTAAGAACCACACAGAGCATCTATACCAGGCATGGCGAAGGTAGGGCTCATGGGTCCGTGTCTCTGAGGCTGGCCCTGCCGACCGATCGAGGGATTCTATTCCCAAAACCCAGAAGGTGACCTTGGAAGCTTCATTTAAACAGAGCCTTTCTAGGGAGCCAGAATGACTAGCTCAGAGCTGGAGCTCATGTTGGAATCTATTCATATTATTTTTCTATTGCCGTCCTAAATAAATTACTGTACAAGTAGTGGTTTATCGGCTTGCTGTTATTTAGGTCAGAAGTCCAACGGGGCCTCACTGGCCTAAAATCTGGGTGCTGGTGAGGCTATGTTCTTGTAGGGGCTCTAGGGGAGAATGTATTTCTTTGCTCATTTTGATTGGCAGAATCGAGTTCTCCGTGGTCTTGGAGCTGAGATCTCCATTTCCGTGCTGGCCGTGAGCCGAGGCCTCTTGTTCCATAGTACGTGTCTTCGAGCTTCAAAGCAGGCGTGGCAGATTGAGTACCTCTCATGGGTTGAATCTCTCCTGCCTCTTCTTTCATTGCATCTCTCTGACTCATTCCTCGTCTGCTTTTAAGGGTTCCTGCGATTACATGGGGTCCACTCAGACAATCCAGGATGATCTCCCTATTTAAAGACCCATAATATTAATTCCATCTGCAAAACCCCATTTTCCATATACCATAACATACACCGATCTAACACCAGTGGCTAAAGATCATGTGGTCCCAGATCCTGGCACATTATTCATGTACGCTCCCTACTCCGACTGGACTGATTCTGCTTCTGTGTTCACACACTGCATACGTTTGCTCTGTGATCTGGGATCAGCCACATCCATGTTCATGCGGAATTTCCAAAGTCAGAGGCCAGAGCATCCAGAACCACCAGCCAAGGTAGCCCAAGATTGTCAATGGCACAAGAATCGCCTATGTCTGTCTTTTGAACCTCTTTTCTCACAGTTCCCACCAGCCTTTGGTTCTTCCCCACTGAAGTCCAGCGGTATGAAGTAAAGCATTGTGAGAATTTCTGTCTTTAATAGTACTGACCCTCTGATATTGTTTCATTATCTAGTTGTTCCGTAGATTTCTACTCAAAGTATATTAAGAAGGTAAAAATTACTTCAACTATAATCATTTTTTGTCACCCAAGTGTTGACTAAAACACATGAATGAACGAGTGAGTGAATGGTTCTAAAGGCTCCTGGGAATGCCTATAGCAAGTGCTTCTGGGGTCCCAACTTTCTCTCTCATCACCCACCTCTATGTGCCAAAGATGGCTTACCGAAAACGCTGATGAAACTCTTCATGGGGGCTGTTTTTCTGGCTATGGTGTTGCATTCTACTCATACACGAAGCAAGCCACAGTCTTCTGGGAATTAACACCCCCTGGAAGAAGCACTCAGCTCAGGATGGACAAGGATTTGGGGAATCAGTGCCCTAGCTTCCTCACCCCTTGGGTGAGGTTGCTTTAAGGAGGACCCGACACCGTTCCCCCAGAGTTCCACAATAGGATTAAATGCCAGTCTCCCATAGCAGTCATTTTCACGTTAACAAACCCTGATGGGCTACCTCCCATTCTATTCCTCTAACAATATTTCCTTAGATCATCTCCCAGATGTACTGTGAGTGCGTGAATTTACCCCAGTACGGCTTCTGGGGAGTCCATGCTGAAAGAGTACCATTGCCATAATGAGAGACACCATCGCTTCACAGTTCCACCCAGCAAGAGGTTCTGAGTAGGAGATTCTCCATTGCGCTGCCTTTATGTGCTCACTGGTTAGCCCACTCCTCTCACAGGTGAGGAGACTAGTGCTTTCGCTGTTCCAAGTGCGCACCTTCACATTTGCTCCGATGTGATTTCTAATGTAAAGGTTGCTTTGAAGACAATGTGGAAACCTTCCTGGATAGAAAGCATGGAGTCCTGACTTCTGAAAGCTTCTCTGAGATGCAGCAGATAGAAACACTTGCAGAATGTTCTACTGATAACGACTTAGACATTTAAATATTTTTGGCAATTTTTATAGTGTTATTCTCAGTGGTTGTACACCCTTGATCTCGATTGCATATATAGTTTGACATTTAAGCCAAAGACAGTCCTTTATAGATGTTTGAATTAAACACAGAACGCTTTTCAAGATAGCTGAATTAATGCTTAAGTGGTTTTGATTAACCTGGTTTTGCTTATTTGC
Organism: Pteropus medius; assembly: GCF_902729225.1. Taxonomy (NCBI): domain Eukaryota; kingdom Metazoa; phylum Chordata; class Mammalia; order Chiroptera; family Pteropodidae; genus Pteropus; species Pteropus medius. The sequence continues at coordinate 8,109,023 of NW_024349798.1, forward strand.
TCCTAAATATTCTTGTGCAGAGCCATCTCCCTTTGCATAAAGCGATTTGGGAGCACAGTCCTAGGAAACATAATTTTCCAAATAGCCAAGGGCATCATGCCCAGAATACTTCTCAAAAGTTGCCTCAAACTAAAGATTTGATATTTAGCCATTTTCTCTGCTCAGCTACTCAGGTGCTACAGATTTGGAAATTGGACTCTAACTATGTAAACACCAAATTGCTAGAAAACAGAGCTGATGAGAGTGTGGCTGGGTTGGGGTGGGGGTGGTTCAGGAACCAGTGAGCAGGACTCAGCTTGGAATCTGGAAATTTTGAGTGCATGCGATTTTGCTGAGAGCAGCTTGTTGTCAAGTTTTCCTTTGGTTACGTTTTCCATTAAGAGAAATGAACTCCTCAATAAACAGCCAAGCCCTTCGTGAGCACATCTTCACCCTAAGTGTGAAAAATATGAGTCCCATCCAGTTTAACACATCCTGGGTTCTTCACGAGCCAAGTTGAAGCTTCCATGCGGAGAAATATCTATTCTTCAGCATCGTAATTATGTTATTCTAAAGCTTGTGCTGAGCATCTACTATACACACCACCAGGAAAGTAGATATCTCGCTTTTAAGGCAAAGTAAATCGACATCTTGCCTTTCAGAACTTTGCAGTCTGCTGGATAGAAGTGAACAACAGAATCAAGGAACGGAGAGCAGGAAAATTATTGAGAAAGAACTGAACCAAATCTCAGGGGCCTGTGGCAAGTATCAAGCATTCAAATACACGTCGTTGTATTCCAAATCGAGAGGAGAGACAGAAAATGTTTGAAGAAGTAATGGCCAAAATGTTTCCAAATTTGGTAAAAATATCAACCTGTACATCCTGAGAACACAGGCAAGAACAAGCCGTCTAAATACAAAGAAACACCATACCTAGGGACCCTATAAAGAAACTATTGAAAACCGAAGAAACTCTAGAAAAGGGTTGTGAAGTGGAAAGCTTTGGGCCGTTGTACTGCTTTGGGTTTTTTGTTTTGTTTTGTTTTTTGTTTTTTAACACACATATAATATGTACGTGTTATGGGTTCCCCACTTTCGAGTCCCATCCCAGTGTCACGGTTGATAATGCCCGCGCGTGTACCTCTTGTGAGCCCTGGGGATAATGACATAGCTCTTTTCGTATGGCTTAAGTAGTGTCCCCTCTCTCGAGACCAGAAAACAGGCTGTGGGTTGTTGTCTTGAACAGTTACTTTCCTGAACGATTTCTAATACTGCATTTCTAGAACAGCTTGGAAGTGTGTGCTGTTAGTAAGTCTGGGTGGGAGGGATGGACAAGACATTGGTCTGATTTTTTGGAGCAGGGCCGTTTAGTGGATAAGACCTCAGAGGATTGCCCTGCACAGATTTCTCCTGATGCATACATAATTTTCTGCCCAGAAATCTCTTCAACACCTGTGGAGTTTTAGCTCAGAGGGAATTATTCCTCTGAGCAAGTAGCTTTCCAGTGGTTCACATGGCACTCCAATCAGGCTGGTCCTTGTTCAGACAATCCATGAGGGGGATCTTGGCATCAGTGGGCAAGGTACCGTCAGTCCAATAGCTTCAGAATATATTGGCGATCTTCATGTTTAACTGACCAAAGTAAATGCTGTTTTGCAAACCGCAATGGGTTTTATGTGATGGATTTTCTTAAGAAAGCCAAAATGAGAATTTTCAGTTCGTGTAGGCAGCAAAGCTGGTGCATTTATTAGCATCAAGGGTGGAAGTCTCAAAGATTAATCTGTGGATAACTGTGCCATTTGTAACATCATAAACATGGACTAATGGGGAGATGGTGCAGTATTTGCAACCTGTCATCATATTAGCACACGGATCAAATTTGCTGCTAAGTTCCTCAGCAAATATTCAGTATCATATTTGTGACTTCTTGTTATAATTTGTGCTGTATTAGTAGCATCTTACCATATTAGTGATGTTGAAATGTTTTTAAAATTGTATCTCTTGGGTGGATGGAAATGGAATGTTCCGAGACTGTGCAAGTATTAGTCATATTAAACTTGCCCTGTTCACAGCTCTCCCTTGAACTGATACTTAAATGAGATTTTAATATAAACAAAATGTACTTTTGAAATGTGCTTCCAGCTACAACCAATTCCTCCCAGTCCATTAGCATCCCTTTTAAGAAACTTGAGATCGTGGGTTTATTGAGAAGCCGATGTGTTTGCTCAACTCATTAAGTCGTGAGAAAGTGAACTCAAGGGCTGCAGTGTTCCCTGAGTTACGGGGTCCCTCGCTTTCATCATCCTCCACCACTCCCGACACAGGCGAGCATCTTTTGAGATTTTCTTGCCTGTACCTCTCTGGAGTGCCGCTGGACACTCCTTCCCTTTGACACGTGCGGGAGGTCGGCATCTGTGCTGCTCCCGCTTTTACATCTTCATGCCCTTTGGATTTCAACCATCAGAGATTTCCCGCAGAGAAACAGGGAGGAGCACAGAGTCGTCAGAGCATCTGATGTCCAGTACGTGGGAGTTTATGGAATCAGCGGAGCCAGTTTAACAATCCCCCTGGGAAATGACCTAAACCGGATAGGGTTCGGCTTTGTAAAATGGTTTTTTCCACAAACCACGTGGATGTTTTTGTTAATATCCCCATAGGAAGCCAGTGTGTTAATTTTCTAGGGCTGTCTAAATAACGTACAAACACGGAGGCGCGTAAAACAACAGGTGTTTGCTGTCTCACGATTCCAGAGCTTGACGTCTGAAGCCGAGGTGTCAGTGGGTCCGTGCTCTCCAGCCGCTCTCTAGGGGCAAACCCTTCCCGCCTCTCCCGGCTTCTGGCATGTGCCCCCAATCTCTGGCGTTCCTTGGCTTGTTGGTGAATCAGGCCAGTCCGATGGCAGTCTTCCTGCTGTGTGTTGTCACGCGATTTTCCCTCTGCGCATGTCTGTGTCTGTGTCCAAATTTCACTGTTCTATAAGGACACCAGTCATTGGGATTAGGGCCCAACCTACTGACTTCGTTTTAACCTGACTAAGGATAGGCTAAGACCCTATTCCCAAATAAGATCACGTTTTGAGATGCTGGGCGTCAGGGCTACAATGCATCTTTTGGGGGGCGCAATTCAACCCATGAGAGCAGGAGATCTCAACAGTTGTATGTTTGTGCCACATAGTGCCCCAGTCACAACAGCAGGGCCACCTGGGATGTTTGGTGGTCATCGGTCCTTAGAGAGCAAGAATATTTGCTGAGGACCCAGCTCTGTGACTTCCAAGGGACTTCAGACCACCTCTTGGGCCACACACAGCATGGAGGAAGCAAGGGGTGGAAACTAAATCGTAACAGTCTCTATTTTGTTTCTGCGAAACACAATACGGGGACAAGCTAGGAGCAGGATCAGCATATAAAAGCAGGAATTACATCACATTGTTTATCTGTCCAACACATTTAGTAAGGATCCATAATGTGTCAGACATTAGAAATATAGAAGTAAATAAGACAGCAAAGAGCTTATAGGTTAGAAGGGCATCATTTGAGAACACTTTAATGTAAAAAAAAAAAATAAAAATAATGATTCTTTTACATTAGCATTAATGCGAATGCATGTGATTCATCGAGTGTTTACACTATACTACGTAGTACGTTCGTGATTTTACTTTGGACGTTTCATTAAGTCTACCACTGGAGACTCTTTCCCATTGTATCACTGATGTCCATTGAGGTTCTCTGCCACACCCAGGATTGCACAGCTCTTAGAGGTCAGATGTAGAGTCAAAAACGATTTCCTGACTCCCATCTCAACAACAACCCCTATGGCCAGGAGCGGCCTGTGTTCATTGGACGCGCCCAGCATCCCTGGCCCACTCCTGCAGCTGGCTCAGCCCTGACTGGACCATGCGGACCGAGGGTTGTTCTGAGCAGATATCCTAAGGGAAGACCAGTGTGTATGTTCCTAGAAGAAGCATGGCAGTGGGCACTGGATGAGCAGATTTAAAACGCCCTGCACCCACTTCTTGGGGAAGTTCTGCATAGGTAGAACCGATTTATACGTCGTGCCTCTGCATTTGGTCATACAGCACAAGCCCCAGGCACAGAAGAAGACGTTCAGCAACTCAGAGTCCTTCCTTGTCAACGTCAGGTTGTAAATGCTTAGAGAATATAGAGATAGCGTCACATCTGTTTCTCTCCCTCTGTATAAAGACAAATAAAATGTCATGGTGAATAAGTACCTCATAAAGGCTTTTGCATTGTGATGGAGAGAAAGCCAGGAAGATGAGAGAGAAAAATAAACATTGTCCAGTTTGGCAGGAGGCGGACTTCTCGCATACTTGATACATTCAAACTCTTGCTTGGGATGGTGGTTACATAGGGTGTGTGTGTGTGTGTGTGTGTGTGCACGTGTGTGTGTGAAACTGTACACTGAAGATTAGTGCACCTTGTGGCATGGCAGTTGGCAGGAGCTGGGGCAAGAGGGAAATGGGATGTTATTGTTTAAAGGGTATAAAATTTCACTTTTGCAAGATGAAGATATTTCTGGAGATGGATGGCGATGATGGATGCATGACAACGTGAATGAACTTGATGCAGGTAAAGTATACACTAAAAAATGTTTCTATGATACATTTTATATTCATCGTATGTTTACATGTGTTTTGCCACAATAAAAAAAATCAGTGCACTTTACTGTATCAATGTTATGCTTCAATCAAAAAGTAAAAACGAAGTAAATAAAATGTTCCATTTCCATTTAATTTCGAGAGCCACTAGGAAGTTTGCATTGATCTCTGATCATTTCACACAGAGAGGACAAGCAGTGGCAGAGATCCTGACTGTGATATCTCAGCAGATTGTTGAACACTGCTGTAAATAGGTTGTTTTCCTCCGATCCCTGGCCCATTTTCCAGTAGCTTCTTTTGCCACCCAGTCCTCATAATGAGCAACCTGTCTTTATTCTGGCAGAACTGCCTGCACTATGATTTCAATGCCAAAGGAATGACTATTTGTATTGAACAAATTTAACAGAGCCTCGGTCTCTGGGAAATGTGTATTTTTTCTTCTTCACGTTTGTTATAAAGTTTGCAGATCCCTATCCCCGTGGTACCTTAAGCTCTCTGGCCATGTCAGAGAATCCTCGGTGATTTGCCGACTTGATGTCCTCTGATCTCAGTCCTTGTTCTCTTGGGGTGCACTGCCAGCTTGATTTTGTCCAGCTGCATGTCAACATTTTGGAATCGGTTGCCATGTGAACCATTGGTGTCAGGATATGCTCTGCATGGCTGATGACACTGTGTCGTTAAACGCTCCCCATCGCCACCTGGTCCAGGCCACCATTGTTTATTGCCCAGAGGACTGCAGCAAACTCTTGACTGGCCTTGTCACTCACCTTGGCTCAAGGCCATAGTCCACCATGAGCGGCCAGGAGGACCTGCGAAATAAGTCTTCCCCTAGCTGAATTCCCCTGGTGGCTTCTCATTGCTCTTGGAGTGTAACCCAGACCACACCCTGTGATGACTAAGGCTCTGCATTAAAGTGGTCCACACTTCATTCTCCAACCTTGGCTCATGCCAGTTGCTGGCTCCAGCCACATTGGCCTTACGAAGTCACAGAACATGGGTATAATTTCCATTCTGTTACCACAGTTTATGCCCTAAACCTTGGCCAGTGTTCCTTTGGCTGCTCCTCATAGGGAAACCAAAGGGATGATGTGCTTGGCTTTAGAGAAATTCATCTCCATGAATTTCTGGAAAAATAAGAGCACTCCTTCCTCACTAATTATGGGAATAGAAGTAGCAGTAGTTTTTATATGGAGGGCAATATTTATATGTGCAACTAATTAATTTGTTCATCGATTCGATATATATTGAACTCTTCACTACGCCCATACTCTGTATCTTCAGCTAAGAGTTTGGTAATTAAGTGACGGTTTTATGATTGTTCAGATTTTATAAAAATTATATATTTTAGGTATTTCATAATAAATATTTTTTTAAAAATCATACCAATGACCTCGGCCTCATCAACATGGATGATTTGCATAATACCTGCCTGGAGAAGCCAGTAATAAAACTGCCCTTATTTATTAAGATATGTGTATTCATCCCCCTGTCACGATCCCTCTTTTTGGTGGCCTGAATATTCCTTGAAGACACACTGGACTTTGGGATATTGCGGTAGGAATTGCTGAAACTTCCACTGACAGAGAAGAATCTGATTTGCCCATGTGTCCCGAGAGCTCAGAATTGTACACGAGCAACCATGTGGTTTCAAGGGGAAGAAGAAATACTCAGATTCTTCTCATCCTATATGGTTAATAGCAGGGGTGGCTACACGTCTCTATAGGATCCTGACGATCCTCTCTGGAGGTCATTCATCGGTGTCCAGGTGCTCTTTGGACTGTCTTAGTGGAACATGGGTCTCATGGTAGGATTTTGGCGCTACTGTATTGTTACCACTGTACCCCCGGCTCAAAATAAGTCCTTCATTCTAACAGAACGTAGTGTCCGTCAATGAAGAACACTGTGATAGCATATTCAATTAAGGTCTCAGCACTGATTAAGTGGAGTTTCTCAAGTGATTTTTCACATTCAGTTTAGTGCTTAGTAACTCGGCTTCTTAATGAAGACTTCCTTTCATAAAGTTGAAAGTCCGATGCTGATTGTCCTATATTATCTAATATTTCAGAGTGGATTTCGATTTTTGTAGCAGATTAGAAGTCACTTGAACAGATAGGTCACCAATAGCTTAATCAGTGTTGCTATTCTGCCATTGCTTTGCAATTGATTAATTATGGTGCTAAGCTGATAATTGATAACTGAATTGATTATTTAAAAATAATTCCCATTTGAACATGAGAATAAAGAGCTTTAAATATATCCACGATGAAAGCAGCTCTTGGCTTATCAGCCAGGTTTTAAATGGGGGGGGGGGGTGGGGCAAGGCCGGGGGGAATTGGTTTTGAATTGAATATTTGAGCATGTTTATTATTAAAATGATTTAGAATGGAAGTTTGGGGGGTGGCAGTAAATAGAAAATGTCAGTCTCCTTATTTCAAAGATCGAGGTTGGAGGAATTGATTGAATAATCAAATCAGTTAAGAGGAATTTCAAACATAAAAATAATTTGCTGACACCCCCGGAGACGCAGCCTACTGAATGCTCCATTCTGTCCGTTTAACCTCTGGACTCTAGGGTAGAGGGATCTTAACTCCTCCCAAACTCGATTTACGGGAAACAGCTGTCTCCCGCTCATGTCACAGTGGTAAAATGTCTCCCTATCTCGGGTGAACCTCATTCCTTGCAGAGGGGCCCCATGGTCAAGTATTTGGGAGGACGAACGAGTATGACTGAGAAGAGGGAGTGGAAGAGCAGTCGGGGGAATCCTTTATGCTAACAGAAGCCGAAGATTAAATGTAAAGAGCAAACGAACGAACAAACAAAAACGCGACGTGATAGGTACCGATCCCTCAAATCGTTATAGTCTACCAAATCTGGACTGTATCCACTTCTCCGTGAGTCCGAGGGATTCCTTTGTTTAGCTTTCTTAGAGCTTGTTTGATAAGTCTGTTCATTAAGTCAGATGTTCAATGTATAATTAATTTCATTATTTATGTGGAATCAACTTAATTTCGAGTTCATCTCCTATCCTGCCCATTTGCTTTGAAGTCGTCTCGTAGCCCTCCCTTTTCCTAAGTATGTGCAAAGGTCTGGGTGGTGCAGGTTGCATTACCAAGAAGGCACTGGGGATGGGTCATGGACCATCAGTTGACAGTGGTTATCATGGCAGCATCTGCTATCCTATGCCCATGGTTTCTCTTGGCTTGGTGGTTCAGTTGCTTCACTATCATCCTTAGAGAGATGATGGCTCTCTCGTGAATCTGGGAAGCCTAGCACTTAGTATCCTGCCTGCCTAGGGGCTCTGTGCAACCATCTTCTTTTCGGGACTCAGAGATGTCCACCCCATACAGCCTCTGGAGCACCTTTAACTCTCAAAGGCACTGCCACTGGACCGGACACTTTTCAGGTATTCGAATATCTCACTCTTCTGTACTAATCTCTCCCATGCGCTTCCGATCCAAAGCTCATGAACTCAGATGCAAAACTCAGGCAAGCGAATGAATGCAGCAGTCCTGGGATAACACAATCAAGACAGCTGGGTCTTTGTTGAACAGGAGAGCTTAATTCACGTTCAAAGATATTCAGATACGGTTAAATAAAAAGACAACACTCTACTGGTCAAATGAACCACCAATATATATGACTCAACGTAGGTTTGAGCTGAAGGAAATTTCAAAATAAATACAGTTTGCCCCTGCAAACCAGAGCAGTTGGCCAACCTACTCCAGATCCTATTTGCTGAGACTCAAGGGCCTCGAAAATGCTGTAAGTTGATAGGATAATGGGCATGCATGAGAGATATTTTACCAGTTGGTGTCCGTTTGGTTATTTTCTTGCTGCTTGGTGGTAGCTAGCTCTGAGGCTCTCTCCATCCTCCCCACCCCCCATACACACACACATTTTTAATGGCATGGCTTAGCGCTGGTTCTCTCGAAACTGCTTGGCCGTTAGGAGTCTTGATGGGATTACCAATGGGCTATTTTAACAGGTGCTTTGCCACCTGCCCAGTGCTGCAGATAAGTCCACAATTTAGCTAATGCATTTTAATTATTTAGGTGACATTTTGCCTCGTGCAATTTTAGGCAGAAATGTAAATCAAGTAGGGTTTCAGATAGGTGGTTCCTCTGTGTGATGTATAAATATATAACTAATAGTCAAAACTCAGACCTAAGCAAGAGAATATTTTCCCCCTCTCCCCTAATGTACAAGATGCATTTTAATATTAATTCCTCCTTTATCCATATATCAATAATTGAGCACTGCATCAATTAATATGCCAGGCAAATTGCATTCCCCATCCTCTCGTTCACGTTGTATTTCAGTAATGGAGATAATTTTCGAGATAAAGTATACAATTTAAAATGGATTAAAAAGAACAACTAATAAAGGAGAATTGATTCAGGGAAGAAAAAAATTTGGATAATTTCAGGAAATCTTAGCTGTGCACCCAAGCCTGTAGGTTTTTGTAAGGAGAGCCTGTCGAAATGATTAAGTTTTATGTACACTGCAACATTTCCAGGTCTGCAGTTGCAAAGGGTGGGTGAGAAGGGAGAAGAAACACACACTCAGCCCCCCACATTACCCCCGCCCCCCGCCCCAAAATGTGGTCTTCAAACCAGGCACACACATCATCTCCATCCGTAGGTTAGGAAGGCTAAACATTGGTGCTAGCAAGTCTTTTGCAGCTTTCCATTTGTTGCTGGGTTTAGTTAGCGGGGTTTGGTTTGCTTTTGATTTGCTGAATTGGCACGGAAGCCTCCACGGCCCATCCCCCACCCCCCCCCCACCCCCCACCCCCTCCCGTCCCCGGTTCCTCGCCGTTTCCCGGTACACACTCTGGCTCCGAGCCCTGCACAGCCATGGGCAGGCGGCAGCTGCAGCGCAGGCAGGCAGCCGGCAGCCTCCGAGCCCGCAATGACACGGCGGAGTCGGTAGATGGCTGTAGACAAGTGTGCTGAGCCGAGTGGTATAAAGAGCAATGAGTCTGGGGAGGCCTTGACCGGACTGGATGCTGCTTTTATCTGAAGTACATTTAAAGAGATAAAGGGGGAAGCCGGGTTGCTGCTCATGTTCTTTTCTCTGCGGCTAGAGCTTTACTTTGAGTTAAAAAAATTTTTTTTCTCAGATGCTGGCCTCCCAGAGTCAGCAGCTCCGTGCAGATGGGCTTGCCTCAAGAGGATCGGCCGCCTGCCTGTAAATCCCACCAGTGGGGACTTCCGTGAACCTCCCACCAGCCATCGGGGAACCGTGTAGCTCCCGCCTGTCTATGATTACACCGTCGCTATTATTACTAATACTACCGGCAACATCAGTGTTTGTATTCGCCACTGTTGCTGGCTGCCTAAAGTATCCGGATTTGCTCATTAAGCAGCCACACCAAGAATTTGTTACCTAAGCAGCCTTGACAGGAAAGAGAGGAAAGGCAAGAGTTAGGAAGGAAAAAGAGAGAAAGAGAGAGAGAGAGAGGCAGCCTGAACCTGAAGCAAGTCACATCACACACAGTGCCACTGAAGGAATGCTATCCTCATAAACTCGTAAACAAGCACAACAAACCTTGTTTAAGGACAGAAGAGGGACTCTAAGGACTTGACAGAAAAAGGCAAGATTTTTCTACCCACTGGTTTCAGATTTTCTTCCAGATACTCTTGGTGAAGTAAGGAGACTTCTGTTTGCTGACAGAGACCCCTTGATTTCTCTTTCAAGATGATGATGTATTTGTGGGTAGGTAGTCTCTGTCTCTCTCTCTCTCTCTCTCTCTCTTTCTCTCTCTCTCCCTCTCTCTCCCTCTCTCTCCCTCTCCCTCTCCCTCCCTCCCTCTCTCTCTCTTTCTGATTAAAAAATTGACTTTGGGGATAAAGATTGCGGCCCAGAGTAATCGCATTTTGTGTAAGATGATTATGCTTGTGGCAGAATAATCTCGCACTGTTACAGGACATGTGCCTCCATTTCCAGTGGGACTTCAGGCAAGACCTAGTTCATTAGCATTAAGCTGCAATTTTATTTTCAGTTGCAAAAAGGAAACCAAAAAAAAAAAAAATGTGCGGGGGGGAATGCATGCCTTCTCCTTTGCTTGAAACACCGTGATGGTGAATTCAGAAGAATAAAGAAAAAGGAAAAGAAAGAGAAAGGACTGGAGAAGCCGGTTTAGGCATGAAGCAAATCCTGCTTCACTTGTAGCTGTGTGAGCTTTCGTTTAACTGCCAAGAATGAACTGTTCTGGGTGGTGGTGGCTTGTTTGTTTGTTTGTTGGTTTTGTCTTGTTCTCTCACGAGTGACTACTTACCTGTCATTGGGGGGCTGAGAGTTGTAGATGACAGCAGTATGTTTTATTTGCCTTAACCAGGCGTGTGTTTGTATTTATGTATTTTATGAGATTGGTCTTGCAAAAGGTGGATTTCCACGTACTTGTTCTGGCTTCCTGATAAATATTATATAGTTTTGTTTGTGTGTGTGTTTGTTTTGTCCCCAGGAGATGGCATGAACATAAAAGCATCGAAGTGGTGACCCGTACTTATGAATCACAATATTTAACCGTTGAAAATTTAAAAAATAGTACTCTGGCAGGAAAGGCTTAGAAAAATTCTGGAATCCTATTTCGGAAGACAAACGTGTGTCCTAGTTTAGTTTGGCCACTGGAGGACTTGGAAGCATTTCTCAGCCCAATAACCGAAGACCTAGCTCTATGATTTCATATTAAAAGACAGGGTATTTCCTGCTTCTCCAAGGGAGGGTGGCATTCCTGAAGTGAAACTTCAGCTCTGTTTCTCATCAACATCGTCATCGTTGTTGTTTTTCGTTGTTCGGCACACTTAGAAAAACCTCTTTTTATCCTCCTCCCTCCAATCACACTTCTGGTTCAACTCGGATCCGTGAACTTGTCTTTGCTGTGAGGAAGAAAGCCTCTGTGTCGAATTCTTTCTTAATCACATTGTTCTTTGACGTTTCTGGCTCTCTCAGCCTGCCTTACCCCTCAGGGGGCTTTGTGATTTAGATTTTTTCTCTCTCCTCCCCCTTTCCTTTTGGATATTTTTCTTTGTAAGGACTTTAGCTCCATTTCCAACTAGCTTATTTTTGCACAGTGCAATACAATGAAGTCTGCCAGTTGGGGCCAGACTATTTCTATTATGATTTTGTTTTCATTTTAGGGCAAGTTTTCTCTTCAAACTTGCCTATCATCAAAGAGGTGTTGGAAAATATACAATCACTAAGTGGCCTAAACCTAGCATAAATTTACCATAGTTTTACCTAAAAACACTTATTTTTTGTTGGAGGAAGTAGAAATGATTAAAATTTTCCATATTTACAAATGTTGATTTTTGAAGCACTAACGGATTTGTCGCCTGGGATCACAGCATCCATTATTGAGGAAATAACTTCTTGTATTTGAGGGAAAGGCGTCTATTTTGGTTTTGATTTTGCGAGTGGATTCGGGTTAATTGTAAACAAATTTCAATTCCTTTAGGCTGTGATGGGTAATGGCTTAGTGGTCACACTCCTTCTCTGAGTTGCTAAGTGGTGTCGTTGATTTTATTTATGAAGTTTGCTGGCTCTCTCACACATGTACACGTTTGCAACTCAAAGCAGGGGGAAAGCATGACATTCCCAGGCCCTGTCCCAGGTCCTGAAATCTGGCTAACCCGATTCCTAATTAGTTCTTGACTTTTAAAAGCAAGGCCTCTCAATCCCTACTTTCCTCTTTCTGACCAGTGTTTTCCGGTGCTACATGTTTTTATTAACTGCATTTATCAAATTGGAAAACGGATGCTAGCTCCCTGCCCTGTGCTCAAGGATTCTATTTACATCTTTAATTCAGATTTTTGTTGCTGCTGTTGTTCTGCATTCAAAAAAAAAAAAAAAAATGGCAGAGACTTTAAAGGGAACAGCTGGATCCATGCTGTTTAAGGGGATATGAATTAGCGAGCTAGCATTAACACTGCGAAGTTGGAGGGGTTTTCCGCTCTTTTCTTCCTTTTTAATGTGGAGCCTCTGCTACTGCCTTCCAGTCTGTAAATAAAGATACTCTAAATGTGGCTGATATCTCTGTTTAAGAGCTCATCTTGCTTTAGAAAAATGAGTCTCGGCTATCCCCCTGTATGAAAATAGTGTTTGCTGCTCTCTTATGGATATAAAAATGAAAAGGAAGGGACATGGAGATACAGTAAAACGGATCCCGTGTTCAGTTTCTTCCTGTCATTGTTTCTTCAGTTGGTTGAGCAGGCTCTTTTCACACACCTGTCTGTGTTAGTAGCACATGATTTCAGTCAGTGTGTTTTCATTAAGATTGGAAACTTTTTGTTGGGGGGAGGCATGGGAACAGGTGGGGTAGAGTTTTCTTTATTTCCTCTCTCCCCACTCGGTGTTATTTCTGTGTCGGGATCGTCTCAGAGGAGTAAGGCAATAGAATGCTTCGGAACAGTACTGATTAAAAACACAGCATAGCTCCCATAAGCCCGTCTGATAATATAATTGCAGATGTGCAATATCAGAATCCTGTAGCCGCATCTAACATTGGCATATTCTTTCCTTAAATTTCTTTAAGAAGTTCTTTCCTGTAAAAAACAAGGTGAGTAGTTTTCGTTGTGCTTTATTTCCCCTGAGTGAGGACAGGTTGGTTGGTGTACAGGAAAAAAGAAATTTGAGTTCTCCAGTACCATTTGCTAACTTTTGGGTGGTTTCGATTCGCCAAACTCAGGTACAGTAGAGAGAGAGAGAAACAGCTTTATCTGGGGACTTCCAGAACAATCAAGGAAATTACTTTTACCGGCTACACGTGGCATACAGTAAGATAAAGCCCTCTTGGCCAGCATAGCCTGCAGCTCGACTGTGGTCATTTCATTCTACCGGCATTAGTCTTTCTTGGGATACAGTTGAGCTGTGTCTTCCTAGACTGGGCAGAACAAGCTGGAAATTGATCCTTGCTCTTTTAATTCAGAGATAAGACACCAGTTACCCTAACCCTCGCGTGGACGAAGTAGTTCCCAACGTAAAACTCCACCATAGTGGGTGTTCGTTTTTGACTTTGGGAACTTCTCATTTCTTTTTATTTCTTTGCTCCCTTAAAATAAAGAACCATCTCCATGTTATCCTTACTGGCATTTCTCATTGATGTACCAAGGGCTCTTTCTCTGTTCTTTTTACTCGTAGTTGAAATACAGCAATTTTAAAGTTTTCTTAACTTACTTCTCATTTTATAATTTATCCCCATCCTTTTATAAACAGGACTGTATACATACATATCTAGGCTTTCAATGGGTAGAGAAAAGCAACAAGTAAAATGTTTCGGAGTGATGTTGGAAGAACAGGGAGAGATACAGCTACGTCGGTAGGGAGCATTGTTGCTTTTGCCAAATTAAAGCACATTAAAAAAAAAAGGAATAAACAAAAACGTATCGTTCTTTCTACAGGATCCTGAGTCCTGTCTCTCCCATTATGTTACACTTGACAGAAACTCCACCAACTAGAATATTCCATTCTCAGCCTGCTCTTAGCAAACTTACAAAATAGTTGAATTTATGTGCAGCCCATCTCCTGCATTTTTTCCTCATCCTGGGTGTTTGTGGAACCTCCTCCGAATTCTCCATTTTCTTTTCGAAATACCCGAAGCTCTTTCTGTTCCATGCTTCACATTCCAGCACTTGGTTATAACCCGATTATAGATCCCCTGATTTATAGATCCTGTGGAGAGGACAGATCATGCATAAATTATAGTTATAGACTAGCTATAGTCGTTTTATGTTCTGGGACCATTGTGTCAATTTCATTTAACCTTTTTTTAGATCAGAAACAACATCTCTTCCTTTTATTTTAACATTTGACTTCCTTCTTTATTTCCGACAAACAATAATCATGTCCTCTGTAGTAAAATTAGCCAGCAAGAAGCAGATAAATAACACTCACTCTTCTGGCACCTAGGATAGATACATAAATAGTAACACTAATTAATTTCTAACAGATAATTTTCTAATACACACTTGTTTTTTTCAATTTGCAGACAACACTGATGAGGAGGATTAAGAGGCATACCGTTGGTTTATTAACAGCGTCTGTTGTCGTTTGTGTCTGCTTTGCGTACGTGCGTGTGTAGAAGTATTTAATGGCTACTGCATCGCAAGGCCATGTCAGTTATTAAACACATTAAAAAGAGAACCTCTGGGAGGGAGTATTCTGTTTGCAACAATGAGATCATACTGTTTTGATACTTGCTGTTTGGTAAAGTGCTCTTATCTCTTAACATGTCGTGTCGTTCAGTGTTTTTCGCAACCGCATCTTTAACGCTTGCATGACGGTGTTCCAGTGTTTAACCGATTCTTGGTTGGTCGTTTCTGCTTATAAAACTCTTTCCCAGTAGCTAGGCTGGGGCTAATATATGTGTTAAGCATGCCCTCATTCGGTTCGTTGAGGGTCTGTTAAGCCTTCATGGAGCACAAACTGTATGTCAGTCGTCAAGCTGGGCCTTGGCGAGTACATGGTTAAGTGAAAGACACACCGAGAATTAGGAAGAGCTGAGAAAGTTGCTAGCATTAATCCGCTACGCCCTGCTTCAGATATGTGCTCCAGGTTTGTCAGATTGAGCCCTAGGACACTCTTCTTTTCTTGGGGATTCCTGCTTCTGCTTTGGTGGACTAGAGCAGCAGTCCCTAAGCTTTGTGGCACCAGGGACCATGCGCCTAGGAGAATTTAATGCCTGATAATCTGAGTAGAGCTGAGGTGGTGATGCTGGCGTTGGGGGGAACGGCTGCAAATATAGATGAAGCTTCGCTCTCTCGATGGCCTCTCATCTCCTGCTGTGGGGCCTGGTTCTTAACAGGCCACTGACCAGTACCGGTCTGTAGCCTGGGGATTGGAGACCCTTGGACTAGAGGCCCAAGTATGGTCTATTTTTTTTTCAAGTTAGTCAACCCATTAATTGAATGGTTCCTTTTGGGCGGGGGGAACTCATATTAGAGATAACTGGGGGCAACCAAAGAAAATATTTTTCGTTGTTGTGGAGAAAATGATTTCAGTGCTTTATCCTGAAGCTAATCATTTCTAGGTTTTCTACAACTGGACGGCTTTGTAGCAAAATGCCTCAGGGATACAAAAATGACTTCTTTCCTTCAAAGAATTCTGATTCAGAAATTCATTTCTATGGACCCGGAAAGTTCATTTAGCATCCATTTTGGTCACCACATATCTTAGTTAGAGGCTGAGAAAAATGATTACTGTGATGAAGATGCTCACCCTTACTCACATCCTTATTTTCCTTGATTATAATTCATACTGAAGTTTTCTCTATTTTCTCTATATCACCAGGGACAGCTCAGAGCCCCAAACACACTCCGTTCTCTCCAACACTCCAACCACCATTGTCTTCCTCCAAACCCGGCCAACCTCCCCTTCTGTGCTCCAAGAAAGGAATGCCTGCAATGTTGCTTCAAGATATTTAAAAACATTTGGACAGGGCTATTTTTTCTGGCATCTTGAAGTCTGAGGTACCCATTCATTAAGATGCTGGTCAGGTAGAAGAAGGGTGATTGACCTTCATGAACATCCCCACCTTCTGGTTGATGAGAGGGAACCTGGATGGAGCAAGAGTTAATGAATGGAAGCTCATTTAGGACTTACATCTTCTCCCTCCCTGGCTTAGCCATTCGCGGCCTCTACTCACTGCAGATGCTCTCTGGCAGAGGGAGTAATACATTATTTTCTGCTTCAGCACCCAGAAGCCATTGATGTAAATTGATCGGTACTTTTTTTGTATTTTTGTGAAATTCTGTTTTCATGCACATTCCTCTTTGTTGGTAAAGTGATTTGTTTCATAAGGCCCCATCCATTTTTTTCATTCCAATCTAATAATGACACTCAACTCATTGAATTCTTGTGTCTAAAGATTCTCGCAAAAATAATGGTTCAACTATATAGGGCGGCAAGTACCTATTATTATACTGAAAGAAACAAATAAAAAACGTGCCAGTGCTTTCTCTCAGTAGGAAATTCTAGGCACTAGATTTGTTTTCCTTCCTGATAGATATTTTTTTAAAGCAAAACCGATGAGTATTAATATAAAAAGGTTATGGAGGTTTTATGTTTAAATTTTAAACATAGTTGTTGGCCAACCCTGCCAGATTCTTTAGCTTTGAAGGATCATAAGAAAACTGATTAGAATATGAAGCAATTCGTCTATTTATTTTATAGTGCAAGTGGTGTTTCATATACCTTTAGAAAATTTCACAAACCTTCAGACAAATACTTGATCAAATGATGCAAGGTTGAACGACGTAAGCAAATTAGTTTCTGTGCAAACTCTGTGTCCCCATTCAGAGAAGAACAAATTGAAAAATTGATATTCAATATCAACAAGATAATTTCAGGAAGCAATCAAGCATTGTTTTGACAACTAAGGAACATGAAGCTTTTAGGACAAGTGGAGAGAGAATTACACATTGTGCTTTCCATTTATTATCCGAAGCCATCTTAGGTGGAAATTCGAGAAAACAATTGGGAAGGAGAGGTAGGTGTAGGAAGAGGAAGATTTGGAAAAAATTGGGAGAAATTTAATGCTATTTCAAGAGGCGATGTGGATCGGAGAGAAGACACCAGCACCGTCTTTATGTTCTGTTTCTTGTGTTCTCCATGGTTTTCTCACTTAGAGTCACACTTTCAAATTTTATATATTGGATTGATCCCCCTAGATACCTTGATGTGAGGATTTCTGCATTCCTTTTGCAGTTCTTTATTATTGATATGTTGTTCAGCCCACTCCAATGTCTTGCCAGTGGATTAGGTGGTATGGCCAAGATGGGAGATGGCCTTGGACAAGTGCAGAATATAAAAGAAACAGAGAGGGGTGGGTGTTGAAGCTTGCTATGGATAACATTTGGATTATCTTTTCTCTTTGCTTACCTGAAAGTTTTGCCCCTGTCTCTTAATACCCAAGGAAGAGATCTTGCTTTTCTAACATATGCAAGATAAACTTCTATTGGAGAACAATCTTTTCAATACTGAAGAGAGTGATCTGCGAGTCTGTTAGGTGCAAATCTGTTTATATTTTATGGACAAAGTTCATAATTTGTTCTAGCTAGAATGTTCTATCTTAAGAGAACCCATGGCAAAAAGAAAATATGGGTACATTTTTATCAGTGATGTGGAGTTGCAGGCTCTTTTGTATTTGACGGTTCCCTTTCTCTTTCTCTGAAATACCTTATGAGTCTTTTCACAGGAGGAGTTTCCCTGGGCTTTCTCTCTACCTGGATGTCATGATACACGGCAGGTGGAAACTCAAAATATGTTTGTTAATAATGATCATTTTTACAAGCTCTCAGTGCATTCCTAAAAATGTGTTTGTTTATTTGTTTTTAAACTCATTTATTTGTCCAAAAGTAATTACCGAGAGTTTCCAATGCATCAGATATCGTGTGTGCTGAGTTTTGGGGACACAGGGAGCTTGGCAACACCTCCATTCTCATGAAATTTATATGTAGTTAAGGAGACAGACTAAACAAAACACAACAAAACAAAGCAAAGGTGGCAATGAAAGGGCAAAAACGTTAGTAAAGTGTTTTAGTTAAGACTCATGGCTGTAGAACTAAATTGAGTTCGAAGCGGGAATATATGGGCTCACATCGCTTACGAGTCCAAGGGCACACTCTCAAGGCCAGGTGGATGCAGTAGTCAAGCCACATCCCTGGGACTCCGAGTTAGTTTCCCAGCTCGAGATTCCTGGTGCTTTCTTCATTAAGTGACCGGGGCAGCCACCAGAAGCTCCAGGCTGACATCCTCTGGGGTAGCGACCCTCGCAGATTGTCTGCACTCATCCAAGTAGTAGTAGGTTCTGAGATGGTTCGGAGGCCGATTCTTTTGCACCTGGATTGGGTCACCTACCCATCCTTGAACCAGTTCCTGAGACTTAATGTCCAAGCCTGGGTCAAATACTCACGTTTCGGAATCTGAAAGTAGACTCAGTTCCCCAGACACACGAACCGAGCGCAGAGGAGAGGTGGCTTTCCAGGGCATAGAAGAGAGCCGCTGCTGGAAGGAGAAATGAACGCTGGGGAGGTAAAAACAGCAGCTGCCCACTAGACACATAAATAGGCATTATAACTGCAGCTTGCAGTGAGGTCTAAGATGGCAACAAAGAGCTGCTCCTTTAGTAGGCTGACAAGAGATGTAATAGGAGTGGTCCCATCAGGCCAGCTTTTTCCTGGAAGGGGTCTTCTCAGCTCGAGGTGGGGCGGGGGGAGGGTTACTGGCTGCTACCAGGCAGGAAGGAGGACACTGTGTGCAGGGAAGTTTCAGAAGGCCAGCTTGGCCAGAGCTCGGTGTATGAGGGAGCATGCCAGAGACAGATAGAGAGGGTCCAGAGGTAGAGAGAACCAGATCATGGTGGGTTCGAGGTACACTGCATCTCACCTAGTGCCAGAGATACACATCTCTCACACACCATCCTCGAATTAGAACGAGGGGAGGGGACCCTACAGCGAGTGAGAGAGAAGACCGAGGGAGTGAGCCTTTTCTTCTTTCCTAGTTCAATTGGGAAGTGTGAGAACACCCGAATAGTCCTTTTTCCTCCTCGCATTTAAGCACCTCTCCATCTGCTACAAATGACCGACTTCCACCCGATCCGACTTTGCTACCGCTCAGAAAAGACAAGTACACGTATGACCTAAACCCACTGCCTCTCTGCATCCAGCTCTGATCCATATTTTCAAAGAAACCTGATCCTCAAGCCTCTGCAGTGATTCCTTCCCGTGTGCTGAATCAGCAGGCTTCTTCTGCTGCTCATTTACCAAAAACCTCTGAGGGGAGAGGAAGAGGTTGGGGGCGGGGGTAGAAAGGATAAACTTTAAAAAAAAAAAAAAAAGAGAAATACATTGAAACTCTGAGGTCTCCTGCAGAGCTCGGGGGAGAGAGGCGGGAGCCCTCGAATAAATCACAGTGCTCTCCACAATGGCCCGCTCTGTCCGGTAGCTGAGCACTCTTGGTCGGCGATCAGAAATACAAAACACTTTCATAATAGTGAGTGTTGTTAGGAATTTCAAGTATCTTCAAGGGCATTTGACTTAAATGAGCTCAGTGATGGAGTATTCAAGTAAAGAGAGTGTTGTTAATGCACTAAATTAAAAGGGTAATTAAAGAGGCCAGCGCTACAAATGAGAACAGGAACACAATTAGTTAATGGAGGATGTAGAGTAAGAAGGGAGGGAGGGGATTTTTTTTTTTTTTAATATGCATGAAAGCTTCACATTTTCCCCGAAGCCCTTCATGTTTTAAGCCAATGAAAGGGGCAGAAATTCTTATGCCATTTTTTAAAAATGTGTAAATTAAGCCAGATGTAGCATACTTTATGTTCTAGAAGAAACAGGATTTTACACACAACGCAGACACACACACTCTCATGGGCACGCCTAAACATATACCAGCATTTATCACCTACAGATAAGAGCACGTTTCTTATGAGGATATAAGACGTTACAATGGTGACGATCGTGGACGTTGCAGTGAGGCGGGACTGTGTTTGAAATTTTCTGCATGTAACCCTTGGTTTTTTCATCTTTGCGTTGACCTGGACCGTGGAGTGGCCGTAGCGGTTGCTTACACCCAGCAGCCTTTTGATGAGTTCCACCTTCCTTCTGGTTGGTCAGTGCCCGAACTCTATTGCTTATTAAATATTTTGCACGTTGCCTTGGCTTAGTACTTTTTTTCTAAAGCTGTGTGTTCCGAAGATCAAATGATGTGTTGCAGTAAAAGTATTTAGAATCATACGTGTCAAGTGATAGGTGCTGGGTAAGAGTTGTCTGGGACCACTATTACCCTTATTATTAATATAACGGAATAAATACAAGCATCATCTTCTGCATGTGTGTCAGTGTGGAATGAGGGAGGCTGTGCACAATGCAGGGGTGACTCCTCCGTCTAGCCGTAGTGGTAAAAGTTTCAAAGAACGTGGAGTTTAAAGCTAGCTAGGCATGGGTTCAGACTCATTTCGTACCAGGTTCTCACTGTGCGATCCTGGGCATTTAATTGACCCGTCTTTAAAATGGAGATAGGACAGGCAAGATGGCTCCCGCCTGCAGGCTGCACAGAAGTAAGGCTCAACACAGGGATAATGGTGGCCATCCCTCCAGTCCTCGCCCCAAAGCCATACAACTCAGTCTTCCCCCTTATGTCTCTGATATCTCCTGAGCTGCTGTCCCTCTGTGGGAGACCAGGAAATAATTACTGAGATGTTAAGACACTTCCAAGTGTAAATAGTGGATGCCTCTG
Organism: Pteropus medius; assembly: GCF_902729225.1. NCBI lineage: Eukaryota > Metazoa > Chordata > Mammalia > Chiroptera > Pteropodidae > Pteropus > Pteropus medius. The sequence continues at coordinate 8,129,856 of NW_024349798.1, forward strand.
AATGGTTAGAATTATGGGTGTTCTTTATTTTCTTCTTGTTAATCTGCATAGTTCGTAATATGAATCATTTTTTATAAGAGAAACTAACACTAAATTACAAAACAAAAGCGGTTGGAAAGTTTAATTAAAAAAATAAAAATAAATAAAACGGGGATAGTACGTGAAGAGGCATATGGGTAAAATGAGAGAACCCTTTTTAGTGTCTAGCTCAGAACTTTGCACTGAAATATGGGACTCAATGTTCTTTCCACCCCCATTACGAAGTAAAACTCTCAATTGAAGGAAAAAGAGCTTCAGAGAAAGATAAAGAGAAAAGAAAATAGAAGGCAAAAGCAAATTTTAAATTTGGGCTCTAAAGGAATGAATTAACACTGAGTCCTGGTATCTGAAAAACGGGTAGAAGAAAATGCCCATGAAAAGTGTTCTCCTTTTAAAAAGAATGATGATTACTTTCTTTACGAAAATAAAGGTAATATTTGGCCATTATAAAAAGTTGGACATACGAATAATGAACATGAATCCCTCCCAACCTGTTACTCACTACTAAGATTTTGATATATTTCTCCATCTTTTAAAATGTCAACATATCTGAATTTACTTGGATATACTTTTCTTTCCAAAATTAGAATTATACTGGAAATATTTTCATGCACATTATTTTAGAAATATTTTCTGACATTACTAACTTTTCTGAAAATATGAGTTTTTAAAAGTGGTATAATTTTTTAACATTTGGATATACCATAATTTTCTTACCCATTTTCTTATCGTTGGGCATTAAGTTGCTTTTTTAAAAACACAACATGATAAATATTAATGAAATGAGCAATAACAACTTAAAAATGTACAAAGTGGGCAAAGGAAAATGAGCAGACAGTTCAAATGGAAAATATACAAATAGGACATCGTGTTCATTCCCTCCAATGTCAAATAAATTCAAACTAAAACAAATGTTTTGTCAAATTGTGAAAAATTGTTAAAAGGATAATATACTGAGTGCCTGGCAGAGTTTGAGAATACTAATTTGCATGCGTTTTTGGTGGGAATCTAGACCGCTAAACATTTTCAGAGGTTCATTTGCAAGTATCAAGTATTTTTTTAAAAACAGAGGTTTGTACTTTATGACCAAACAAAGGGTTATTTCCCAGGGAAATAATCCGGAAAAAAAAAGAAAAGAAAAGAAAAAAGAAACAGGAAAAAAAATACTGTGTACAAGGATATGTGATACTAAATTATTTAAATATACTAAATATTTTCTCAGGTTTTCATTGGGAAGAGAATAAAAGGCAACAATCTCATGATACAGTCGTTTTTAGAGACTAAATGATGCTTTCATCTGTGTGTCCAGTGTAAGACAGAGCAGCACATGCAGACATTTCTTGGCCTGCGTAGGACCCATTCCCATGGCCAGGAATTTGTTCTCTCTGCACCATCACAGCAGAGATAGAAAACTAAGCCAGCACTCTACCGGCTCTCCTTTAACTTAGAGAAATTTATGATGTACCATTGTGCTTGGAGAATGTATAATTCATTAAAGAGAAGAGAGAATTCAGGGGAAAAAGTTAATGCTCATAGACGATGGCGAGAAATCTCTGAGTTCCGTTTCACAGTATTGGTAAGAGGAATCATAGGATGTAGAAGTGCGTGCGTGAGCAACGGAGCATTTCAGCTAGAAGAGGCTCGGAGAGAGAAATGGTGTGCCCAGGTTTATACAATCCAAAGCATGTGTAGAAGGGAAGCAGTTCACATATGAAAAAATGACACTTTTTGCAAAGATCATAAGACAGTCGTGAAGATGATAAGGAGAGTTTATTATAAGGTTATTAGAAGATGCATTTTGTGAGAGCAAGACTTTAAGATGTGTAGAGTAGGTATTCAATGTATGACATATTTTTTTTAAAAAAAGTACTTGCTTGCCACCAAAGACAAATGCAGCGTCTGCTTCCAAACCTGTCCCTGTCTCAGCCCCTTTTGATCTTTGAACTTAGCTGATGCTCAGCACTCGAGGACTTGGAATTTATAACTCTCCACCAGTACCACTTGGCTGTATTGAGTCTGCATGCCAGATCCAGGGATTGTACAGTGGGCAAGCTGCTCCAGGACATACACACAAGGACAAAACCCGATCTTCGCTCCCCTTGCCAAGCCATGCGCCATAGCCGGGGGCCGCATCCACTCAGAGGCAAGGCTGCCATTTTCTTTGCACAGAGATTACAGAAGCTGCCAATTCTTGCACCCACATTGGCCTGGCTCTGCCCAGAGGAGGAAGCCTTTTTCTAACTCATGACAAAACAGCCTGGGCAGGCAAAGTCCTGCCGCTGTCTAATTTTTCTCTCTTCAAAAAAAAAAAAAAAAAAAAAAACAACAAAAAAAACTCACTCTAGGTCAATGGTCCCAGTTCAGCTGGTATTTGTGGCGTTTTTTCCATGGAAATTCAGACTTGCGAGGAGGGATGAAAATGTCCACCTCGATTCTCATTTTGTAAAGGATCCCTATTCGCTGTGTACTCATAGACTGTTAGATCTGATATCAAGCCAAATTTTACTAAGAGCCTTAGAATTGTCTTTAGTGAAGTGTTAAATAGTAGCCTTCACGCATTCACTTTTTTAGGTGTCTTCACAGGATTTAAAGGAAGAATAAAACATGCCAGGATATTTATGAATCATGAGATTTAATAGAGACTACAGTAGATCTTATTATTGATGTGCTTACTGCTTCATTAAATTTCCCTTAAGGTTTGCGGCATGGATATGGATCATTTGCAATAATAATTATGCAGTGATCGATTGATTGGGTCTGACATTGCACTTGTCACCTTGAAATGCAAAATCCATCTATTTTCAACAGTGTGAACATTCCTCGCTAATCTTGCACACCAGCATGCAAGAGTTTACGTTATGGAGAAAGTACAATTTATAAAGTTTAGAGACTTAACATTAACCTTTTGCTAAAAAGTGAAGTATCACTTGTCATTTTACACGGAAATGAAAATCATCCAACCAGCAATTTTTCGAAGATTAGAAAACACAGCCTAATTTCAAGAGAACTTTTCAAACCAGAAATGCATGTACTTCCATTGAGTGCTACAAGTATATTGTGATACTGCAGTTGACAAAGCCTTCACATGAAGCCTGATGCAGTTACAACTTTGAGCTTAACTCTGCTTGTGTGTACATGCCCACAGTCGTGCGTGTGCCCACACACACATTTATTTATCTATCTACCATGCACTTATTCCAGCACCTAACTTTCTAATTCTCTCTGCGCCTAAAAAAAATGCAAAACTGTTTCTAAAAAATTGTGGGTGTTTCCTAAGCCTTCTGTGCAAGATATTACTGTATGTTATAGCATTTGAAGATTCACACATTTCCTTCTTTCCAACTTGCGATTTTTTTAAGAGGGGATGGAAGACCAGTGAGCTCATTTTCCTGCATTTGTATCGACTTTGATTTCTAGAACTTTAATTTCTCAAGTTTATGACATGCCCAGTCTCAAGTCAGTTTAGTATTGAATAATCGTTTATAGAGTTGCTTACGGAGGACCAGTCATTGGGACAACTACTTGGAATAAAACTGAAAATGAAGCCAATATGGCCCTTTTTTTTACGTGGAACTTAAGACTCTAACAAGGAAGCAGTGCCCATCCTCAGCCCTACTGGATTTAGAAATGCAGTATAATAATTGGTATGAAAGAGATTCCCACCATATTGCTAAGTTAACAAATGGCGGATAAAACAATGAAAGTATGACACCTGCCTTCATACCATTATTATTTTTCATGTTTTTCACATGGGACCTTATATACCATAAGGTATATACCATAAGGTCCCATGTGAAATACATGAAAAATAATAATGGTATGAAGGCAGGTGTCACTGTCATCCCCATTTTCCATGCTATGACATTGAGAACTAGAGAGATTAAATGTCCTAAAATTTATGAGCTACTAAGTGACAGAGCGCCAGGATTTGAACCCAGGAAGTCAGTCTAGAGATGCTATGCTTTGCATTAATTCATTTCTAAAAGTGTGGATATACGCCGAGATGGTAACAGTGCTTGGCATGGCTGATTGCTGTTTTCTCCTATTGTCTCTCAGCAGTTTCTAATATTACCATTATGTATATGTGATATTTACATGATAAAAATAATTTAAATAAATATAAATAAATGAATGAATATGCCTTGGACAAGGTGCACTAACCAGCAAGTGTAATGGTATCAGAATTTGTATAAAAAGACCTCTAATTCAAAAGTCGTCAGTCCTGTGACCTGAAATGCATTTAACTCTAAGCCATGAGGAACTACCAGCAACAAATGACACCGTTTGCAAAAGCTCTTTACAAGTGTGTGAACACTCCCACAGCTGTCTCTGTTTGCTGACCTAAGTCTCTCTTTCAAACATGCATAGACGCTTAAAATCTGCCAACCATCTGCTGGCGCAGACAACTTTGACCCTATTATATAATGACAACAAGAGTAAAAAAAACAAAAAAAAACCCCAGAATTTAACTTTTCTTTTGTGTTTTTTCACCTATGAAAGCTAAAATCATGTGTGAAACAAAGTAATTCCTCATGATGACAGAATAGCAATTTTAGAAGTATAACTTGGTTTTTACTTCTATATAAATTTAGGAGATATATATATATATATATATATATATATCTCCTAAATTTATATAGAAGTAAAAACCAAGTTAAAATCAAGTGCTGGATTGACAACTTTGCATTATTAGCCTCTAAACTCTGTCCCTATCTTCCCCCTACCCTACCCTCCAACAAAATCGAGGGTATAACTCAGTAGCAGTAGATACTGAGACTTCCCGTTAGAGAGTACCAGTGTATTTTGAAAAAGCTTCTAAATAAAATCGGGCACCTTGCCTCATCTCCATCAGGAGATTCTGCCCCTCTGATTAGGATAAACTGCTCTAATCCTGAGATAGAGGTCAGCTGTTACCTAAGGCATAGATGAGGAAAGTGAGATTTAGAAAAGTAAAATAACTCTATCAAGTTCTGGTTTTCCTGGCCTTCAAAATTAATGGTGAAAGTGGGATGAGAATGTTGAGCTTCTAGAGTCAAATCAGGACCTCTTTCCACCAGATCACTGACTCCTTAGCGTGGGTGCTTAAATGAGGACACCACAAGACAAGTGCTTTTCCTGTTCATTACAGGTTCACGGTCAATGGAGATAAATACAGTAAACCGAGGGAATCTAGTATTCGCTTCCTTCAGCCGCTTGCTCTTTTATTGAGTATTTCTCTGCCTTCTTCCAAGTGAGTGGTAAAATAACCAACTCAACTAGGCTTAGGAAAAATCACACATCAATAGAGCATTTATTGGCATTAAAAATGGAAAAGTCCAAGACTTAGATCTTAGACACAGCTGCACCCAGAAATTCAGACAATATCCCCAGAATTCAATCAATCTCTTTCTTTCTCTGTCTTTCCTTCTCTCATTTGTTTTTTTTCTTTTTTTCTTTTTTAAATGTAGGCTTCAGACAACCCCTTCTTCCTGGTGGTCACCAACTCATCCAAACTTATCTTCTAGCCAAATACCTCCAGCGGAGAGAGTGTTTCTGATCCTATAGTCTTTAAGCAAAAGCCCTGGATTGCCTCTCATTGGTTCAGCTTAGGTATATGCCTATTCCTTAGCTAATCACAGTTGTCTGGAAGTAGTATATGGTGATTGGCTAGGTCTGGGTCACATGACCACCCAAGGAGGCCAGAGCTGTCATCTTCTCCTGTACAACCATTGGGTCTGAGAATGGAGTAGGTATGGGCCGGCTTAAGACAGGAGGGCCTGGGTAATTGATGCAAAAGCAATTGTTCCATGCTTAGTCTTTGTCTTTGATAGTGACAGCTCTCTAAAACCACTCTGCCTGGTAGTATTTCTTACTATGCAAATCGCTAGTATTCGTGAGACTGAGAGAAAGTTCTAGACTATTTAGAACTGTTTAGTATTTTCCTGTAGAATTCTTCCCTGCTCCTTGGAACTCCTTTAATATGGATCTGTATAACAGGACCATGAACTATACAGCCCTCATTCATGACTTTGAGTCTAAGCCATCTGTGGGCTCCACTGTGTTTTCACCTGCCAGACACATGATGTGTGTGTATGTGTGCATGCACATTCACACACGTGTGTTTCTGTCTCTAGAGCTACGTCTGTTACCCATTCTGGTCAGAGACTGCGTGGCTTCAGCTAATTATGTGGTAAGATTTGTTGAGAATTGGCAGCACTAGAATTGGATCAAAAAGCATTTAATAACTCTACTTGTTCATTTTCTATTTCTGATAATCAGACAAACAAAAGAACAAACACTCCTGGGGATTTTCGGTGATGAACCTGAGTCTTTGGAAGCCCTTACAATTTACTCAGCAGGTCATCAATTCAAGACTACCTGATGTCTTTGGCTTAAATGTTTGGGTTTTTGTATTCTTCAAGACTTTTTCTTTTGGCAATCAGTCTGTCTCTAGGCTTTGGCATAATAGTAATTATTTGGTTTCTGGTGTAATGATTTAAATTAATTCCACAAACATTTATTGAAAATCTACTATGTGTAGGCCCCATGGTAGGCCCTTGAGATATGAATTCACAACACAAAATTCCTGGCCCCAGGAAGCACCAGATTTATTAAGGTGAATTAGGAAGGGAGTGATCTGAGCAGATGCCCCAAAAGCTACCTGCTGAATAGCGTTAAATAGATACTCAAGCAATTGGAATAGAATGTTAATGAATTAATTAAACCAGTATTTCTCATGCACCAGGCAGTCTTCTTGGCAGTGGGCATGCGACAGTGAGGTAGACGAGACCCCTGATAGTATAAAGCTTGCCTTCTAGTGTAAGAGACAGACAGGCAAACCTAATAAACGAATGCACGGTGACAGCCTTGGTAAATGCTATGAAGGATGTAAATGGGATCTGGAGAAAGGGCAGTCAGGAAAGGGCTCTTGGAGGAGGTGCTATTTAAAGTGACTTCCAAAGTGTGAGAGACCAGCCATGCCAAGAGCCAGTGGAAGAACATTCTAGTCAGGAGGAACAGGAAGTGCAGAGTCTCCAAGGCTGAAAGAGATGGCTGGGTTCAAGGTTAGAGTGGCTGGAGGGTAGTGAGCAAGAGAGAGGGTGACACGTGATGAGTCTGGAGAGAAAGGTGGGGGCCTTTTTTCAGGGCAGACAGGGTTTGTGGAAAAAACAGCATATTCTGCAGATATGATTAGCTCAGAAAGGTTTGAGAACTAGGGATCCCCTCCAGGGTGAGGACTAGACCTCACCTTAGACCTTCTCAGTTCTCATACAATATTCTCCCTGTTCAGGAGAGTTTCTTTATTTTTATTGAGGACTAATGAATATATAATAAACTGCATGTGTTTAAATTGTTCACTTTGATAAGTTTTGATGCATGTGTACACCTGTGAAACGGTCACTACAATCAAGATAGTGAATATCTTCATCACTCCAAAATTTCATCCTGTTCCTTTGTCATCTCTCCTTCCAGCCCCTCCCTTCCTGCCTTCCCCAAGGCAACCACTGATCTGCTTTCTGTTTCTATACATTAGTTTGCCTTTTCTAGAATTTTATATAAATGGAATTGTGGAGTAGGCAGAGTTTCTTTTTATAGCCATCAAGCCTACACAGAATACGAGTCTTCTAATCTTTTTTTTTCCATATGTCTTTTGCGTCTGAAAAGACTCTTAAAAGTCATTTAACAACAAATAACCTCTTTTTCTATAGTCGAGGTCCAGAACATGTGTTTGCTTGACTCTTGAGAATTGAGGGATTTTGTGACTTAAAAACATGAAGTATTCTTCTTCTTTTCTTCTCTCCATTATTATTTGGGAACATATGATTGACCTAGAAAAGATAAAAGAAGGTGAAAATGACAAAGATTGGGGAGATGGAGAAAATGTGATGAAGAGACATACCAAGGGATGATGCTGCTTAACGGTCCTGCTCCCAGAAATAAGATGCGGGGGTGACCAATTTTCGGCAATTAAATAAAATGCATTTCGCTAAAATTGGGTTTGACATAATTTCATCTCTGATGACTTAGAACAGCCTCGGGGTCATCATGAACATCCATGTGGGGAATAGGGATGCGAGAACTCATTCGGGGAACACATCCGTGAGCTGACGCAGATATGCTCCTAGCCCTCTCCAGTAAGAGTAGGGAACGTCTTCATTTATATCTTGTTTATTATACGCAATTTGCTCTTTTCTTCCTTGCTTCCAGAGAATTTGGAAGATGCAGAGCAGTGTAACGTATGACTTTTAGTTGCAAGAGCAAACAGAAGCTTATTTATCCATTCGTTTATCTAGTAAACCCTTATTAAGCACTTCCCATCACCAAGATACTTTTCTAGGTACATGATGCTGTGGGTTCAATTCCATACCACCACAATAAAGCAAATATCACAATAAAGCAAATCACGTGAATATTTTTTGTTTCCCAGTGCATATAAAAGTTGTTTACACTATATTGTAGTCTGTTAAGTGTACCAGAGCATTGTGTCTAAAAAAACGTACATACCTCGATTAAAAATACGTTACTGCTAAAAAAAAAAAAAAGCTAAACATCATCTGAGTGAGTCTTAAACATTTTGTTGGTGGAGGGTCTTGCTTTGCTGTTGATAAAAATGCAATATCTGTGATGTGCAATGAAGCAAAATGCCATAAAACAAGGCCTGCCTGTCCTGGGTATATGGTCGTGGGCAAGACAATTATTTCACTCTCTATATTTGCCCGTATGTGTTTGTGTGTTTGAGCATGGTTCACTGGGAGTTGTTAAATGTATCATTAATAGATTATAAAATATGAACGCTGACCCTGACTTTGGTGAACCCACAATGCGATATAGAGTTGTTGATGTATGCTTGAAACCTATATAATTTTATTAACCAGTGTCACTCCAATAAATTTAATTTAAAAATGCCCATACTCTTTGATCCTCTAATTTCACTAGTAGAAATTTATCTTAGAGGTGTGCTCACCCAGGCGTACAAAGATGCATTCGTAATGAAACTCATGTGGTCTTATTTGTTGTTGCTAAATGCCCATCGAGGTAGGACTGATGAAACACGTCATAATACATACTTCTATTGAATACTGTGCATTTATAAAAAAGAACGAGGTTGATTTATCTGTATTGACACTGAACAAACCCTTAGAGATACAGTTCGGGGGGAAAAAGCAAGAAGCACAGCGGCATGTGTGATTGGCTTCCGTGTGTCAGTAGGACGGAATGAAGGCCATATGTGTGCTGTATAAAGAAACACCAGACACTTAAGATGTGAAAAGTTGCTGCTGGTCAGGAGAGCTAGGATGGGCAAATGGTGACCTCTTTTAATCATTTTAAATACTTACAATGTGCACGCATTTGATTTTCGGTTTTGTAAAACTAGCTTTTAAAATAGGTAAGTAGATAAAATAAGTAAGTAAAGGATGCACATAGGCTTTCTAATATTTAGCTTGAGGTGTCTTATAATGATTTTATGCAAATATCTCCTCATGTCACTATTCTGTCTCTCTTCCCTCTTTACCATGCCTTGAATGAAACAACCAGAAGGAGGGCATCCCTGAAAACAAACCCTCTCGGAAGAGTCCCCTACTGCCAGTGAAATTAATGATTCATTAACTGCTTCTCAGAACCCCAGGGAAAATATGGATGCCCCCATGTGCCTATATCCTACTTGGAAGGTGACGATCCCTTGGGTCACTGAGGGTGGGCATCTGTGAACCAGGTGGGGACAGGATGACTCAGCTCAAAAGAAGAGGATCTCTGTGTTCGGGAGCTGGACAAGGTGGTGGTAGAACTTCACAGAACCCAGAGATCTCAAACCCAGGCTTAGGAGAAGGGAGAACAGAGACAGTCATAAAGTGATGGAATTTCCTCCTCTGTTTAAAAACACCAGTAGATTAAAAGAGTGAGAAAAGAAGATGGGCTGATTCCAGACAGAAATACTGAAGTAAGCCCCTTGGGCAATTGCATCCATCTATCCATCCATCCATCCATCCATCCATCCATCCATCCATCCATCCAACAAACATGAACTAATACTTTCTTTGGTACAGAAATTTCCTTTGCTGCACGCTGGCCATGTGATGTGGGAACATTGAGACCAAGTCACTGCCTTCAGCGAACCTTTAATTTCATGCTGGGGAGACAGCACATGTCAAACAATGTCACAGACATATATATAATTATAAACTGCGATAGAGATTACTGAGGAAACTGGCAGAATGAAACAGATGGCCCTTATCATGTCATAAGAGCAGAGGAATTCTCATTCACCTGGATATTTAGAAGCCTGCTAATATTAATAATTAATAACATCATCTCCACTTTACAGCTGAGGACACTGAGGGGCAGACGGATGAAGCTGCTTGCCCATCACAGCGAGTATGGGCAGAGTTAAGATTTGAACAAATTAATGCAGGGCTAAGGCTTAAAGAGAGACTGAGTATGCACGATGGGGTATTTTAGCTGTAAAATTCGAGATCTTCCTGTGCTCAGCAGTGAATAGCAAGCAGAGATCTATACGCACAAAGATTAGTCTAGTTTCTCTGGTGACATTTAGAGTATTAATTTGGGACACAAAGGACCCTAAACCATATCGACTCCCCATTGTTAAATGAGGAAGGAACCAGACAAAATAGACACAAGTCTAGACACAAGACTTGGGGTTTTTGTTTTGTTTTGTTTTGTTTTGTTTTGTTTTTGTCATTGTAAAAATAATGTGACAAACTGGTAGGGTCAGGAGCAAAATTAGTGGCTAAAGACTGAAGTGTCTACCTGCATTTATTCTAGCCCCAAAAGCAGCAATGAGGGATAAAGAATGCAGTGTTTTTCCCCTCGAGGCACTTGCAACGTGAAATTAGGATTCTTAACCTTTGCTTGTGGACAGACACCAAGGTATCAACATGCCCTCTGAAATGGGGTGCTGCACAATGTTTCTGGGGGGAAGTCTCCATTCCTTTCTTTTTCTCCTGGAAGGATATGGTGCAAAAAAAAAAAAAAGTATATGAAAAACTGCTCTTCTCAAAAAGCCAAGAAACTGTGGTTCCCTATCTTGAGACATTTGGCAAATCTCATTTCCCTACAGATGTTGTTGGACATAAATTGATGGTTTCAAGAAGCAAATAGAATATTCTGCAATGCTCAGTATTAAGGAGTTCAATGTGATCAGATGGGGCTTTGTCAAATTGAAGTATTTGAATTAACTTACACTGGAAAAGTGAAAGTGTAAAGCTTTGCTTTTCTTCCAAGCTAATCAATGAAGATTAATATTCTATGGGAACCTGATTTTGCAGATGGAGCTGAGCTGCACCGTTTTTTTTTTTGTTGTTGTTGTTGTTTTTGTTGTTTTTTTTTTTACCACTTTTTCTTCATAGTAAATAAATCATTTTTATTATACTGTATGAATTTACTCAGCTCTTTTAATAGCCTTTGTAAGAATAATGCTTCCTTTGATTATATTACATTTTTAAATGTGTGCTGTGTGTAATACAATTCTGCTGTTGGGGAGAGGAATCGGAAGGCATATAAGAGTCGCTGAATATATCAGCTTTACCAGCTTGTTCCCTGTGTTTTAAACCAGACAAGGAAATGTCTAGGCATCATGGGAGTTTTAGGAGTAAATTTCTGAGTATTTGCTTGGATAAAAATGGTTCCTACCTGTGTCTAATATAAAACTTTTTCTACTGGGAAAGATTAGATTAATCTGAAAGGACTTGGTCTCTGTAAAACTAAGCTGGTTGTTACTTTGTACCTTTTTATCTTCAAGGTGCTGGCAAATTTGTTTGATTTTTTTTTTTTCCCCCAAAGAGGGAAATCAACTTTATAATTCCAGGACTAACATCCACATGTATAAATTGATCAGCCAATTGAAAAGCTGCTGACAGGTTGACTTAGAATGCACTGCAAGTGGCCTCATTCACAAATGATAAACTGACTTCTCACCTTGCATTCTTGGAGGTCTAACCCTTAAAGGACAGATATAGCTTGACCTATAAAAACTATACTTCACATGAGACAAGCAGAGAAAGGAAGGGAGGAACGAGGGAGGGAGGAAAGGAAAAGAGTGATCTCTTTCCGGCCGATTTATAGCAGAGCAGCCATGGTAATGCGTGATGGCAGCGGCACAGATCAAATCTTAAATTATTAGTTTCTCATGAGAATCACTCAAACTTTACCTACGTCTTTATTTATCTTATACACAGCCAATAAACTAATCCTCTTAGCGCATTTCGTCCATCAAATCACTCTCATGTTCAGAAACTTTAATTGCTCCACATACAGTTATGGAATTTGAAAAAGGTGTTTGAGTGTGATAATTTAAGGTGCTCTTAAATCTAGCCTCAACATATACACTCTGTGTGTGTTTGTGTGTACATGCATGCGTCAAAGTAATAAGCTCCTGGGACCTTGATTCAGAAGACTCAGGTGTCAGCTCCGTTTCTGCAACGTGTTGTTAGTTGTATGACAAAGATCGCTCATCTTTCCTAGGTCTATATTTTGTTTTCTTTGTAACGTGGATACTAGTAATAATAGAAATAATAGTGACGATAGCAACATAATGCTAATTAACTAGCATTTGGATCGATGGGGGAGGAGAATCAAGAGGCCATCTCGGCCAGTGCTTCCACCCTCTAAGGGGTCACCTGTGCTTTTGATTGTTACATAAAGTCGCATGGAGTTCCAAAAGCATGACTCCCAATCTTTTTTGGATAAGAGTATTTGGGGGGACTTTGGTGGACTGTTTTATCACATAGTTAAAAAGAGAAGACTGTGGTAAAATATTTAGACTGTAAAGCTGTTTACAAAGCAAACAGTCAAAGTTCCTCTCTTTCTTCGCCACCCTCCACTCCACGCCTTTCCTGTTGACAGTATACCACCAAGGCACTATCTAGATATATATCAGATATCTATCACTTTCCATCTAGATATGTACCAGGTGGGACCCTATGTCTTTGCTGTCATTTGACCACTGAGACCTATAAAAACAGTGATGTATTCTGCTTCAACTGAATACACATCCACATTATGAATGTATGAATGCATATTATTTTAACTCGGAGGAACATCCTATAGTCTCTTATGATTCTATTTCCTTCCACTCAAGGAATACGTTTGGGAGATCTGCACGTCAAAATGTGTAGATCTGTTTTGTTCCATTTAAGGCTGGTTCCCTCTATTATGGCTGTGTCCTCATTTATTTGTATATTTGCTCCCTCATTGATGGATATTATGTGTCCCTCCCCACTCCCGAATTTTCATAATAATCAGCAGTGCTATCTGACCATCTAAGGACATAGGTGAATTTTTATGTAGGATATATTCCTAGAAGTAGAAGCCTTGAGCCTTTTTAAAACAATCACCCATTGTGCCTTTCGCATGGTGACTGATAAGTAAATTAATTTGTCATTGTATGACCAATAATGAATATATCCTGAGACTGGGCCACCTTAAGGAAAAAAAAATAGAAAACACTTTGAATGTTCAACTCTAAATTGTACTTAAGAGATGAGTTAGTTTTTCAGAAGCAAAGCATTCCTTATGTCGTGTTCAGAAAGTTGCAAAATACAAAACAATTAGAGAAGTGATATGTGTGTGTTTGTGCACGTGTACACATGTGTGCATGTACCCACATTTTGTACATTTTATGTCCAAGCTAGTATGAAAAATATGAATACTTAGGAGAGCTGCCATTTTGCTGTGGAGATCCAAGGTCATATGTTGAAATGAGCTCTACATTTCTACCCGTGGAAGCAAGTGCAGGATCACTGTACCCTTTAATAAAGGCGTAGAAATGGACCATGCAGTCTGCATCAAAGCATGAGTGAGTGCTATTCATTTTAAAAGGCACTCAAGCACTGTGAAAATTAGCACTGGAACATGGCTCCAAATGAAAGTGACACCATGGGCCTAATGAGAAACCAAATGCCGTATATTCATCTCCTCCAGCCCAAGATCTTTCTCCTCTGTCACGTGAGTGGTTCGGAAGCACCTTTTCCTCCTGGGCACAGTCTCTTCAAGGCTGAGATGTGTCTTGCCCTCGCTTCCCCTCTCTGGCTGGAAATGAGAGTTTAAGCCACAGTGGAATGCCCTGGTATCCGGCAACGGCATTCTGTCAACGTGCCCATCTCTATCTTTCTTTCCTGCTGTCTTTAACTTTCGGTGTGTTAACCATCATGGTTTGCAAACAGCCAAAGCCAAGCAATGAATGCACCCTGTTTGTTGGTTTGGTTTGCTTTTGAGCAAACCAAAATTTTGAACATTTTCTGTGTGGGGAAGGGTCACTTGGCCATGAAGCTAGTACAGTTAGGACTTGGAGAAGAGAGTCAAGGTTGCAGATTGGGTAGGGGCTGGAAGACGGTAGCAAAGCATTTGCTTAAAAATCATGTGTTCCATAATGTTCCTCCAATAAGGGTCCAGAAGATATTTTCTTTTTAGCATTCGGTACCATGCCTCCCATGAAAACAAACAAACAAAAAAACAACAAAAAAAACTTGTTATGTTTACTTTACATTATTGATGAAAACTCCAGGTGAGGGCTGGACATTCCCGCAGTGATGAATCTTTAGAATGGTCCCCAATCCTTTATGGAAAAATATTTTTTTGAGCACTTGCTTATGTGCCAGGAATGTTAGCTATATGGCAGTGAATAAAACATACAAAAGTTCTCCTCATGGAGCTTCCATTACAATGGAACATAAAAGCTAATAGTATCATCTGAGGTGTCTACTGCTCTGTAACAAATTACACCAAAACTTAGTGTCTAGAAGCAGCGCACACTTACGACCTCCTAGTGTCTGTGGGTCAGGGATCCGGATTAGTCTCTGTTTTACAGTAAGGTTTGGCCAAGGCAAAAGTCACATCAAGGCTCTACTAGGGGAAGAGCCACCTCTGAGCTCTCTCAGGTGGCTGTGGGTGGGCCTCAGAACATCTGCTACCCACCCCCACTGGCATGGACCACTCTAGAAGTCTGCCTCATGGCAAGATTCCTGGTCCCACCCAGAGGTCAACTGAAGAGAGAATGAGAGGGGACACCGACATGAAAACAGTCATTTTATGACCTCATCTCGAAAGCGACATTCCATCACCCCTGCTTTATTCTTTTCATTGGAAACGAGTCAGTTAATCTCGCCCGCCCTCAAAGGGAGAGAGTCACGCAGGATGTGGATCATTGGAAGTCATCTTAGACGCTTCCTACCACATTCGTTACATGTCTACCCAGGGAAACACTGAGAAAAGCATAAAACAACAATGACGATAATGGCCAGTGCCATTTATCGAAGACTTAGTATTGTGACAGGTTCGTATTAAGAATAATGAAAATAAAAGCTCACATTTATTGAGCAACCACCGTGTGCCAGGGACTGTGCTAAGTGTTTTAGGTTCCCCTTCTCATTCAATGCTCACAACAGCTCTCAATCCATGGGTGCTATTCAGAGTTCGTTTTACAGATGACGATGCTAAGGCACAGACAGCAATGATTCTAAAATCCCCTCTCCGTGGGATACACCATTCGTCCACATTTTTGTCCCATTCGCCAACCATATGTTAGGTCTAGATTCATTTCCTCCCCCTTCCTAAATGTCCAGAAAGAGAGAAAACTCAGATAACTGGGCAACCGAGTCCTTACTCTCCTCATTGCTCTTTTGCCTCTGAAAGCCTAGGGATGAGGGTAATTGCCCTGAGCCAGTCATGAGGAGTCATCCGACGTACTTTTACGGCAAAGGTGTTATATTTCATGGCTACGGTTTTCAGCGGGGCTGGCAATGTAGCCGCCACATGAACCAAACTCTGCTCTTCCCAACTTCTCCTCCCACAATAGTTTGTTGGCATGAAGCCTCACTTCACAAGCAAATAAATAATAGCCAGTAAATAGTTAAGCTCTGAATCTGTTGCTGCCCTAGCAGCAACATTTCCATTCAGTGAGTCCACTGAACCTTTTAGAAAAGAAAATGAAAACTCATGACACCAGTCAGAGGCTGTGGGAATAGGAAAATGCGATTCATGTGACTTGGTGGATCACCAGTGAAGGTGCCATGAGCTGGTTCCTCAGATAGCACTCTACTCATTTTTAAGGCAAATGGGGACAGAGAGGGCCCTGCAGAGGCCCAACATGCATTTGGCTGATGGTTACGACCACCTCCCTTGTACCAGGCACTGTGCTGGGCACGGACACATGATGACGCACAGGACCTGTCTAGACCATCTTCTCAAGGCTTCTACAGTCTTCTACAGGGAGAGGCCACCGATGATTTAAATCATGCATGATATTTGCTAGGCAGAGGAAGTTTAAGATTCTGTGGGAAGACACAGTTGAGAGGAATAAGGCAGGGAAGGCTTCTCAAAAGACAGACTGTCTAAGCTGAGAGCTAGATGTCAAGGGAGAGTCAGACAAATAAAGACAAAAAAGAGGACAGTTTGCCAAACATTAAGAAAAAAAATACCTCACGTCAACTGAAATGGTGCATCTGCACCACTGCAAGGAATTCACTGTGCTAAGGAAAAGACAGCAAAGAAAGGGATAGAGAGAAAAGGAGGAGAGGTTACTGGTTGGAAAAGTAGCCAGGGTTCAGATCACAATGGGGCTTTTAAGTAACATTTTGTATTTATAGCAGGTGCATTGATGTGTTTTAAACCAGTGGTAAAAGCTATCCTCTCAATGAACAGCCTCGCTCTTTCTTTTTTTTAGAGACTTTGAGAAACATTTTTTAAACAATGCTAATATATTAGCAACTTTAATAGTCGATGTTTCTGTAAGCCATACGGACGTAGATGGGAGTTGGTACCCATGGTTATTAATGGTTAAGAGCACAGTTTCTGGAATCAGAGATATACAAGTTAGAATTCTAGCTTATTCGTTTGCATAATGTTTGACTGCAGGAAAATGGCTTAGCCTCTAAGAATCTCCATTACCCCATTGGAAATAGGGCCATAATAATAATACCTTGATGGTATTAATTCTATAAAGATTATATTAAATTTCTGTGCTGCGTAGCAAATTACTACAAACTTAGAGTCTTATAACAGCACATATTTATTATGTCACAGTTAATGTGGGTCAAGAATTTGGGTATAGCTTAGTTGGTTCCTCTGTTTAAGGTCTCACAGACTACAATCAGGCTATCAGCCAAGACTGGGTTCTCATCAGAGCCTTGCCTGGAGCAGGATCTGCTTCCATCTCTGTTAGGTTGTTGGCAGAATTAATTTCCTGTGGCTGTAGGATGCATGGCTTCTTCAAAGCCAGAAATGGAGAGAAAGGGGGAAGAGAGAGACTCCAGCAAGAGAAATGTTATAGTCTTATGTAATAATGTACCTGTTATCACAAACATCTCATCCCCTTTGCTATATTCCACTGGATGGAAGCAAGTCCCATCTCCCGCCCACGCTCAAGGGGAGGAGCTTACACAGAGATGTGAAGACCAGGAGGCGGGGGTGTGTGTGGAAACCATGCAAACATCTGTACACCTCAAGTACCTGGTACAATCATGTACATAAAGAAAGAATGAAAGGGATTAGCCTGATGCCCAGTATACAGAGAACTTACTCAAATCTATTAACTGTTGTTATCATTAGCATATGATTTGAGGACAATGTGACAGACCATTTCTGTGGTTTGGATAACAAAAACTTATTGAATGTACCAGACTGGTCAGTTCTGTTGGCCAAATACTAATGAAAGAGAGGTCAAGGTCACCTTTCTCAGGCAGGGCATTTTGTAGATGAATAAAACCCACCATCTATAAAATAACCTGCACAGGAAGTTAGGTTATATATTGTTATACTCTGTCTCTGAGGATCCAGTAATAAAAGGATACTAGAAAATGAAGAGCAAAGCAAATGGAAAAAAAAATAGCAAACAGAAAGGAGGTATAAGAATATAAATCAGTGAAATTGAATACAGAGGAGCAATAAAGAAAATCAATCAAACCAAAACTGGTTCTTTTAATGTATAAAAAAAAATGATAAATTGCTAGTGAGGCAGACAGAAAATATGAGATGACAAAAATTATAAAAATACACATATTAATAAGGTAATAAGGAAATATCATAAACAATTTATGTACATTTATTCAACAACTTAGATGGAACAGACTAATTCTCTAAAAATCATTACCAAAAATTCACCCAAGGAGGTTAAAATAACTTCCTAAAACAAAAATGTATAGATCAAATGATATCCCTGGTTATTCTACCAAACATTTAATGTTAAAAAAACAAACAAACAAACAAAAAAAAACAACAAAAAAAACACCACTAATAGTACACAATTTCTTTCAAAAACAGAAATGGAGGAAATACATACCAAGTCACTTTATGAAGCCAGAACTAATCCAATACCAAAAGCAGACAAAGGACCTACAAGAAAAAGAAACTATCTCTCCTGAAGATAGACAAAAAAATCCTCAACAAAATATTAACAAATCAGGTCCAGCAATATATAAAAAGATTAACATAGCACAACCAAGTGGAGTTTACCTTGGAATAAAGGCTAGTTTAATATTTGAAAAATTGAAGTAGTTTACTGTATTGATATAATAAAGAAGAAAAATAACACATGAATCTATAAATCAATGCTTTAAATATCTGAAAAAAGTGAATATACACCAATGACAAAAACTTTTAACTTATTGAGACTAGCAGGGAACATTCTCAATCTGATAAAGGCCATCTACAAGAAACCCTATAGCTAACATCATACTTAGTGCTGAAAGTTCAAATTTTTTTTCCATTGGATCAGGAACATAGAAATAAGGTCTACCTCTCACCACTCCTAGACAACACTGTCCTGGACATATTACTCAGAATAAGGTCAGAAAGAGAAATAAAGAGTATACTGATTAGAAAGGAAGAAATCAAAGTGTACCTATTTACAGACAATATCATTATCTATTTAGGAAATTTCAAGAAAGCTCTAAAGCCTCTTCAAACTAATCAGTGAGTTTATTAGGGTTGCAGGAATCAAGGTCAAAACACAAATATCACTTATAGATATATCTACTAGCAAAGAAAATTTGGAATCCAAAACTTAAAAATAAATTATTTACAATAGCTCCAATTAAATGAAATACCTAGGTATAAACACGTGTGTAAAGGATTTTATGATGACAATTATTTTTATGATGAAATTAATTAAAGAAGATCTAAGTAAATACAGAGGCATACTGGGTTTATGGATTAGAAGACTCGGCATAGTAGAAAAATGTTAATTCTCCACAAACTGACTTCAAGATTTAACATAATACAAATCGAAGCCCAGCAGATTTTTCTGAAGGTATAACATAAGAATCCTAAATCTTATACGTAAAGACAAAGGAACTAGAATATCCAAAATAAAGAAGAACCAGGAATAAAGTTAAGTAAGCATATTTTATATATTTTATTTACTAATCTTACAGTAATCATGATAGGGCAGGATTGGCAAAGGACAGACATACAGAAAAATGGAACAGAATAAAGGATCCAAAAGTAGACCCATGGCAGTACACTACGTAATCTAATCCTGGAAGAGGTACAGAATGGGGAGAAGTGGTTTTCTTTCCAACGAATGGTATTGGAATAAATGGAAATCCATATGCAAAATATATGAAACTTGACCTACATTTCATATGTTATACAAAAATTAATTCAATTTGGATTATAGATCTAAATGTAAAATGAAGAACTACAAAAATTTTAGAAGAAAACACAGAAGAAAACATTCATCTGCTGGGGATAAAAAAGAGTTTTTAGACACAACACCAAAAGCACAACTGGAAAAAAAAAAAAGATCCATTTGACTTAATATTTTTTTAAATTATCTGCAAAGGATTCTGTTAAAGGCAAGGAACAAACTGGGAGAAAATATTTGCAAGTCGCCTTTCTGACTAAGGACCAGTATCTAGAATATGTAATAAACTCTCAAAACTCTAAAGCAAGAAAAAAGACAACCGATGTTAAAAAATAGGGACAAATTTTGAGTGGAAAATTCACCAAAGAGAATAGTCATAAGGCAAATAAGTACATGGAAAGATGTTTAATATCAGTAGCTATTTGGAAAAATGCAAGGTAAAACCAGGATGAGATATCACTACAACACTTAGTAGAGTACATAAGAGTGAAAATACAATATCTATTGCTGCTGAGGATTTAGAAAAAAAAGATTTCTCATATATTGCTGGTGAGGATGTAAAATGGTACAGTCTCTTGGAAAACATTTAGACAGCATATTACAAAGTTAAACATGTACTTATCACACAGTCAGAGCAAGCCCAATCTTGGGTTTTTACCCAGAGAAATGAAAATTTTGTTCATGCAAAAATTTATAAGTACTGTTAGTAGCAGCTCTATTCCTAATAGCCAAAAACTGGAAATGACTCAGATATCTTCAAATAAGTGAATGGGTAAACAAACGGTAATGGAATATTACCCAACAGTGAAAAGGAACAAACTATTAATACATGCAATAACTTGGATACATTTCAAGGGTAGTATGCTGAGTGAAAGAAGCCAATCTCAAAAGATTACATACTATATGAATCCATCAATAATATTCTTGAAAAAACAAAGCTATAGGGATGGATCCCAGATCAGTAGTTGCCAGGGGTAAAGGGTAGGACATAGTAACCACAAAGGAGTAGCACAAGGTATTTTTTGGGGTGATGGAACAATTCCATTTTCTAACTGCAGTAGCAATTACAAGAGTCTATACATCAATCATGTTAAAGTTTATAGAATTGTACACTCAAAATGTTGTTTATACTATATTAAACAATAAAATAAAATAAATATAATCCACCAATCAGCAAACTGTATGAGGATAGAGCCCTTATATATTTTCATTGTTTTACCTCTGGCCCCCAGCATAGACCCTGGCAAAAATCACACAGTTAAAATTATATGTGAATCGAATAAATAAAATAATAAACGATCATTTGTAAAGATCCATATGTGAAGAGCTCGTCTTGGCGAAATAAAGTACCTTCTTGGACATCTGTATTTATATTTACCTACTAATACTTGTAGACAATAGATCACTTGTAGTTAATAAGGTGTACTGTTTTTTTTAAATTTGCAATATAAAGAGGCCACTGATAGGTTTTACAGAGGAGTTGTGGGGGTGGGGGTGGCCACTCAGTCCAGTTTCTTTTCTAAGATCACACCACATGCATGTGAGAGTAGAAAAGGCCAAGAATGGAAGCTGTATATTTTCACCAGTGCTACATCAATGAATATTATTCTACACATAGTTTTGTGCATATGTTATCTGTCTATCTAATTCTAAAACTGGAATTACAAGGTCAAAGAATACGTATATTTAGAAGTGTTGTACATACAACTACGTGACCCTCCAAAATGGTTATGATGTTTTATACTTTTACCAAGTATCAGGAGAGATGCAATACATGTTGATATAGTATCTGTAATTTGAAGTATGCACTGTATATTTCCTTAGTAATTTCTTCCCTCCCTCCCTCCCTCCTTTCCTCCCTCTCTTCATTCCTTCCTTCCTTGTAATAATAATAACTTGTAGGTTTTTTTTCAAAGACTTCTAATAATGTCTTCTCCTAAGGGGTAGCATAATATACCCAGACTTCCTAGCCCCCTTCATATCCTATCCCAAAATGTAAACATCAAAATGATCCAGCCTCCTCCACCCGCTGACCAAAAAAAAAATAATAATAAAATAAACACACAAACTCCTCACCACATAGAGAAAAGGCAGCTGACTGTAGTACAAAGGTTGCTGATATGAAAGCTGTACTTTCCATTAAAAACAGCTAGTGTGTATCCCATTTCTGCTGTATAACTCTGATTCATAAATTACTAAAGTGTATTCCTGAGGAATAAATATTTCACCAGCCAGTGACAGACTTATGAGCTAATTAAAATCTGAGCCCTAGAAGAAGTGGAGCCATTAGCTCGATTCACAGGACTGGAAAGTGTGCGGCTGGTCACTGACTCAGAGGTGTGTGTTTACATGTGGAAAGGAGGGGGCTGGCTAATTAAGAAGGATGTTTGGTTTGGGATACAGGAAGCTCTCCGCTGAACTTGAGATACTGATAGAAAATGGAAAGCAGCAACACAGAGGTTTTCTGCTCATGAGAAGTGGGGCGTCAGAACTGCATAGTGTATAGGGTTGGGGCTCAGATGACCTGAGTTCAAATCCCAGCTCTGCCACTTAGCAGATGGAGAACTTTAAGTTATTGGCTCAATATTCCTCAACCTCAGCCTCCTCATCTGTACAATGAGCATAGAAAGACCATTTTCATAGGGGCACGAGTATTCACTGAGATAATGTATTTAGATCACTAGCAGAGTGGCAAGCACGTAGTCGCTCAATTAACGTAACTCTCACCAGCACCAACTCTTTTATGTATGGAAAGTCATCTTTAAAAGTCCAGGTTGATTTTTCTTTTTTTTGAGGGGGGAACGGGGGGTTAAAAATTCCTAACCCCTTGGACTATAAGCAGTTTTCCGGCATAAAGTGTTTTATTGCTTTGGAAAATAAAGATAACACATGTTTTTGGAGCACTTATTATGTACCATGTCTGGGATGGTTCTAAGCATCATTAAGTCCACTTTACAGGGCAAGCCGGCATACAGTGTGACGATGGAGCATTTGCTCCAAAGTTCAACCTAAATTAATCTTTTAAAAAGTTTTATTTATTACACTTCCAGCCTCAGACAGTTTTAAGAGGTGGCCTCTGATTTGATTTCCATAGTCTCGAGGGAGGTAATCTAATTGTTCCTTCCTACACTCCTTTGGTCTGAAGAGCTATAGGCAAAGAGAGTGGGTCCTGGAGTAGTATATGATGGCCCTTAGAATTTGCAGTTTTACAGCAAGAAAGTCTATGGGAACTGAGAACACACTTGCCATGTCTTTTTTTATTTGTGGTGTTGTCAACAATATGTAATATTATCCCCTGTACATATCACACTGTGCTTGTTTGGTTGCAAGAAAGGAGATAGAGCCAAAAATAACAATTATGATAATAATATTAAGAGTAGCTAATAGTGTTTCCTGTATGTCAGGTCAGGTTAGAGGCATTTTATACATAATAACTTATTTAATACTATCACTACATGGTGTTGAATACTAGCATCATCACCATTTTGTAGATGCTGTAATACCAAGGTGTGGAAAAATAAATATTTTATCGTTAATAAACAGAGCCATCTTTGTTGACAGGGATTTGCTTACCAGTCTTCTGGGATATAGTATATACGTGTGTGTGTGTGTGTGTGTGTGTGTGTGTGTGTGTTGGGGATGGGACACGGAGTTTGGATAAGGTGAGAGCTGAAGTCAGGGATGAGCTAAATGACAATTCTAGGTGCGATGGTTTCAGATAAGTGTGTAACTAAGGAATGCATAAACTTTTATTTTCCAGTGGACTTTGGATTCTGTACCCTTCAGGAATGGGCTCTTTCCTTCCATATTTTTTTGTAGCCTCATGGAGGCTAGCTTAAGCCTCAATGTATCTCATTAGGATGACCTGGTATAAAAGAAAGATAATTTGCAAGAATATAGGACTTTTGTGCAGCATATTAATCAGGACACGTTGAGTTGCAAGTGACAGAATCACAACTCAAACAGATGTAGGGAGAGGAGAGAGTTTATTGGCTTACATAACTGCAAAGACAAAGAAGAGATTGAGTCCAGGATTACAAATACATACCTGAAATCCGTATTTTTTTTTTTCTCTTCTCTGTTGACATCATTGCTAGGGGCTCAAACAATGCAGCAGTTCTAGGTTTATTTTCCACCAAATAGGGAGCCCTAGTGTGTACTGAAAAAAAAAATGTCAGTCACTTTTCTAGGTACTTTACATTATATATTAATTCTATTATCGCCTTTAATCTTCACAACAACCCTATAAAATAGACGTTATGGTGAACTCTATTTCAGGATGATGATATTTAGGCACAGAATGGTTGTGTCCGTTAGTTACCACTATGTAACAAACAAGCCCCAAAGTTAGTGGCTTTAAAAGATGACCATTTCTTGTTTCTCATGAGTCTTCATGTGGTAATTCTGGTCTTGGCTGTGCTTGCTAATGAGTCTACAGTTGTCAGGTCGGGTGGGTCCTGGAACCTTAAGTGTGCCCTTGGATGAGAGGGCTCGGTTCTGTTCTAAAGTGTCTCTCACATACCTTCACAGGTTAGCCTAGTTCTTATAGTGCGATTAAGAAGCCACAGCAAGCTAGCAAAAAAAAAGGGAGGGGGGGAGGAGTGCTAAAGGTTTTTCCCCACTCCAGCTTGGTTGAGATGTAATTGCCATATAATATTGTATAAGTTTAAGGTATATAGTATGATGATTTAATGCATGTATATATTATGAAATGATTACCATGGAAAGGTTAGTTAACATATCCATCCCCTCACGCAAGCACTATTTGTGTGTGTCTGAAAGAGACAACATTTAAAGATCCACTCTCATAGCAACTTTCAGGTGTATAATACAGTATTGCTAGCTATGTCCACCCTGCCGTATAGTAATCTCCAGAACTAGTTCATCTCATAGCTGGGAGTTTGTAACCTTTGACCAACATTTCCCCATAACCTCCACCCTCAGCCTCTAGCAATCACTATTCTACTCACTATTTCTATGAGTTCAGTTTCTTATTTGTTTTAGATTCCACATGTACCCTACACAGTATTTGTCTTTCTCTGACTTATTTCAGTTAGTGTAATACTTTCGACCTCTTTCTATATTGTTGTAAGTAGCAGGATTTTCTTCTTTTTGACGGATGAATAATATTCCAGGGTGTGTGTGTGTGTGTGTGTGTGTGTGTGTGTGTGTGTGTGTGTGTATGAGACTTAGGTTGTTTTCATGTCTTGCCTGTTGTGAATAACGCTGCAATGAACATGTGGATGCATGTATCTCTTTGAGATAGCGATTTAATTTCCTTCAGATATATACCCCAAAGTGAGATTACTGAATCACATGGCAGCTCTATTTTTAACTTTTTGAGGAATAGCCATACTGTTTTCAGTAGTGGCTGCACCAATTTACGTTCCCACCAATGGTGCACAAGGGTTCCCTTGTCTTTACACCCTCACCCACACTCTCTATAGTAGCCATTCTAACGGGCATGGGGTGATTTCTCATAATGGTTTTAATTTGTATTTTCCTGATGATTAGTGATGCTGAGCAT
Organism: Pteropus medius; assembly: GCF_902729225.1. NCBI lineage: Eukaryota > Metazoa > Chordata > Mammalia > Chiroptera > Pteropodidae > Pteropus > Pteropus medius. The sequence continues at coordinate 8,154,998 of NW_024349798.1, forward strand.
CTTTTAATGTACCTATTAGCCATTTGTATGTCTTCTTTGGAAAGAAATGTCTATTCACATCCTCTACCCATTTTTAATTAGATTATTAGTCTTTTTGCTATTGAGTTGTGTGAGTTCCGTATATATTTTTGATATTACCCCCTTATCTGATATATGGTTTGCATTTGTTTTTTATTCTTTTGCCTGTGGATATCCAGTTTTCCTACCATTTATTAAAATGACTACCCTTTCCTCATTGAGTATTCTTGGCTCCCATGTCAAATATTAGTTGATCTGAGAGGCATGGGTTTATTTTCAGGCTCTTGATTCTGTTCTGTTGATATGTTTATCTGTTTTATGCCAGTACCAAACTGTTTTGAATACTATAGCATTGTAGTATAGTTTGAATTCAGGAAGTGTGATGCTTCCAGTTTTGCTTTTCTTTCTCATGTTTGCTTTGACAATTTGAGGTCTTTCCTGGTTCCACAGCAATTTGGGGATTATTTTTCCTATTTCTGTCAAAACCGCCACTAGAATTTTGATATTCTATAGTTGGCTTTAGGTAATATGGACATTTTAACAATATTAATTCTTTCTATCCATGAACACAGGATACATTTCCATTTATTTGTATCTTCAATTTCTTTAATTGACGTCCTACAGTTTTCAGTGTACAAGGATACTTCTTGTCCTTGGATAAATTTATTCTTAAGTATTTGAATGTCTTTGATGCTATTGTAAATAGGATTGTTTTCCTTTCTTCTCTTTTAGCTAGTTTGTTGTTAGAATATAGAAGTGCAACTGATTTTCATGTATCGATTTTGTATCCTGCAACTTTACTGAAAGCTCTTATTAGCAGTATGTTGTGGAGTTTTTAGGGTTTTCTGTTAGATCATGTCATCTGCAAACAGAGACAGTTTTACTTCTTTTCTACGTGGTTGACTTTTCTTTATTTTTCTTGCCTAATCGCTCAAGGCCTTTTGAGGCTTATCCTTGGAGCAAAATACTGTCATTCACACCCCCCTTTTTGGTCTAGTTCAGATTCAAAGGGTGAAAAAATAGATTGCCATTCATGGGAGGATATTGACAGTCATATAGGAAAACAGCTTCAATAGATAATAGGATGAAGAATTGGGGGCATTTTTGTAATCTTGTTCATTATAGTGATTATGAAACATGCCTAAATTTGCACTTCTAGCTGGAATCAAACCACATAAGTCTAACTCTAGAGCTGAAGTCCTTAACCATTGCAATGTTTCTCATTTCTATTGTTTTCATTGCCTCAACTTAAAAAGTGGCTCCACAGCTGAACCAATCATTTCGGCCAGGGCAATGAAGTATCCTCATTGACCAGGCATGGATCATGGCTGTGCCCGTGACATGAGATGCAGAAGTCAGCCCCACCTGGAGCACAGGTATTGGTAGTAGTATATGGGTAATGACAAAAAGAAAAATTATTTTCAGAAGAAGGAGAAATGGATAGATGTCAGGACATAAGAATAATGTCCCCCATAGAGAAGGATGTGATAAATGTAGCTGGGAGTAAAGTTCGAAGGGGGAAAGTCGTGTCTTAATACTCTTGGATTACAGATGGAGAACTTTGCTCTATTTACTATGGAAGACTGAGGAGTCTAATTAAACTTTAAGTGTAGGCATCTGATGAATAGCTGGATAATGCTGATATGAGAATTAGGAAGATATCTTGTAGGAATGAGGCAGAAATATCAAACTTTGAGAGTCCAGATAGAGTTGTCTGTACTATTTTTGAATTATCAGAGTCTAGCACAACTCCTGGCTTCAAAGAGACATTTATCACACTTTGAAAAAAGGGGTAGATGGTTCGATGGATAGATGGATAATGGTTGTGTGGATTAATGGGTAGATGGTAGAGAGATGGATGGATAGATGTTTGGGTGGATAGACAGATGATAGATGAATAAATCCACAATGAATGAATCTCTCTATCATAGGTTGAACCCTGCATTGCTTTCTACTTCCTGCCTCAAATTTTATTTGCTCGCAATACCAAATTAGATGTACATTTCTCCACTTCCATCTATACCTGACCTATATGCCTTCACCCTTGTGGTTCCTTCTATATGGAATTTATTCTTTTTTTCTGGTTTTATCTTCATTTTTTTGAAGTTCATCATTTTGAAGGCAGTTGAATGGGTTGGGTGCCTTTCTATCGTGCTCTATAATTTTCTGATCATATTTATATTATTACATTTAATACTTCATATAATAATCATTCTTTTATGTGCTTATGAGCTCCTCCAAGTCAGCATCATTGTCATCCGTTTGCCACACCCCACTGTCTAACACAGAGCCCGACCCAAAGAGATTGCATAGTAAATATATTTTAGACGATCGAATGAACGGATTATTAGTCAATGTAAAAGTAACGTGCACTGATAAGAACAGGCAGGGTCTAGGATAGAGATGTAGATTTTATAACCAATGATATTTCCAGTGATCTTTTCCTTGATAAATAGAGGACTGATTAAAAAAAATAGTAAGCAATGTTCTGGAAGCCCATTCTTGGCAACAATCTCTCCTTTGACTATTGCGCTCAAATTTTGTCAGTACATTCTCAAAGAGTAGGAGAAATCTATAATGGAGACCAAGAACAACGCCAGCCTTCTCACCTCACTAATAACCTGCCAGGCAATTCTGGGATGTCATCAAGAAGAAATCATTAGGGGACAGTGTAGGTGCAGTCACTGTCTTCAGTTTTCTGATTGGGCCTACATGGAGAAGACACATTGCCTCTAAGCGGGAACGACCGATTCTTTTATTTCTAATCAGATAGGTATTTTAAAGGCGAGGAATTCATTGTCTTTTTTAATCATGAGAATAATAGCTTCTGCTTAGACGGTGCCTAGTCCTGTGTCCAATACTGGCTGGCCACTTGGCGCTTATTGCTTCTACTCAGATAGGTTTCATAATCTCCTTTTTATAGTTGAGGCAATGGATGCAGGGAAGGTTGAAGAAACATGGCTGGCAAGTGCCTGGAGCGGAGATTTGAAGTCCGGTTCATTTGCCTCTGAGCACCGCGCTCTCTCCTGTGTACATCTCGCCAACAGCGAGCCAGGCGCAGTCGAGATGCTCAGAGCCTCCTTCACATCAGATCCGTCTTTCCTCTCTGGAAGACAGTAGCCAAGACATCCCTCCTACATCTGACCAGAGGCTCTTGTGCAAATCAGCCGCTCTGCCTCTTGGCAGGAGTTTTATTTGGGGGAGTCTGTAAATGGTCCTGTGAATACTGGGACACGTAAACTTGAAATATTCCCTATTTCTAAGTTTCCAAAATGGCATAATTTTCAGAAGGCCACGTTTCACTTCTAGGAGTCAGGGACTTCACAATATCTTAGAGAAGTCATTATTACCCCCCCAAACACACACATAAGAATCACTTGAGGAGGTTTAAAAAATACTAATGCCTAGCACATCTGTGTTCAGTGCCTCATTATTCACAGTGGCCAGGAGGTGGAAGCAACCTAAATGACCATGGGAAGATGGATAGAGGCAGCAAATTGGTCCATTCATACGATGGAGTATGATCCAGCCTTAAAAAAGAAGGAAATCCTGTAATATGCTACCATGTGGATGAACCTCGAGGACGTCATGCTAAGTGAAATAAGCCAGTCAAAAATGACAAATACTGCATGATTCCACATATGTGAGGAGTTCTGAGTAGTCAAACCCTTAGATACAGAAAGCAGGAGGGTGGTTGGCCGGGCCTGGGGAAGGGGAAAGTGAGGAGTTATTGTTTACCAGGTGCAGAGTTCCAGAGTCGCAGGAAGAAAAAGTACTAGAGATCTGTTGCATGATGATGTGCACAGAGTTAACATACCATATACTTAAAAATGATTAAGATGGTAAATTTTGTTATGTGTTTTTTGTTTGTTTGTTTGTTTGTTTGTTTTTACCACAATAATGGGGAAAAAAAAAGATACTGACGTCTAGCCCCTCACCAATCCAGGTAAATGAAAGTCCTTCCATGCAACTCCTGGACTCACCTCATTAATAAAATGTCTGTTCAGGGAAAAAGCATCCAGGGCCAAGATCCACCGCCTTAGAACAGTTGTCTCTAAGACCAGCTGGTCATCAGACCTCTTTGATATATGCAAGGCCTTCGGGTTCCAGAGACATTGCCAATCAGAATCTTGCATGAGCCTTAAAATCTTTGTTTTTGACAAGAGACTTTTTTTTTTCCCCGCTTGTGATCCTGATGAATTTGCAGAACAGAGTCAGAAAAGAACCCATTTCGTTTTCATGCACCCTGTTATTTTCTTGGCTCTCAAGAATGACTGCATTTTTGCAAAACGAGTGTTTGATATTATGGTTTGTATGTAGAAAACAGGCAGGTTTTAATACCAGAATTCCTGACCTGAAAGAGGACTTAGTATCATATTCTCAAGAATTTGGGAGGTAGAGGAGAAGAAAGAATATATAATTTAAAAATTACATTCAATATCACGAGAGAAATCTATATTTTGGGCAAAAATATTGTTTTATGTATCAGCCATGGAGAGTAAAGTTGACAAGTTTTGGCCGTTGGAATCTTTGGCTTCTAGACTCTCATTTCTGTGAGCCTGTATATTTCAACGTGGGATGAGAATATTGAGTGAAGATCATTGTAACACGTTTGTCAAAAGAGCAGTGGTCGAAATGGTTGAGTTGCGTTAGAATAAAAGCAATATTTTTAAAGGAAATTTAATAATTTGGGTGGCTTTTGTTGCAATGAGCAAAGACTCACTGACAAGAGAGGAAGAAGGAAGAAAACGAGCCTTGTCTGACAGCCAGAAGAGATACACATGATTAATGCCAAAGAAACCCTCTCGCGCACTCACGGAATAAAAATATAATTTTAAAGTTTATTTACATTGGTGGAAGGCAAAAGACAAAAATAAACTGTTTCCTTTAAAACTGACATTTTTCTGAGTTGGGCTTACGCGTTCATTATTCCTGTAATAGCACATCATTAAGGAAAGTAATAATTGATCCGCCGTGCAAGGGAAATAATGACCAACTCAGTTCCTTTGCTGTCAGTTCTCATGTACTCCAAAACGTAATGTTCGTTTTGAAATATCACGGCTAATCCAAAAAATATACAGCCGAACAGAAAAAAACAACACCAGTTCCAAGTATGAATACATGATCTGCTACTTAATATGTCAGTGTATTTGTCAGGTTGATAACATTAGGCTCTGTGGCATTCAATTCTAAGCCTCGCAATATTTGAAGTCTGATATTGTGCTTCACTAAATTTAATACATGGGCCTCAGTAATGGAGGGAATCGCGTTAGCACTTGGCAGTTTGTTATGCTGTATAAAATTGACTGCCCTGCAAATACAATAGCGATCGTAAAAACGGTGGTCAGCAGAGGGGGTGTAATGCGTTTTCGAGGTTTCAGTAAAGGTCCAGATGAAATTTATTGAGATTTTTGCCATTTGGGTGATGATCAATAGAGCTGTGCTAATAATTTGTTGTGAGAACGTTCTCTGGGGATATGACATTTTGCTGTGAAACTTTGGAAATTCAGAAAGTAGACTAAATGATGACACTGCCCTCGTATATATAACCGTCAAAGACTTTAGCATCGCTCTGAGCAAGAGTTTACAGCGATGGCGATTTCTTCCTCAGGCGTGGAGAATGCAATGCACTCAATTATTGATACGTCCTCATGCATTCCCCAGTTTGGACTCACAATCATTTGATTGCATTGCTGTTTCAGCCTAGGGTTTTGTTGCGGGTTTGTTTCTAATTTCATTCACAGTTTCCAAATTGCTAGACTATTTTCTTAATTAAGTCATTGATTTTTTTTTTTCCCCTCCCCTCTGGCCAGAAAATGATCTCCTTTGAAGAAAAGAAAAAAATTCCTGTTCGCCTTCATTCACATCAACAGAGCCTACTCAGAAACCCTGACGATTAAACCCACTTTTCTTGTGTTGAAGTTAGTGCCGTACATGGCGCATATGCCATGCTAAATTTGCAAACGGGGCTTCTGAGTTAAGGGAATACGTGACATGCGGATAGTGTTTCTGATCGTTCCAGTTTTAATGCACATATGTCATGGGACCTGTTCAATCACCATGGGCAGCATTCTCCTGCTTTATGGTGGCTGCTGTTGGATTTATCTTTTTTTTCAATTTTGATTAGCCGCATTCCAAGGGAGATGAGTAATCTGAGCTGCACAAAGTTGGATTTCTCTGCTGACGATGCAGAGATACCATGTTGAGGGGGGGGAAAGACATGAAGATTTAAAAGGTTTGTATTTGTCATCTAGGCTTCCTATAGGCCTGTTTTAACGTCCGCACAGTAAGTGGGTGAGAAAAAGAAATTTCAATTTGCGTTTTGGTTTATTTCCCGCACGAACACATTGTTCTATTTCCTGAAAGCATGATATTAACCTGAACAATTAAGTTTCTTTTAAGGAATTTGTTGTTGCCCTTGGGCTAACGCGATGCAGTAGCATGCCCTGTGTGCGCGTAGGTTTGTAGGTATACTCCGATTATTTGTAGGGAAGTGGAAATTCATCAGCACTTTGAGGAAGAACACCGAGGCTAGGCACAACGGAACAATGCATTTGCAGTGAGCACGCACGAAGTAAGATTTATGACTTTGTACCTCCGATGACATTTCCTTGCAATGCTACTGAGTACAGCAAATTAAAGGGATCTGTGAATACTAAGGGGTGTGTTTTCGTAATGAGGGAAAAGAGACAGAGCAATAAGAAGATAATTAAGGTAACAACTTGTGAAAAATTAAAGCGTTTCCCTCTTTCATTTTTGAATCTCTGAGCATAAACTTTGTAGTTGTTAATTTAATTGCTGCCGCTCGCTGCATCCCTGAAGAATATTGAGGATTAATCATCTGGTTCATTCCAACAAGAGATAAGGCCTAAGCGAATTGAAATTTTACCAATTTAACCCCGTCTTCCTCCTAATATGACATGATTAACATTTTTCAATTAACAACATGTAATTATTCTGAAGGCCTCATTCTACTTATTTCGGTCTTTTTTGACGGTAGATTTGCCTTTTCAGGTAGTTCGGATCTGGAATAACTCAAAGGAAGCTCTGTTTGTTCCCTTTTGTGTCTGGCACACATGGTTATCTGCATTAGGCCTTTGAAATTGCCTTTTGATCTGGAAATCAGCATCCATAACAGTTGTGTGCGTTTTTGCGTGTGTGCACTTTCTGTAAACTGGAGTGCGGCTCATTTTGAAGCCCGAAGAAGGAACAGGGCATTGTCGGAGCAGTATTTGTGACTGAGCTGAGTGAAAGACCGAACGCCGTCAAGGTGAGCATTTCAAAGGAAGAGGCTGGCTAAAAATGCTTTTCCATGCCGAGTGGAAGGACCCGAGGGCACAGGAGAGCGTGGTGCTCCCAAGGAACGAAATAAAGTCTAGTTCTGCTGAGCTGGCCAATATGGTAGCCAGCAGCCACAGGGGCTATTTACATCTAAATCAATTAAAGTTAAATAGAAATCAAAATTCAATTTCTCAGTCACACTGGTCACATTTCAATGGCCCCATGAGACTGGTGGCTGCCGTATAGGACAGTGCATTTTCATCATCACGGAAAGTTCTTTGGGGCAGCGCTAGGCGAGAGGATAGTCATCATGTAGGTGAGTGGTTAGTGTTTGTCAGGATACGCGAAATCCTGAAAGGGTGACAGCAGCCCACGGACTACAGAGGTTAATGCCACCAAGATCTGTTTCTCTTTCCTGCTGAGTCCACTAGGGATCAGACAGCAGGAGAAGAGGCAGCGGGAGGGACCTCTCTGCTGTGGTCCATTTTGCTTTTCATCGTAGTCCATTGACCAGAACTGGTCACAAGAGCCCCGCCTTCCTGCACAGGGGCTTTATAATTAGTCTCCTGTGTGCCAACTGAGCACTAACTTACGCTTTCTTACTTCTGCATACTATGATTATCCCTGATGTACATAGGAGAAACTGAGGCCCAGAGAGGTGAAATCATGTGTCCAAGATTGAGTGTCTAAAGAGTGATAGGGCAGGGTTCCAGGCACCTCTGAGTCCAGCTGCAAAGTCTCGTCTTTACTCAGTTGTGTTGACTTCTCTGGTGCATGCTGGGAAGTCACCAGGGGGGATTTCTGGCCTCGGAAAACCTATTCTGACAACCACAAAGAACTTGGAGGAACCTCAGGGACAGGCTGCTTGGCGAAAAGCCTGATATATGACAGTGGCTTAACCCAGAGGGAGGACAGCAGGAAACCAAGGCAAGTAACGGGGTAGACAATTCCCTACAAGGACCTAGACTGCAAACTCTGAAAGAGTAAGGATCTAGTTCATCCTCAAGTTAATGTGCACGGACTGAGAAACGATTTCGAATAGACAACACTGGCTAATTTTTACTAAGCATCTATTATTTGCCGGATCCTCATCTGAACGTTTACCTTTCTATGTATTAGATAATTCGCTACTCAAAACATCTCAGTGCGGTCGCTCCTCTTTTCATGTTTTTAAGGATGAAGAAATGTTGGCAGAGAGAGGTTAAGTCACTTGCCCACGGTCACACAGCAGGAGGTCTGGGATTTTAACCAGGTCGTCTGCCTCCGAACCAACAGTCTTAGTCTAGGGGAAAGCAGTGTTTGGAGAGAGAGTGACTTAGAGGTTTGAAGCAAGGCTTGCCAATAGAGGAAGCACTGTTGACTCAAAGAGCATAATCAGATGATGCGAATGGGAAGATTTGGACGTAGGGATCAGATATGACGAGGAGGATGGAGACATCAATACATGAAGTCATGAGAGATAGTCAGAGTTCTGAGAGAGAGGGTATAAAGAGAGTAAAGTAAGAGGCTCCACGTGGAGACTTTGGCAATAAGACTCAGTAAATACGGCCAAGGGTTTTGCTCTTAGACAATCTTCTATATATCTTGGCTTTGCCATTGTATGATGAGCAAGTTGGGTAACGTTTCTGGGGCAACATTCTCTTATCGGTAAAGTGGAAGCGAGGATGCCATAGATATTAAAGGAGAGAAAGCACGTGCGGATCTGTGCCCGCGAATTCAACTGTGCAGGAAAGGGCACATTTCTGTGGTGTTTTCCAGCAGGGTTCATTTTATGTTCACCCCTGATTTCGCTTTATGGGCAGGAAAGTTAAACCTTTATTACACAAAGGATCCACTCTCTCGCTGGGTGCCCAGACGGGTGGGGGACAGAAGGAGGACACTGCCTGACGGTCACCTTGGTCAGCTCCCAGGTTACACAGGCTGCATTTCTTCAGGCCATGAGCTTGCGACCCGATATTTAGTGGAATCTGGAACCACATACCCATTTGCCTCTCTCCCTCTCTCTGTCCTTCTCTCCCTCCCTCTTTTCTTTCTCTTCCTAGCTTTCTATTTCCATCAGAGACACCTTCTCCACACGGGACATTCAGCATAAGCAACTCAAAAGGCCTTTGGCGAGCAAAGCAAAAGGTTCTCATAGGCAGTGTTGCCTGTTTGCCCTGGTTGGCTGCCTGCCTCCACCGACTCCCTCCTCGTTTCCCCACTTTCTCGTCTTGAAACCGACGACAAAGAGGGTCCTTCCTACCTGTCTGATGGATGAAAGCGAGAGGAGAATATCCAGGGATAAAATAAATAGCCCCAAATAGTTTGCAGCCAGATTTGTAAAATACTGGGCACAGTGCCTGGCTTATTATGTGTACTGAATACAGGGTGTTAAATAACAAAATTTCAACAGAGTAAATTTAAAGATCCAATTGGCTTTATTCAGCAATTCATGAATCAGGCAGCATCCCATCTAGCATACAGAAAGGGGCTCTCAGGAGCTACGGGAAAGGGAAGGTTGTTGTTAAAGGCAGACGACGGGACGGAGAAAAAGAAGTCCGCCAGCAGAGAGTGGATTGTTGCAGGCTTTGGTCACCCCCCTGTGGGGGCGACAGGGTCTTTTCGGGCCTTATCTCACTAATACTGTCCGGGTCACTCTAGGTCGACTGGTTAAAGGGTACTTTCCTGGAGAGGCCAAAACTGCAGTTAGGTGAGATGTTAAGTCTTGGTTTGCTGACGTGGGGCTTAGCAGAAGTGACTCCATTTTGGGCCTGTCGTTTCTTGTTTAACAAGGGTAAGCTAACTTCTACTACTCCTACCACTTCTGCTACTCCTCCTCCTCCTCCTCCTACTACTACTACTATAACTATTACTATTATTATTATTATTACTACTACTACTATTATTATTATTATTATCATCATCATCATCATCATCATCATCATCATCATCATCATCATAGCAATAGTTAGGAGAGGAACAGCCGCTTGAATGAATCAGGGCCAATTTCAGGACTGCTTTGACAGAGAGGCAAAGGAAGGGACAATGTTTCAAGAAGGTTGGGACGGTGAAAACTCAAGTCCGTGAGTTGTCGAAGACTGAGAAGTAGAATGAACCTGAAAACAAGGAATTCATGGTTGACCTCCGCGTGGGCCTTGTCAGTTGAGTGAGGAGAGAGACAAGTGTCCAGGTTTCAAGGAGTGAGCAGCGGACGGGGAGGTGAGGACGTGAAGGGCGGAGTGAGCCCATGAAAGTTTTGGCTGTGGAGGAAGGGAAAGGGAAAGGTAAGGGTTGAGCGGAGTTTCAGTTGTTAAGTAAAGGACAGGTGGAGATGGCGGTGGGGCACAGTGGGGCACCGGGAATGAGGTGGCTGGCTGGGCATCAGATGGCTGCAAATGTCAGCGAGGGAGCTCATCCCCGTCTAAACCTCTACTCACGCTCCTTCTTCTGCCTGCAACTAACCAACCTCCCTCCCTCCACCCGCCCCTTTCCCTTCCTCTCTCATGCACTGCATGGTGGGTTCCTTCTCATTTTTACACCGTGGCTTAAAGGCTGTCTCCTCTTCACTTTCTCTTAGTCATCTTTCCTGACCTCCTAGTCGAAGTGCTAACCTCCCTGCAACCCCAGTCTGTTACAGGACACTCACCATTATCTATGGGCTACTCACAGCAAACGTGTAGTTATCTATCCATTACGTTATTGTCTGTCTTCCCGAGGTTTGTGAGGACAGGGGCCCTGTTTGTGTAATGCTTTGATGGATACCCAGGACCTGGCACATGATATGAGTTGGATAAATATGTTTTTAATGTATAAATGAATAAATAAGTAAATTGGGGGAGCATCTTTCTATTTCGGAATGAATGAATGAATGAATTCGTAGCATCTTTCTAGGCAGTCCTCTGTAAATATCTGAGTCAGCAGTTCCCTTCTCAAACCCTTTAAGGCGGAATTTCTAAAAGTGACCTCCATGCAATAATTATTGAAATTAGGACTGGACGATGAAGGTTTGCATCGTCAAATACTTAGGAGAAGCGTGGCATCGGACCGCCCCATGTGTTTCTTTTGTGGGATCATAATGGGTTTCAAAGAGCCGCACACGGTGAGGGATTGCCAGGAGCAGGGTCTGTAGGACTCTTTTGTGAAATGTTTCATAAAGAATTAGCATTTCCAGAAGGAGTTCAAATGTGGTTTCTAAGTGTCTCAGGGCCTAAAGTCAAGGTAGGAGAGAAAAGGAAGGATTGAAGATGACCCCAGGGTGGAGGGAAGATGACGCCCCCTTGTACTTTGTAGCTCTCTGCAAACCCTGCGAACTCCCAATGGTCATCTGCGTTGGTTTCTGAGCCATGAGTCATTGCGTTCGGCGTGGCTCTGGCTTCATGGGAATGGTGTGTCTAGACTTGCAATGCGCTGGGGAGGGAGTGGGAGGATCCCAGGAGGAGACGAGCAAACAGTCAGTGGGTGTCAGCAGTGGACTCAGATTGCTTCCTGTCCTTCATCTTCTGAAGACTCAGAGTTAACTTCAGGGCATCTAGTCACATCCAATATTTATTCATTTCACTACACCCACAGGATCCCAGACACAGTGCTTGTGTTCTGAGAATATAATGCTGACCAAGACAGACACGGTCCCAGCTCTGATGGACCTCAGAATGGACCCAGCTTGGGAGAGACAGCTAGTATACCTTATCAGATGATTATTTAATGAAAGTTATGAGAGACAATATCAGGGAGAAATAAACAGGCTTTCATGAAAGCATAAAGCATGGAAATACATAACTCTGTTAGAGAAAGTCAAGGATCTATGTATGGGGGAGGGAAGGAGTATCCGTGACTCCCTGACTCGATAAGGGACCACGTGTTAATAAATCTGTTCATTAAGGCCGTTCGTACTTTGGCTGAGTGAAACGGATCTAACTTTAGCATTTCTAAGTGTCTAAAAGAAGTCGGCTCCTCTAGTCTTGCTGGACCCTTCTCCTTCGTCTGAACATCCAGGTCACCAGCCAGTCCTACTCCAGCGTCCCGTCCCCACCCTCACTTCCAGCACCCTGGCCAAAGCCACCATCAACTCTCACCTGGACGATGGCCACCGGCCTTCCTACTGGACACACATAGCCTTTGGGCAGGGACCACCTCTGCTGTTTTGTACCTCGTATTCTCAATGACTTATACCTTTTGGGCACTAAGAGTTGCTTAAGAAAGTATTGCGTGAATTAATGAGCGAGTGAATGAATGAAAGAAAATGATGAGCCCTGAGCAATTTTCTCTTTCTCCTTTCTTCCTTAATATCAGCTGCTGACACATTTGGAGAGTATTTTTTGGTGAGAATCCATTTCTGCCTATGATACAGCTGGTTTCTGACCCTTGAGATAAAACTCCAAAATTGGAACTGGGTGGCAGAGAGTGCTTTAGGAGAAGTAAAATTTGTCACTAGTATTATTGTTTATGTGTCCAGTGTCCTTCATATTTTTCCTTTTATACAGCATTTGACATTTGCAAAATGTTTTCCATTTATTTTTATGTAGGGAAAAGCGAAAAGCGGTACGTGTCTTTTTTTAAAGGGAGCATAAAGGCAAGGCATCGGATTCAGAGTGATATTTGTGTTTTGATCAGGGCAAATTAAAAGAGGGGGGTGGAGAGATCGAAGTAATGATAATGCATCAAGCTACCTTTCAGCCCCTACCCCACTCCCAACTCAGCTCTCAGAGAAGGAATTCAGCCACTGCCAAAGGGTGGGAGCATTAAACGACCCAAGAAAATGTGAGATGGTGGGGGGTGTGAGATTTCTTTATTAGTCAATTTAAAATAAAATGTGGCTCGGTAATTTAGAATGTGTCTGGAGTCAAGCAGAAAATTAGCCATATTCACATATGCTTCCCCCTCCCTCGAATGCAGCAGAAGCACCCATAAAAATAAAAATAGCAATACCTTGTATTTATAGCGCAGCTTCCTCCTAGGGCTTCTTCTTCTCACTCACCCTTTTTATCTCTTCTGTGCCCTTGGAGGTGGGCAAGGACCTGGAGCCTGGGAATTCAGCTTTGCAAATATCATCCTCATCATTAGAACTCCTTAGAAGACCTTCATTTGATCACACATTCCTTCATTCCTCCATTTATTCATTTGTATTACACAACAGGGTTTATTGACCACCTATTGTGTATCGGACACTGTGATAAGTCTGGCGGGGGGGAGGTGGCGTGCAACCTGTGAACTGTTTATAACAGCCCCTCCCCCCCAGGATCTTACAGAATAGTGTCTGCTCATAGACTTTGGAACGATGTCGTTAGGTTTTCATGAAAACAAATCATGATTTTCTTTAAAGTACGGCATTGTCTTCACAACCTTCCTGTTGTAGTTCCTGTGGATGGCTTTGAAATCTGAGTTCAGGGTTGATATATCTGTAAGTTTTTCCTTTGTGGGTAACAGTCTACACAGGATTTGCCCCTCTGCAGGCAGTGCATGAATCTCTCTCTAATTGGCTAAGATGCTTGTTTTAGGATAGGCAAGGAAAGGCTCCCTTTCTGGTCCTGAAGGTGCCCTCATTTGGGGAGTTTCAGACTCCTTAGACCTTAATGAACATGAAGAAACTTCTTCCAGGTGGATGGGTATATGAATGGAGACTCAGCATTCCACACCATCCCTAAGAGTCTCCACAATTTCCTACAGCCGTCCTTCATCCCCGACCATGAGGTTAAAAGCGCCTGATATAGAGGGATCTGGACCTCTTTAGAAATTCCACCTGAAGGCATTTAGGGGAGCAATGGAGAGCCCCTCCTCTGAGCATTCCTTTAGTGACCATGTAACTCTGCACAGCAGCCCCCACCCCAACTCCCGCCCCACTTTTCCCACATAGACTCCCTCCCACTTACATCCCAGAAAGTAAAATGTTTTCCTGCATCATCACTATGAAAAAGAGCCCTCAATCAATAGCAAATCAAGCCACGGAATAAAGGAGCCTTTATGGCCCAGGAAGGTGATTTCTGAAGGTTGCCACTTAGGGGCTTTGGGTTCGTGCCTCCCTGGGGGTCCCCAGCAATGCGGTGTCTCCCATATGAAGCGCCTTTGCCTGCATCAAAGTCACCCGCTTCCCACCTCCTCCAGAGGAGGACAGGGAGATGAGGATCCGGGATGGGTCAGCTGATGCCTTTTCCTTTAACTTCCTCTTCTCAGTGGAGCCTGGGTCACCTGGGGCTGGTTGTCTCATTCGGTACCAACCTTTGTTTGACGGGGCTCCCTTTCCAGATGGAAGTGTCTGCAGGCCTCGGAATGGTTTTCATGGCTTATAGCCAGGGACCCCTTCTCCCCCACTCCTTTCCTGCCATGTACCTTTTTCCCTTGTCCTTAGAGGGAGTTCAGATCCTCATAATATGACCTGTAAGCAAATGCCATGTTTCAATTTTCCTGGATTGCGTTAGTGAGAACATTTAGGATCCACGTTCATTTTGTGGATGTGCCAGACCCAAGACTGGCCCCTTCCAAGCGCTGATACGGATCTTGAAATATACAAACAAAAATGTGCTTTTGAGCTTGATGGACCCCCCTGGCATGGCCACGGATTGGGAAGACATAGGAACACATCTGCCTGCCTCTCTCTCTCCCCTCTCTCCACACCCCTCCCCAGCTCTTCGGCATGGCTTATGCACATGGCTGGCCCTCTTCACTCACATCCAGTCTGGTTCTCAGAGGTCTGCATCTCCCACGTGCTCAGTTCCATCGCTGTTCGTAGGCCAGCCCTTCCTTCATGTCTCCTCTGTAACTGCTCACCCTATCTGCTCTGCTACTGTTTGATTACCTGGCTGGGGGCTGAGAGCACCGTGATGAAAACTGCTAACTCCCTATTCTTCCGGCTCTTCCGGAGAGGGTACAAATGAGTTTTAAAACGAGATTTGCATGCTTAAGCACACCTACATCAGGGAGGGGAACCTCACATCATGTCCTCCAGAGTATAAACTGCTGGTCCTAGTTCAAACCCCTTCTCCATTACCCCTGAGACTGGGCCTAAGAACCCGTCTGTAATGGCAAATGTCACATATTGAAATTCCGAGTTTCTCCGGCACTAAAAATGATAGCTCTGCCTGCTTGAAACATATCTTGCCTTTGAAAATGGACTTGCAGTAGTGGTCTTTCCCAGGCAAAGGCAGAGAGGGAATTGCACGATCTACAAACCCAGACAAACCAGCCGGACCTCTTACTTATCCACCAGGCCCTTCACCCCAACAGAGGCTGGCTTGCTAGTGACTGTGAACAGAAACGGCCCTCAGTTTTCGGAGATGAGACGAGGCTACACTGCATAGGCCATTGAGGTTGACTTTTGTCTTTCCTTCAGCTCTTCTTGAGTTCCTCATCAAAACGTAGCAAGAGCAACGTGCCTGTGCCATAAAGCATGTCCCTATGTCCCTCATTGCTCCAGAATCTCTGAAACTGGCATAGAGCATAAAGAGAGCAGTGCCTTCACCCCACAGTTGGCTCAGGTGTATATTTGCTTTCTGGGTTATCATAGATCTTCCTGTTATTTGAAAGCCTTCCCCAAGATTTCCGCTGTGGTGGGCGTGATGTGTTTGTCTCTTGCTTCATCGCATTGCCTCTACCTTGTCAGCGATGCTGCTGCCATGGAGGATGGCCTAGTTTGCTCCTCAGGACAAATCCGATCAAACGTCCCGTTGAGTTTGACAACAAACAGGAAGCAGCACAGGGGTCCGTGACTCGTTACGGGACTTCCACGGAAGCCATGATCGGAATAAGGCTGCAGGTGTGACGAGGAGCAAAAACAGTGGGAATAAATTTCTGAGGAGCTTCGATTTCCAGCAGAGCCCCTTGCAGCTTTGGGAGGGACCCAAAGGTAAAAGCCATCACGATGAGATCGGAGGCCAATGGAAAGACTGCTCTTTAGTAGATGGCCACAGATGGAGGGACAAACTGTTCACAGCCCATGTCTGGGAAATGAGGCACGATCAACTTAGAAAAACCCGAAAAGGGGCTGGCTCTTCTCAGCCCTAACTCACAGGATCTAGTTATTTAGACTGTGCAGTGCCCGGACTCTGTCAGACCAAGAGTTATGATGAAAACAAAATGTTAACACAAATGGATGAGATTTAAAGCTACCACGGATACGTCTATAGGAGAGTTTTCCTTTTATTGATCATTGTGAAGAAACCCTAAGAAGCTGGACTTCAGCAACGACACAGGCTGTGGCAGAATCAATATTTTTTTTTTTTGCGTTCACATGTACCGTCTCTCTCTTTTCTTCTTGCCTTGTTCTGAAGTTTCTCCTTCACATACTTGACCGCCTCTGTTGCTGCGTGCATCTCTACCTCGGATCCTTCTTACACACCAAGAGGAGGGTGTATATATTTAATGTTTTAAGGCCGCGGTGCCCAGTTCTCCAAGCGGAAAACATAGCTGTTTGATCGAGAGTGGAGATTTTTCAAGTTTGATTTTCTAACGACTCACCCTTTCCCTTGTCCTCGTGATAAATTCCAGTTGTACGGTTTAAATGGTCATTGAATAGATGCGCTGCTCTGCTGTCTACAGTTTTAACATGCTTGAATGATCTCAAAATGAGGCAATCGTTTGAGCAGAAACCCAAAGAGGCCTGGGAGGCAGTGCCTGCCTGAGACTGATCCTGAGCTCAGCCGCCCCAGGCACTTGCCCACAGACAGGCTCTGAGTACGTTTGTAGCAGAGTGACCCAGAGGTCACCTTTCTCATTCTTTCTTCTGTTCTCAGCCCTCAGCCAGATGACTCCACATGTGCCTGAAATCAGTTTAGTCTGATGCCTTTTTGCCGAAGGAGGCATCGAGAAATAAACACCTGGAGTCGTACTGTTTTGATACTTTCTTGGTTTACAGATTTCTTCTAGGTAAGGAGCCTTCTGGCTTACCTCATTCCTTCTAAGAGAGTCCCCCACATCGCAGTGGGAGGTGGTCTTTGAAGACCGTCGTTTACAGAGTTGGGAGAGAGAAACTCAGGTTTAGAAACCATTTCCTGCAGTCCAAGTTTTCTCAGATCTGCACCGTTCTGTTTTTGATTCAGAGCCAGGGTTACTAAACTTCCTGGTGCCATTTTAATCTGGTGGTGCTGGCAGTTAGTTACAATATGGCTGTTGGCGACAGTCACGTCACTCCGGACACAGGGTGAAGAGTCCAGTCTCTGGGTTTTACCTCTTGATGATCACAGCAATGCATTCGTGGAGCCTTCGGTCAAGACCACCATCATCCCTTGCATGGATTGGTGCAGACTCCCGTGGTGTCCTTCCCTCCCCACATCACATGACTCGTTCCAAGAATAGGCCATGTTTGTCTCACACCCAGACCGTGGGACCCTTTTCTACCTCTGTTTTAACTCATCGCTTTTGTTTGTTTGTTTATTATTAAAGAACCCAGCAGAGATTTTAAATCTCACAGGAGGGCCCCCATCTGTGAACTTCCTACCCAGGCTGCGTTCCATACCCTTCTCTTCCTCTCCCTCTGCTTTTTCAACCATCGGGCTTTCGTGGCTTATCGGTGCTTTCTATCCAGTAGCTTCTTTCTGTTAGAACCCGCTCACCTTAAAGATAAGGAATATGCTTTATTTACTGAGTGGAGGGCATCGAATTAAATGCAAGGGTTGGAAGAGACTTCCTATCCTGAGCACACAATCTCGATTATGTCCCTCAACCATGTCTGGATCTCTCTTTTTCATCTTCTTGATCACGTCCACGTTGGACGAGGCCCACCCTGTGTTAATGCCCCGGGATTTGAGGAGATTATCTGTGAACATCATAAACCTAAATGGATCCCTAGGCTATATTTAAGAACTGCTGATTCAGACCATACCATATACAGCAACAGCCATAACAACTTTTTCCATTACTAGCACTCAATGATAATAACCGTTTTATAAATGATTACACTGTGAACAAAGTAAGGAATAAGCCCGTTTCATCAACTCGTAAAAGATGATCTGTCTGTGAGATTCCGTTGCTCACTTTCGGGGTATTTCCTTCTCTATTCACTGCTTAATTCTTTACAAATGTTATCTCCTCCAGAAAGACTTATTAAAAAGTGCAGTAATGTTGTGAAAGAGATAAATCAAAGATTGTTTGGATACCAGCTGTTAACTTTTTGCTTCTTACTTGAAGGAAAAAAAAAAAAAAGACCCAGCAGTGTGCACTGGAGCATGTGTGGGTTATTAATAATTTACTCAATCTATTGATGCTCGTTAATTGCAGTAGCTGAGAAAAGTTAGTTAATGATGTGCCTGCTTGCACCACATTATAATTATGATGGTAGTTCCCCTATTATTAGGGCCGAGTAGGTGTTCCCATTAGAAACCTTAATTTTCAAGCTGATTGTCTTAGCCATTTTAAATTACATCAGGCCACGTTCTGGCAGACACTTTGAGATGCACTTCTTTCCAAGATTATTTTTATGGTAGCACAGGATTTCCCTCCCTCAAAAGAAAGAGGCTGAAAAGCGTGCTTCATGTTCAGGAACTCTTTGGTTGAGCCCCAGGCAGCATTCCAGCATCGTCGTGTATGAAGTCGTCCAAAGGAGAGAAATGGTTTGGTTGACCCAGAGGCCACCTGGGTCAAAATCAGACCTGTTTGGGAAAGTGAATTTTTAAAATCAGCCACGAAGTGAGAGGTAGGTCACATTTTTCTTGCTTTCACATGGATTCATCAGTACATTTTTTATCGCAAGTGACGGAAACCAAATCTCGACCAATTTAACCTGTTTTTTTTTAAACAAGATGTTTTGACTCTTGAAATTGAGAATCCAAAAGATATGTGTCTTCAGACAGGGTTGGGTCTAGAGGTTCAAAAAAGCCTCACTAAGTTTATGCCTACTCTCCATCTTTTGACTTCCTTCTGAGTGTTGGTTTCATTCTTCAGCAGATTTTCTTCACATGGCCAGTTGAGCCTCTGGGCTATATTCTTAAAAGTTGATATTTTGAGGCAAAAGAAGATCTTCTCTCTTCTAGGTTCCATATATAAAATAAAGGAGGCATCAACTCTATTAGGTCCATATCTTCATCCTGAACCAACTGCTGGGACTAGAAGAGGAGAGAATTTTGATTTCCAGTCAGGACCATGTATCGATAGCAGTAGCACAGGTGAGGCCTGCATAGCTGGGTGTAATCACTACCTCATCCCACCTCTTGGCTGACCTGATAGCCCATCATAGTTCAGAACCCTGTTCAAGCTTTGATTTCAATTTGAACCCTAGGTTCTTTAAAAATGGTGCCCAGAAGGTCTGGTGCTACCGAACTGCTGCTGAGACAGTCTTGGTAAATATGCATAGTAAGGTCATTGGATTCCATCTGCGTCATTGCCCAAGGTCTCTCTATCGTGTTAACATCACCAAAAAGACAGGAGTCTGGTGTGCGTACATGTCAGTGAGAAGGAATTAATTTTGCTTTGGAAATGCAGCATGAGAAAAGCAAGTTGTGTTCTGGTTTGAGTGTCTCCTACAAAAAAAAAACATAGTTTAGATGAGTTCTTTATAGGCTATGGACATGAGATTTTATGCTCAAACATGGCGGACCATTTTCTCTCCCTAGAAAAGACAATAGATGGTGAGTGGCACAGAGTCTGGCAGGAAGGACCTTAATTTTTTTTTTAGATGTCTCCAGGGGGCATAAGAGTACAACAGACACAGATGGTTTCTGGGAACAAATGGAATCTGGACAAGGAGTGAACCCAAGAGTTGCCGTTGTCACTGCATGGAGCCTATTTATCCTTATGATGCAGAGTGTGTCCAATTATGATTCTGACATTTTTTTTATTATTATTATTATTCTTATCTGGTTAATTATGTTTACCATGGCATAGTTTAATATTTTGCATAAACCTGTCTTTTTTATGCTATAATCTGTTCGGGGCGGGGGAATAAAAGGAGCTTAATTTCTTCCTTCCCTCCTGTTGTGAATATATCTGTGTCACTCGGTGGACACAAACATTTTTTTATTATGTAATAACTCAACTTTGGGGCTGGGTTAAAACCCTCTCAAAGGCATACCTGGAGACATGGGTCAAAGTCTCCTGAACTTTTCCGTGTCTATTGATTGAAATGAATCAATAAACATGATCCGATTTCGTCTCTATGGCCAAACTATAAATGCAATCTTTTATTTTAGTCTTTCCTTTTCATCCCATGTTCCAGGAACATTCTGACTTGAGGAAAGAGGCCATTTACTGGGTGGAAGGGGCATCTACTTTATTGTTGTGTTTGTTGTCAACTAGTCATGATAAGGGG
The DNA here is from genome assembly GCF_902729225.1 of Pteropus medius. NCBI lineage: Eukaryota > Metazoa > Chordata > Mammalia > Chiroptera > Pteropodidae > Pteropus > Pteropus medius. Next base: position 8,175,507 of record NW_024349798.1, read on the forward strand.
AAAATGCCTTGGGGAAGCTTCCTACGGGAAGGCAGCCATCAGATGTTTTTGCTCTTGATACGAGGGGGAAGGAGATAAATGTAAATCCTTCTAGTTAGGCATTAAAGCGATGGAAATATCCCTTCTCAAATGAGGGGAAATGGAAAGACAGAGCCAAAAGCATTCTGTTGGCGTCTCTGTAGATTTGCTTTTCAATTTCTACATCAGCCATCATTGTTGCTGCTTCTGTTATTAATATTTTAATAGCAGATGTGTTTAAATATTCTGTCAGAATATGTAATGGTCTAGAATTTATAGAGAAAACTTTGTAGATAGAAAAGCACTCAAGATTGCTTTGCAGGATACACGTTATCATCCAGGTGTCATTCATTGAGCACCTACTATGTACTGAGTGTTGTGGGATTAAGAAATAAATAAGATCATGTTGCTGCCCTCAAGGATTTCCAATTAGAGGAAGACATCCTATGAATATATAAGTGGCGACATGCTGTTTTGCTGTAAAGGAGGCAGATGAAAAATACTGCAGGTGGAGGACTGAAAATCAGGTAGCTATCTCCACCTGGCAGATTAGAAAAATTACAATGAGGTGTATGACAAGCTTTTCATGTGAATGTGGAGGGAGCCTGTGAGATAGCCCCGTTATGGACAGACTCCAGAATCTTTCTCTTGACTTATCCCACAAGAGCCTGGATGCCTCAGAGATGGGGACTATCTCATAAGGCAGCCACTTTTACATGGCTTTAATTGTTAGAAGTCCTTCCTTATGTTAGATTGAACTGGGTACTTCTTCTTCTTAGACATGAAGAAGGCATTTAGGAAAGGTTGAAGGTAAAAGGACAAATATAAGAAAGTGATAATGGAGAGTCATAAAACTTTGAGAAATGACCACATCTTCTGCCTTCATGTGTGTGTGTGTTTACATATATCATATACACATATTAGCATTACTATTGGATAGACATTTATCAGATATTTTATGAGTATAATTTCATTTAATATTTTCAACAACCTTATAAGGTGTGTATTGTTATCAAGCTCACCACATAGATTGGGAAAGTAGGATTAGAGTTTGATAACTTGGTCAAAGTTATATAGCAAATTATGGAAAGGACTTTAGAGAAGAGATATCAACTATGTTTTTAAGTAGCTTTAGTCTCAAAATAACATGCTGGTTTGAATAAGGTAGATCCAATACCATATGAATTTCCACGCAGCTGGACTATTGTGTGAGTGTGCGTGTATGTGCCTGTGCATGTGTATGTGTGTGTAAGAACCCAACATGAGCTCTACCTTCCTAAATTTTAAAGTGCACAATGCCGTATTGTTAATTCCAGGCAGAATGCTGTACGACATGTCTCTTGAACTTATTCATCTTGAGCACCTGAAACTTTGTACCTGTTGAATAAGAACCCCCATTTCTCCCACTCCACGGTCACCTTTAGACATCCTTAGAGTAACCGATCTTGAGAAAGCAATCAAGATTTGTGGACTAATAGAAGTAGGAATATTTCGAGGACTAGGTCGATGAAAGTCTTACCATAGTATTCCATGGTATGAATTAAACACTATTTATTTAATAGATTCCTTATTAATGCATATTTAAATGGTTTGGTTTAAGGGTTTTTTCTTATTATTATTTCAGGCACTGCATTTACTTATACATCTATCTCTTGGTGTTTGTGCATGTATACTTATAAGATAATTTCTTAGTTCTGCAAGACCTGGATCAATTTACTTTTCATAGATATTGCTAAGATTTGTGCTCCAAAAAGGTTTCATTCATTTACATTCCTACAATGTACATGATAACCTGTTTTCTTCACCAAAAAAAAGTACCTTTTAAACAACATTTTCCTTATAATAAACACACTGCTGTCAGACAGTGAAAGGCTAAAGGAAATTTGCAAGGAGCTCTCCTATTGTGCCCCTAGTATACTTGATTATGCTACTAAATATTCAGCAACTTCCACGCTATTGAATGTGGGAGAATGCAATAATGTTCTCATTGGCGGAGGTTAATGGAAGCAAACTCACCTGAGCATCTTTTCAGCTTTAGAATTGCAGGCTGAAAAGCTTCTCCTTGGGTATATGTAATACCTAGCATTTGGCTATTGTGCACCCTACCCAGGTTCTTGAAATGGCAAGACAGACCATATGCTTCATTAGTAAATGAATTCACGGGACAAACTATCACAGAAAACACATGTAGTACAGATATCATTTCAATTTGAAAATGAATGTAGGGTAGATGGAAGGTTGCAGCCCAGGTAAAGTACAGTTAGGATATAGGGTTGCCACAGAATCAAAGGAAATGTTATGCCAGCACTTAGATGCAGTTCTGCTTGGGGACGCTGGAACTCTGGGATCGGCCAGGGGCGGATAGAACCATTTGGAGTCAGAGTCAACATAAACTCAAGGGCGTGGGTAGCTTCATTCCAAACTCCAGGCACATGTCAATATCAGAACTGGGTATAGGAACTCTGAATTTCTAGCTTTATTAGTCAGCTGATATGAATTGGATTATGATAGTGGAGATGACAATATCTCTACACCCCGAAACACTTCTACCTATCACCTCATCTTGTAGTCACTGCAGCCTTTAGGGAGAGTAGATTTATATAAAATCAGAATCCAGGCAAGAAATGATGTTTATTATATATTTTTCCTTTGGTTTTGAAAGCAAATATGAATGTAAACCTGACAATCTACTTCAGGGAGGACAAATAGATTCCAGCTTATGTTCTCGCTTCGATTCGTTGCTAGACCTCCAATAGGCGATTTTTTTTTTAATTAAACTTTTTAAATTTTGAGATCACTGTAGATTGTTATTCCCATGTAGATCACTGTAGATAGGATTCATATGAAGCTTACGAAACAATAGAGATTCATTCTGCATACCCTTTACTCAGATTAATCCAAAGTAACATCTTGAAACATTATAGTAGCATATCACAACCAGTGATTGATCTTACTGAGTCAGTGAGATCAACTGCTTGTCTTCAGACATCAATGCCATCTATTGATGCAATATACTGATCTTATTCAGATTCCCCCCGATTTATTCGCACTGCTATGAGTGTATGCGTATATAGTTCTATGCAATTTTAGCACCTATGTTGGTTCATGTCTCCACACCACAGCCAAGATACAGCATAGGTTCATCACCACAAGGATCCCACATACTGCATATTGCCCCACTTTTTCCTACCCCTGACCCCATCCCTAACGCTTGGCAACCACTGACCAACCTATTCATTTCTTTAATTTTGCCATTTGAAGAATATTATATAAATGAAATATATAGTATGTAACATTTTGGGGTTGGCTTCTTTCACTCAGTGTAATGCCCAGGAGATTCATCTAAGGTGTTACATGTATCAGTAATTTGTTATCTTTTCTTGCTGAGTAGTATTCTATAATATGGATTTACCACCTAAGGAGCTTCATTGATAGTGATGCTGAGGCTGAGTGAGAAAGAGTGACATCTCACCTAGTAACATCTGTCACAGACACAGGATGGAGAATGGCAGCAAACGTGTATGACTAACTTACCAGAAGTAGACATATATGCTATTTGAAAGACAATCAGGAAGGAAAGAGAATTAGCACCTATCTCATGCTAAAGAACAGATTTCAGAAGACCTGGAGGACGATCACTAATGAAGCTGGTGACAGGTTTGAACTCCTGTTCTGTGGACCAGACCTGGAGCCCTGGTGGTGGGGGACAGGTGTGGGGTGGGGTGGATAGGATTTGAACAGGTATCTCCAGCCACTTGTTCAGGGCTCTGTAGTCTCCTCTGTTTCCTGTTTCCTCCCACTTCTTTTTGCTGGTGCTGGAGAGCACACAATTTGCAGAAGGTGGTTTCATTTAGATCTGCCAAGTACAGATGTGGCTGCCCCGTTTGGTGAGTAGCCTGATAAACCTCTGAAATTCCTGCCTTTCTTCTCTTCCATAAAATAGCTAGACTCTTCCAATGCATAGTTGCCATTTGTACCAACAGAATGTTAATAATTTGCCTACTTGGAATGGAAAAGTAATCTTTAGCTTGACCTTGATCCTATATACTAATCATTGCTAATATAGACACCAGATGATTGCATTTTATTACGTCTTTGTAGCTAAATATTTGAATTGCTTCCTTGAAGAAAGTTTTCATACTAATTAACTGTTTTGTGTTTTTCTTGACATAGCTCAGCACTATCTGTGCCACGTGTCTGTTGTTCTAAACATTTAAGGCATTTATGACAATAATGGAACGCATTTCTCCCCACAACTCAAAGAATATCCTTTTTCAATTTTTCATTTCTGTCAAAGGAATCCTGTAGCTTCTTGGTTTCCAGACCTCATGGAACCTTAGACTTTGTGTCAGTTTTGTTTATACCATAAAATCATATCCTATCTCATTATTGTGTCTTTCATCAGATTTTCTCCTTTAACAAACAATTTTTTCTTTTAAAGATCCATATGCCCTCATCTCACATTTGGATGGCTGGAATGTTATCCTCACTTTCCTTTTGTAGAGCTTTTTGAAACCTTGACTTCATCTAAAACCTAGAGCTGACTTCACTTTTCCCCCTTTCCACCACTCTGACTTCAAAACATGGGCTCAAAATCTAACCAGGAATCAGCTACCCCCGCTCTCAAATAATTGGTTTAAAAATGGGCTTCTAGAATATTTTTATTGTTGCTATGTTTTCTTTTTTTCAAGGAAAATATAGTTCTCCACTTCTCAAATCCAACCGATTGCCAAATCTGTTGATTTTCTCCCCTTAACGATTTTGGAAATCCTTCCAAAATTTCCCCATCTCTACCATAACCACCCCTGTTCTCCAAGATGCCATCTTCTCTCACTTCTCTTAGTAAAACAGCACCCTAACTGGTCTTCCTGCTTTCAGCATGCATCCTCACAGTGGGTTCTGCTGAGAGCAACCAGTAGATCTTTTCAAATGCAGACATTGTCATGACTTTCTCCCGCTTAAACCATTCAGTAGCTTCCTGTTTTTCTCTAGAGTAAGACCAAAATCTATAACCTGGTCTCTAAGGACTTGCCTGCCCTGCCTCCTGCCACATTACACAGCCTCATCTCCCACCATAGTCTCTCTCTCTCTCTCCAGTCACAATGGCTTTCATTTCTTTTCTTGAATAAATCACCACATCTAAAATTGCGTGCCGTACCCCGACATTCTCTACTTCCTTCCCTGCACTTCTTTTCTCCTTTGTAATGACCATTTAACATAGTATATACTTTTAAAAAATCTATCTTCCTCCACTAGAATGAGTGCTTCACAAGAGCTGAAATCCATGTGTCCTTTTTTACTGGTCCCTCCTAAGTAGCTGTAATTATAACGTAGTTGGTCCTAAAGACATGTTTATTGAATGAATGAATGAATGAATGAATGAATTCTTGCATCCATCAATGAATAGAAGGCCTCAGTAGAATGCATTTACATATCATATGTTCTCAGTAATTATAGATTAGGATTATTTAATTATTGCAAGCCAGTCAACTCATTTTTTTTTTTCTTTTTGTTGGTGTATTTGTGAATCCACATGTTCGTGGGAGGGTTGCTGGCAGGCACAATGCCAAACCTGAGATAATCAAATGACTGTCATTTTTTGTTGTGTATCATGTGATCGCCATACCCACATAGGCGCTAACGAGAAGGGAGTGTTCCCAGTGACTGGTGTTTCTCCCTCGTCTCTGATTGTTGCAGTGGCGGCGTGCCTGCTTTTGGAGTCCTGTTTCTTTTTTCGTTAGAGTACAGTAAACAGGTAACAAACTATGTGCTTTGGTGACAGATGGGGCTGTTTTCTTCCTGACTTTGATGCATGCCAGGCAAATTACTTCACTCTCCTGAGCTTCATTGCCTCATGTGTAACATAGCAATAAAAACAAACACCCACACAAGCAAACCCTGTCTCTAACCTCTTCTTCTCTCTTTTCCATCTTTTTCTCCCTAATCTTCACCCCTCTTCCCTCCTTATTTTTTAGTAAGATTGCATAAAATAATATGTCTTAAGGACCAAAATGGCATCATGGAATATGTTTATGGTAAAATATATTACTTGTTATGTACGTCTTTAAAAAATAATTGTCATTCATGTGTTATTGTTATTCATGCTACAAAGATTTTTTTTTCTTTTAGCTGGAAAGTCACAAAACAAATAATTATCCTACTGCTTCCTTTGGTAAGGTTCACATAGTCTGGCCAAGCCTTTCTGAGGTATAATCCTCATCTTAATTTTATTGAAGGGATTTCTGTAATTCCTTTACCACATTTTCAGGCAGTTTCTTAGCATAGATAGCTGAGCTAATATATTTTTTAATTTTTTAAGTTGATGAGTACTGCAAGTTTCAACCGTGGAAGCTCTTTTTAATTCTGCCAATTCAATTCTGGATTCTTCATCCTATCTTTTACTTCTCTCTAGCCAATATTTTGTCAGCCCCCATACCTTTGACGCTTAGGGAAAAAAAAGAAGCCAGCCATTTACTTTGCCTTGTAGATATCGTGTTCCTTTGTGCTACAGTTTGGGCTCAGGTTGTTCCCAGCTACTCAAATACCTGCCTTCACCACGCTTGCAGACCTCTGTCTTTTTGCTTCTACAAAGACCAACATCTAGGATAATAATAAAACGGTTTTGTATCACTTTCTATCTCTGGGTGCTTGGTAGTGTCTGTCCTCAGCAGGACTATATCAGGTCATAGCCATGTTCCAGGGTAATGCGTGCCATGATCGATTAATGATGTCTGCCACGGTCATGGGGTAGGAACATACAGTAGTCGTGGGGTATATTTTCTTAGCTTAAGCAGCACGTGACTCATTTCTGACTCATCTGCTGATCCTGCCCTCATTTGTATTTCTTCATGCGCTCACCTAATTCCCCACCTTTTCGGAAGATATCCTCCCAACAAGGTTTACAAATGCAGAAATTAGTGAATTTTTCCATGGAGAGCTTTTGTTTGTTTTTCATTGGAGTAGCTACCCATGAGAATTCTCTCTAGATATTTGCAGGAATCTAAGCCAGCATGTGTAAAGGTGATGTCAGCATGACAGCTGGATGTTGAGAAGTTTCTAGTCAGTCCTAAAGTGGGAAGATGGAACGTATTCAGTAGACTTCCCTTTGGAGCACCCAGAATGAGAGAAAGGTGACGTTCGCTCGCTCCCCCTTGGAAACAGGCTCAAAGGTTTGGGGGCTACCCGAGTTGGGTTTTCCAGGCAATGTGCCACTGAACACATATTTGTTCCCAGAACACAGCCAGCCAGTAAGGTTTTCCCACTGGTACTGACATTTACTGTAACAAGAGTCTGTCTCCACCTCTCAGGGCTGCAGTCAGCTCCTCTCAAGGGAGGTGGCGTCTTGCCAGAGAAACCCCTCCAAGCTCTGGCAGACGTGCCAGGAAGCCCGCAGTCTTCCTTTTAGCTGAAAGGTGCCAATAATGGCGGAATGAGGTCTGGTTTTTAAAACAACAGATTGAAATATTTTCTATATGTCATCTCTCTGTCTGTCTCTTCACCTGCCCATCCATTCTGTCTGTCCGTCTGTCTTTCTATCTGTCATCTGTCTGTCTGTCTGTCTGTCTTTCTATCTACCTACCTACCTACCTATCCTATCTCCCTATGTATATATCATGATAAAATTAATATGTGTATTTATTTTAATGTCATGTCATTCTATAAATGAGGAAGTTTCATTATGTCCCATTGTGCCGATGACAAAGCCAATATAAGAATTCAGATTTCTTGATTCTAAGATAAACGAAAGGCGAAGTTAAATTTAAAACAGCTCCCTTCTCCCTCTTCTCCTGTTTTCTTTCTTCCTCTCCCTCCTTTTCCGTTAAAGGACAATAGATTTAAAAGCTGGGGGAATAATGTAATGCATTCTCTGGTTCAGGCCCTCCAAAGGCATGTTGAAGTCAAGGCAAATGGGGTCGAGCTCCCATTTTACCTGCTCTCTGTGGCATTATGACCTTGGACAAGTCACCTAGCATCTTTACCACTCTGTTATGCTGTATGCACATGCTCACTTTTCTATATTAGGTCTAAGTTTGCAGGACAGGAATATAACGTCCATTTATTTCTCTGCCAAGCACAGTGGCTCGCAGACAAATAATTCCTAAACTAGTGAAAACATCTGTAGTTCCAGATTCCTAAATCTTATTTTTCTTATTTTAATATCAGCCAACTGAGATTTGAAAAGGTTTTGACGTGCCTGAGTGGGACATGGGGAGTCTACTGACCAGTTTCCTTTGAGTGTTACCTTGTTTGATTTGGACGAAGGGGCAGGGAATTGTATAAATGTCACTGCATAGAGCCCTTGTCCCCTGGTAATTAGTAACCTTATCAATTCAGAGCAAAGAGACATGTCAGAGATTTTGCTTTAGAAAATGGCACACGGATGAGGGGTTTTTATAACTATGTATGAAGTGTTTGGTTGGTGATGTATTGCTTTTGCAAGTGGGCGACTGACCTCATTCACCATCTGATCTTATTTTATCTCCCAGTTTTTCTTTTCCCTTGATTACTCCCTGGGATCACAGTCTCTCTCCCTCTCCCCGACTTAGAGTCTCAACAAACTTCCTCAGGATCTCAGTTTGTAAACAGCAAAACAGTTTGAGGACATTTTTTTAGTTTGATTAATTTTTTTTTTCACGACAGAAATAATACATGTCTGCTGCAAAAATCCAAACCCCCCCAAAAATAAACAAATAATAAGAGCACATGACATATATGAAAAGCCCCCTTCCAAATCCTATACTCTAGAGATAACTGCTTTTAATAGTTTATAATTTCTCCTCTGTGTGTGCACTCATGCACGCACACATACACGCACACCCAACCACATTTCAAAATCATCTTAGTATGTACACCATGTTTCTACTCAAATGTTTTTTCCCCACCTGATGGCTGCATAGAAATCTTTGTTAGGGCTTGCTACTTAATTTAATCTAAAATCCCCTTCTGGTGGACTACTAGGTTGCTCTCAATTTTTTGCTCTAAAAACATGGCTACCATACCTCTTTGCAGACATTTCAAGTAACTGTAGGATAGGTAAGAAGCTCTAAATGGGTCACAAAACAAACTGTCTGCTTCTTAAATGAATCCTAAATCTTAAACCTCAGTGGGAGATCAGGGCTGGCAAGGCACGAGGTGTGTCGGGGTAACCCCTGCCTGTGGTAGCAGCTCTGGAGAACAAGTCGTGATAGTTTCAATCATTTTAAAAGGCCTTCGGACCAGCGCTACCATTTCAAATCCTCACCTGTGTCATTGTGCCATTCTTCCAATCCCACTGTCATCCACCATAGCACAGGTACATGTCGAGTACCTACTAGTGCTGGATGCTGCCTCTATCAGGCACTGAGGATCTAGGAGTTTACGAGATGCCAGGGCTGTGGTGTGCAGTCGTGCAGTGTGTGTGTGCTGCTCCAAGGCATCCATCGAGGGAGAGAGCAGAGGGGCAGGAAAGCTGACCTGCTCACAGGCCGTGCACTCTGGTGCGTGGCTGGGTCCAGCCAGTGGGCAGAGTTGCCGTCAAGGTGGCCGGAGGCCCTGGTCCCCACTCTTTTGGTGCTCTTAGTTTTGACTTTGTTTCCTCTGACTCTCAGATCTGTGATTCTGAATAGGATGTGGGCATCAGTTTGGATTGGCTTTTTTTCTAGACCAAGAATCAAGAGATTGATATTGCTCCTTTTGATATTTGTGTTCTTGAATGAATATATAGTAGGAGATTCTCTCTCTCTCTCTCTTTCTCTCTCTCTCACTCACCAGATTTCCCAACGGAGTGAATAATCTATATTTAAGAGAAAAACCTAAATCAGCAAACACTTGTGAGGTTAAAAATGAGGTCCTAAGGATGTTGATTACAAGAGAGAAAAAAGAGAATTAGAGGGAGGTCCATGAACAGACTGTAATTCAGAGGGGAGGGGGCACGGGGAAGAGAGAGGGCAGGGGTGGGCAGGAAGATCTGAGGCTGGAGACTATGGAGCAGAGCGGTCTGGGAGAAAATCAGTTATAAGTTGTTCACATTGCTGTGGCCATGGGCCCGCCCTCCTTCTGATACTCCTGAGAAGTCACCCGAGGAAAGGATGGGGTACCTGTCCCTGTGCCCAGTCTCCTTCCGGTTGATGTACTAGGACGGCTCCAACCAGGAGTTCCAGCAGACAACGGCAGCAATGACAGTGATACCTGGTGAAACTATGGGAAGCCCAGAGGCGCAGCTGTAATGTGAACTCAAGACAGACAGCCCACTGAGCCTCACTCACAAATGCAAGGCAACACTCCCCCGGCGGCGAGACACCTCACTGGTGATTCAGGACCTAAACTCGAGTGGTCTGCAGATACAGTGTCCAGTGGCATTGTCCTTTTGCATTTTCATTCTGTCCTTAGGACGTCGGGGAGAAAGTCCTAGATCGATGCATCTGCATGTCTCTAACGCCTCTTCAGTTCCTGCCAATCTCCCTTCTTAACGGAGAGGTAAAGTTCCAGGCTTAGCACATGACTGTTGTCCCAGTGTCCCATTTTTATTGTAGTTGTTTTTCTTTTGCCTTCGGTGATACAAGTTCTGGTACAGAAAGGGGAGCATGTCTTTTAGACTAAGTGTAAGGGGTTGGAGAGTATCCTCTCCCCCGCCCTCCATGATCCATCTTCCCCTGGAATCTCAAAATGTGATCTTACTTGGAAATAAATTCTTAGCAGATGTAATCAGCTAAGAACCTTGAAGTGAAATCATTCTGGAATCAGAGTGAGCCCTAAAGCAATGACTGTTATCTTCATAAGGAAATAGAGGGAGATTTGGTCACACAGGAGCACCAAGGAAAAAGCCAAGTGAACCGAAGCAGAGATTGGAGTGATGCTCCACAAGCCAAGGAATGACAACAGCCACCAGAAGCTGAAAGGTGCAAGTAAAAATTCTCCCCTGGGCCCTCCAGAGGGCGCTAGACCCCGCTGACACCTTGACATTAGACTCCTACCCTCCAGAACTGTAAGAGAAAAAAGCCACAAAGTTTGTAGGTATTTACTTCAGCAGCCATAGGGGAACTAGTTCACCAGGGATCTGCAAACTAGGGCCCGAGGGCCAAACCCAGCCTGCTCCCTGTTTTTATAAATAAATAAATAATATTTACAGAAACATGGTGTTGCTCATTTATTTGCATATTATCTGTGGTGGCTTTTAAGCTGCAATGTCAGCTGAGTAGTTGTGACAGAGGCCAAATGACCCGCAAACTCTAAAATATTTACTATCTGGCTCTTCACAGAAGAAGCATGCCAGTCCCCTCGTCTAGGGGAAGTGTTTCATCTGTGTGCTCATCGAGAGATGTTGGGGAGTCATACAAGACTGTTCTTAACAGTGTAGAGCCACGTAAAGTGGGGATTTTTTTAAACTTAGGTTTTATTTTTCATGAAGCAAGTGTTTTTTCCTCCACAGAGGGAAAAAAAACCATGAAATGCTCTGGAGTAGTTCTTAGCATTAGCTACATTTAAGAGATTCCATGAAGCAGAATGCTTTCTCTGTGGAATCAATCAGCATTAAAATTCACTTACCAATGACAGTTTTTATAGAAGCAGCAGCATCGTATTCATATTAATGCCAGGGGTGTGGTTTCCCCCAGCAAACTGGTTTGATCGAGAAGGTTTGGAGAGCCCGAGTGAGTTTCTTCACTCGAAACAAGAAATGGACCAAAGTCCAATCTGCAGCTGGCTAGTGAGCGAAGGAAGACAAGCTTCGTGTGACACGTGTTAGGGAGTAAAACTGAGCAAGCGAAGCTGGGCGGAGATGCCAAACCTTAATGGTCAAATGAACAAAATGAAGAGGTAACCTGTGGAATGGGGGAAAACATTTGTTAACCACACATCCAAGAAGGGGTTAATATTCAAAGTATATAAAGAACTCATACAACTCAATAATAGCAACAACAAAACAACAACGAGTAATCGAATTTAAAAACAATGGACAGAGGAGCCGAATAGACATCTTTCCAAAGAAAACATACAAATGGCCTACAGATACATGAAAAGATGCTCAACTCAGCATCACGAATTACCAGGGAAATGCATGTCAAAGCCACAATGAAATATCATCTCTCAGCTGCTAGAATGGCTACCTTCAAGAGGACAAAAGATTTAACAAGTGTTGGCAAGGATGTGGAGAAAAGGGAACCCCATTCCCTCTGTTAGTGGGAATCTGAATTGGATCTGCCACTATGGAAACAGTATGGAGATTCCTCAAAAAATTAAAAATAGAACTACCACAGGATCCAGCAGTTACACTTCTGGGTATATATCCAAAAGAAGTAAAAACAGAATATTGAAAAGATATCTTCACTCCCATGTTTATTGCAGCATTATTCACAGTAGCCAAGATATGGAAACAACCCAAGTGTCCATCAATAGAAAAGTGATATGTATGCGCGTACACACACAATAGAATGTTATTCAGCCATTAGAAAGAAGGAAATCCTGCTGTTCGCAACGACATGGATGGTCCTTGAGGGTATTATCCTAAGTGAGATAATTGAGAGAGAAAAAGACAGAGTAAGTATGATCTCACTTACATGTGGAATCTAAAAAAGCCAAACCCATAAAAACAGAGTAGAGTGATGTTTGCCAGGGGCGGGGGTGGAAATCGTGAGATGTTGGTCAAAGGGTACAAACTTTTGGTTATAAGATGAATGAATCTGGGGATCCAATGTAGAGCATCGTGGTTATAGTCAGCAGTGCTGTGTGATAGGCTTCAGAATTGTTAAGAGACCAGATCGTAAATGTCCTCACCAGCAAAAAGAAAGAAATAATAATTATATGATGCGATAGAGGTGTTAGCTAACACTGTGGCAGTAATCAGTTTGCAGTAATGTATCAAATCAACACATTCAATACCTTAAACTAACACAATGTTATATGTCAGTTGTATCTTAACAAGAACAATAATAATAAGAATTAATAATGATAATATGTTGACTAGAAGCAGCCACACACATGCAAGATCAAAGCAGTTTGAAAGGTTTTACTTCTTTTTCTACTTTGCATCGTGGTTGCGGCAATTTTTATGTCCTTTGCATATTTCACAGAGAAGCCTCAACTACTTCTAGCCATAACTTCCTTTCCTTCCTGCTACAAATTTTCTCCCTAGATTTACTCTTCAGTCCCTAAAAATAATCTGTCCCACATTATTTATTCACTCCATAATGCATACCATCCAAAGACAACAATTTTGCCAATAAACTGTTATTCTGATGAATAATTCATGCAGCCTTCATTCTCCTGACATGAACAAATATACTTTCAAATGGGAGGAGTGTGACTCTATTTTAGTCTTAACTCCATTTTTTTAGCTTAATCTTTTTTAAAGGTTTTGTGAAGTCCTTCCTTGGGCGAACTCCATGGGAAATAATTCTAATACTCTAATTAAAAGAAACAAACCATGGCACAGAATCATAACTAAATTTATATACACTGTTCATTACATGGACAATAGATATTTGGGTGTGGAAGAAAATGGAGGCAAATCAGCCACTGTTTCAGAGTAAGAAAAATGTGGAGTCCTCTCCTGTTAAAAAGACAAAGCCAATCATCTCTTCAAATTCTGCCACTATCCGTGGCCATAGTCTCCTCATATTTGCATGGACAGGGTGCAGCATGATGGTGGTGATGAAAATGATAATTATCATCATCATAATATTGTTATTTTTGAATTTTTAGGAAATGCTAGGCATTGTGCTTAAGGCTTTCCATATATCAGGGTTTCTCAGCCTTGGTGCTTGGTATTTAGCGTCGGGTAATTCTTTGTTGGGAAGAGGAGATGCTCTGTGTGTTTGTAAGATGTTAAACAGCATCTCTGACATCTACCCACTAGATCCAATAGCAATAGCCCCACCACACCAGGTTGTGACCACCAAAAATGTATCCAGACATTGCCATATGTCTCCTAGAGGACAAAATCCCCCAATTGAAAACCACTGATATCATGATGACCAGTTGCACCTTCCTAATATTATTCTATGACAGGTGCATTATTAGCCCCGCTCACAGATGAAAAAAACAAGCTCAGAGTAAGCGACAGAACAAAACTTCGGTGCGGGTTTTATTGCCACACTGACGTTAAGGCTGTTTTGTTGCATGTGACACTTCAGAACATCAATTTGTTTGCCTTCTTCTCTTACATAGATGCTATTTTTAGATTTAAAAATTTGTAATTAATATAATTAGCATTTTGACATACGTGCACTGAACAATTAATATTATTATATGTTCTGCACAGAGATAACTTCAAATTCTTGAAGCCCTTTGTGCAGGAAGTATAGATGACATGATGACAAAATTAACCATTGTTCTAACAATAGTGACAGTGATGATAGCAATTCTTCTTAGTCTCCCCACCACCATTTATTGAGCGCTTTCTATGACAGGCTATGGGATTAACCTGGATTACCTGTTTAGTTCCCATATCTGAGAGGTTTCTGCTTTGGTTAGCCTTTAACCCAAGGCAGTGTGATAAAGCTTTATTTTGTTCTGTGTTGTATCCTGAGCATTGAAAACAGTGCCTTGCCCATAGGAAGAACTCCACACACATTGGCCGAATGAGTGACCTATGAGGAGATGGAATCTCAGAGAAAGTATAAAGATTGCTGAGAGGGTGAAGGATCTTCAGCTCCAAGACACAGGGGATCTGCATCCAGAGCCCCCATTGCTACCCACTGCGGTCCTATTCAGTGGTTTCTCCGACGCCGTCCCAGCTCTGCCCCAACCCTGGACTGGCAGGTCTGTTTTTTCATAACTCTGCTTAGATCAAGTTTCCTCTAGTTTTCTCTTGCCAGCAATGGCAACCAAGCCCTCTCCCATCTTGTTCCAATTCCTTTGCTCCGTCTCTGCCTTCCACCTAGAATGCCTCCTTCATTTCTATTTGTATAGATATTATTTACTTTTTGAGTCCCAGCTCGATCCCAACCTTCTTCTGAAACTTTTTCCCTTCATTTTTGAACTCTCAGGGCCTCACAGGAGGCTTGCTGCCATCGCCAGGCAATAATTGATGAAGAGCTGTGTAAAACAGATACATCTAGGATGAAACCCCAGGTCTATCCATCCAAGAAGTATGATCTTGGGTAACTTAACTAAAACTTTTTGAAATCCCAATGTCCTCCACTATATAATGAGAACAATATTGTTGTATGTCGCAGTCTACTGAGGACACAGTGAGAAAATGTGTAGTGTAGGCCTTGAGACATCGTATGTCCTTAATAAATTGCTGTCATTGTTAATGTCACTTTCACACTATATTATATCTTCTGATTGATTTATATATGTGTGTCTAATCTTCCCAACTAGATGGTGGGATTATAAAAAACGTTTCCGAGTGGACCTTGAATATGCCACAGAATTCAGCACAGGTCAAACTGTGTCCAGGAGGGCACCTCAGCGTTCAGCACATAATTTTCTCTCTTTGCATTTTGAACTCCGGCGTCTCCATCACTAACATGGAAGTGGCCATGTTTGTTTGCTTTGACGCACCAGAAGGGCCGTTGCAAGTGGATTCGTTTATATGCAAGCAATCAGCTGGTGTTCTCGGAGAATCTAAGCCTCAGAACGGTCATAACTTGTTATCAGTCTGTCTCGATACTTCGTTGAGGTCCCCGAGTCCTTTGAATGTTGGTTTGCCGATGTCTTTTTTTTTTTTTAATCTGTAAAATTTTGCTGATCATATTGATTAAAGTGGGGTGATTCCTGAGACACATCTCCAGTTATGAGTGCCACATGGTGAGGATGTGTCCCCCAAAGAGAGGAAAAGAGATGTGGACCGAGGTCCCAGGTCCTCAGGTGCTGGTGGCTGTGTGGTGCGGCGGAATGACAATGTTCACGAGGGGGCTGGTTTCCAGTTCAGATTTTCTTAGGATTCACATGATTTTGGGCAATTCATAAAAATCTTTGTGTGCCTTCATACTCCCATCTGTAAAATGAAACATCCACATCAGATAAGCTATTTAGCTTTTATTTCTATAATTCTGCATCTCAGAATTAAAGTTTATTGGTATATACTGATAATTCCATATTTTTCCTATTTTACCTAAAATCCATGTAGCCCACAATAAATTTACCCCAAAGAGCTTTCAGATCTTATTAAAATCATCTGCTCCCTTCACACATACACTCTCTTTTTTTAATTTCCCAGTGCCCCATGCATTTTCTTAATAAAGTATATAATAAGACTAAATCTTCCCACTGGGGTGTTTATGATGTGGGAGACATTGTTATTCCCCGCCATGGCAGTGGTAGATAAAAAATGCATACTTCTCTCACTCCCCAAACCACCTTTTGATCCTCAGCCTTTTATCAGCAAATCAGAAGTGCTACCACAGAAGATATTCTGCAATTAGCTCCACTTCCTGAGAAATGGTGCCAAGTTCCATTAAATGTAATTAGCATTCCCATTGTTTCCTTCACTTTGCAAATAACAACAACAACAAAATATCTCTTTCCGAGTTACCATGAACACATATCATCCCAAGTTATACCAATGGTGTCGGCTAGAGGCTAAGCAGCAGGAGACAGCAGAGGATCTTAACACACAAATAATTGTTCACCTTCATGGAGACAAAAGTGGCAGAATCAAAATCCTGATATTTGGCTTTTCAAAGTGAACATTGGCTTCCCAAAGTAGAGTTCAAAAGCTGGCACATTGCCTTCTGAAGTGAAGGTTTGGGGGACATGGGACAATAATTACCTCCCTCAATTTGACACTGACCTGCCGTGGGGTTGTGAAGCGGAAGTCTTACATATCCTAAAGCAATACATTTCAAAACTAAATTTTGAGACAACCCCCACTTCTCATATGATTTCCATAGAAAAGAATTGCAAACAAAACAAACAGCCTATTTTCCCTAGACTTTCACGATAGAAATAACACATTTTATTAATAATAATTATTGATAAATACACATATACATTTACTCAATTCATTAGAGTAAAAACTATTGGATTATTTTATTGTTAATGTCAAAATACAAGGAAAACAATTACTACTACTTTGCTTCCCCTCTTATGTTTCGAATGTCACCATCAGCTGTGGAAACAGTGGAAGTCAATGTTGCATTTAGAAACCACTGTTGGAAGGGCCTTTTGGCTACAGCACAGTGTTACTGCCATGACACCCATCCCTCCAAATCTCATTCACTTTAAGGCTATAAAGCAGAATTCAGAGAGACAACCAGATATATGTGCATATGTGTGCCGAAGCATTCAGAGAAGAGGGTGCCAGTTTCAAAACGTTTTGTGTGAAATTGAGTTCAATTTGACGGGCAATTTTTTTTTTTTTCTCTCGGAAGCCATTTTGTCTCTTTACTTCTTGCTTCTTTCCTGTATTTCAGCATTTGTCATTTCAATTACGGTACTGCATACTATTTTTACGCGTTGGGTGCGATTTTCAGAAACACTAAGGAAAGAGCGGTACAGATATTAGGAGATGGTAGTTCAGATTGAATGTGGCTCTAAGAGGGTGGAACAAATTTAGCACGTGTTTTATTTTAATCATCTGCAAGGAAAATAATTCCACAGACTGGTCTACAGTTAAGTCTTACGGCGCAGAGCATCATAAAATTGAGCAAAGTAATATCCTCTAGTGTCATAACTATTATATTATACAAGTGAAATGACTTATTATGCCCACTTACTCCCACCCTGGATCATACTGAGAAACGAAATGAAAGACAAACCATTTAGTCTTCTCCCGAGAAAGACTTCTGTCAACCACAGTGAGCTGGTTGGTGGAGGTTTAGTCATTCAGTGCACTACCGCTTTGTATTAGACGCTGGATGGTGGCTGAAGCACATATGACATTTTTTCATATGGGACTTACTGTCCCTTCCCCATGCAAAGTCGGGTTAGCTCTTTTTATAATGTAATTGATCTTGACTCTTTCTGTTGTTGATGATGGAAACTCAACTTGGCCTGAGTGAGAGATGGGGAGGGGAGGGACTTTTCTTAGGTCATATGTCAAAAAGGTCAGAAGATCATTAGAACCAGGTAATGACATAGCAACTAGTCTCTTTCTCTCCAGCTCTCCTGTATCGCCATATTGTCTTTATTCCCTTTCAGTGAAGTTTTTTGTTTTTTGTTTTTTGTTTTTTTGTTTTTTTGTTTTTTCCTGCCAGGCAGATGGCAAAACATAGGCATCGCTGGGATTTTATTATTTCAGTCCTATTGTGAATCCAGGGGGTCGTTCATCTCGATTCCATTACTTCCTTCCCCTTCCTCGCGGAATACCAATTTTGCTCATGTATTCACATGAATATTCTCTTCATCGAGTTCATGTGATGCCAGAGAATTTGACCTCCTCTCCCTTTGGAAGTGGAGTAGGACAGGGACCTCACTGGTCTAAGCCCATCGTAATAACCCTACTCCCCTTGTCAACACTTCATTCGGGACGCCAGACCCCAGGCTATCCCTGGACATGACCCAACTGGTTGCTTAGTCAGGCATTTGACCTAAATGGGCTCAGTTAATGTTTAATCTTCTATCTGAATTATGGTGATGTATAATACTTAATTCCTTTATCGTTTCAGCTAGTTCGAGTCTGGATTTTTGTTATTTGCAGCTCAAAGGGTTCTAACTGATAAACATGTCAAGACAACGGAGGACATAGAGCTCTTTCTTGGCTGACTCCACTTAGAACAGTCCTGAAAGAGAACATCGCTTAGTCGTGCTTGCATCCTGTGCAGGGAAATAGAAGCTTAAATTTTCCAGGTTTGAGTCACATGAGCCCACTTCTGTGTCCCTGATATGTAGCTTCCACCAAAAGTCACGTGTAGCGTGCCCCTTGGTGCAAGACTTCACCCAGCGTCAGGGATGGAGAAGCTGAAAGGGAGTGATTGTGCACGTGGAATTTTTGTTTGTGGAGAGCTTATAATTTTCGATCGCAAAATTCATTCACTATAGGTATACAATTCACTTTTAAATACGTATAGAGGCAGGTGAGCATCACCACAATTTAGATTTAGAGCAGTTACATTACCCCTAACGATTTGGCCTATGCCTGTTTGCAGTCAACTCATTCCCTTGACGTGAGACAACCACACATCTGTTTTCAGTCTCTGTAGATTTGCCTTTTCTGGACACTTTGTATAAATAAAATCATACCATGTATGGTCTTCCGCAGAATGTGTTTGATGTTTATTTATATTGATGCATGTCTCCATAGTTTCTTTTTATTGTTGAGTAACAGTCCATTATAGGGATATACCACATGTCATTTATCCATTCACCAATGGATGGGTGCTTGGATCATTGCTAGAAGTTCGCCTATTTTGTATGCTGCTGCTATGAACATTTGTTTTCATGTTTTTCGTGTGACGTATGTTTTCACATCTCTTGAGTGGCTACTTAAGAGTAAAAGTGCTGGGTCATATGGTGAGTTTTAGTTGAACTTAAGCTGCAAAAATATTTCCCAAAGTGGCTCCCCTATTTTATTTTTCTACCAGCAACACGCAGGTGTCCTAGTTGAAGTACACCCTTGCCAACTCTTGGTATTATCTGTCTTTTAAATTATAGCCATTCTAGTGAATGTGTAGCGGTGTCTCATTGTGGCTTTAACTTGCCTTTCCCTACTGTTTAATAATGTTGAGTATCTTTTCTTGTGCCTGATCTTTTCATGCAATAACGTTTTTCACCTGTAAAATGGGACTCGGTGAAGGAATCTTACATGCCCATCGGTAATTCCCTTTGTCTTGTGACTATGTCAATAAAGAAATCGGTAGGGAGGCTAAAACGAGGGAGAGAATTCCCTCTGTTTTATGCAGAAACGTAGGACAGGAGGCTGAACCTTTCTTTTCCTTGTTACATTTGTGGCTTACAGACTAGTCGTCGTACATGGTATAGGTGGGGGCACTGACCTCATATGCAAATGATCTTATTTGCAAATAAGGCACATTTTGTCCCAGAACTATGCTTTGGAGAAGACGGGATCTGGGTTCATTGTCCCACCATTGCAGTTATGTGCCTCTGCTGTGGCACTTGAAAGCGACACACGACCCTGTCAGTATAAGCTTTCCAAGGTTATCTCTTGCAGCTACACAGTAGTCGGTGTCATTTCCTTTATCTTTTGATGAAATGACTTGCTCCCTCTCAGGGTAAAGTGAATCTCTGCCCATGTTTCTCGGTTGGGTTGCAGTAATCTGTGCTTTCTAGGAAAAGGTTACTTCTTAGAGCTATTGAAAAGACTCAAGGTTCATACACTGGCCCTCTGAGCATATCTGAATCCAAAGAAACAGATAGCAGTTCCTCTGTTGCAAAGGTTTGCAAGCCTTGAAAGGTCTGAAAACAGAAAACTAAGTACCTGGGAGCTAAAGGCAAAGAAACCAGTGGACGCATAACCAAGAAGGACCTTAGCCAGCAGAAGTCTCTAATGACAGACCACCAGGGTGGGCAAGAGCATGTACTTTAAATCAGATTTCTTCAATTGGAACTACATGCTGTGCCTGTGATTTTAGATGAGCTCCTTAACCATGTTAAGCTTCGGTGAAATCAACTGTAAAATGGGATTAATAATAATACTCCGTTCTTCAAATCGTTGGTAGGATTAAATGAGATAATGCATGTAAAGTGCTTAGCATCATTCTGAATTCCTTTAGCTATTATACTTTTTATGTTATATTTGATTTCATATCTTTGGAGTTGGAAGAAAGCCTGGTATATGATGTGTACTCAGTGACTAATTTTTAACCACACGCAATTGAGATATTCCTTCCTCCCTTCCTTCTTTCTTTGATTCAAGTATTTGTTCATTCAATGATGCTATGATGAATTTATTCTATGTGTTCATTCTATGTATTCACTCATGCAGTAGGTATTTGTGAGATGCCTACTATATGTCAGGCAGGGTTCTGGATCAGCAAATTATAGATCTTGGGACAAATTCAGGTCTCCCTTGTTTTTATAAAGAAAGTTTTATTGAAACACAGCGGTACCCATTCACTTGCATAAAGTCTGTGCCTTCTTTGTGCTACAGTAGTGGAGTAGAGTGGCTGTGACAGACCGTATGGCCCACAGAGTCTGTTTATTATTTGGCCTCTTATCAGAAAAGTTTTCCAGTTCTTGTGTTAGATACTGAGAATGAAGTAGGGAACACAGGAAGGTGATATTCATGCTCTCATCATATTTAAGATGAGACAGCTATAAATAAATACACACTTAGATGCACATGTACACACATACACACAAAATATCCATGGTGATAAGTACAATGAAAAAAATGAGGGAGATATAAGAAAATAGGAGTCAGGAATGGGGGGGGGCAGTGAAAGAATTTTTTTTTTTAAAGAGAAAGAAATTTCCCATTTAAATGTCTCTACTCTCAGATTAGAAGTTCAAAATTTCTCTTAAGTCATTTATTTACTAAGTAATTTTTCAATAGCAAAACAAACAAACACTCATTGCTTCAGAAAGTCTCAATGAACACATTCAAATACCACCCCAGGTTGCAAATCAGATGTAGCCTTACTATAAAAAGCTGGTTTGGAGAGACCTCATATACAGTATTCTGAATCCGATCAACTGACACTTGGCATTTGCTGACTGGCTTCTATTTTTGCCCATGAGTGATTTCCCCACATGGAGAGTAGTGGAAACATCCCCGTTTCCAATGAGAGGGGAATTGTATGTGTGGCCTTCTTTCAGCCCTGATTATCTGTGGACAAGAAGAAATTAAAAAGTAGCCATTCTACAAACAAACAAGGAGTCCTTGGAGCCTCCAGAGCTGATGATAGACGAATAAGAAGTAGGTCAGAGATCTGTGGAAGGTTTTCTACCCTGGGTCTTATTTTCAGTAGGTTTTTCACTGTGGCCACCTTTTGTCTGCAGGTTGTTTGCTGCAGCTGCTGCTGGGCAAGCAAGTTGCATTATTAACAAGATTGTAGCAGGAAGCTGGGCGCTTCCACAAAATTCTAGTGCAAAGGTCAGCAAACCTTTTCTGTAAAGAGCTAGATCGTAAATATTTTAGATTTCATAGGTCTTAGGTCTCTGCTGGAACTACTCAGCTCTTCTCTTGTAGCTCCAAAGCAGCCTTAGACAATGCATAAATGAATGAGCATGGCTGCGTTCCAATAAAACTTTATTTACAAAAATAGAGAGGCTTTGGTCTGCGAGTCATGGTTTTTCAGCCGCTGTTCCAATGCACTTTTCCCTTTGCAGGTGTGCTCACGAGGTGTGCTGGGAGCATATGCAGCGCACATATCATTTGTCACTTCCTTTCTGACCTCCTGACTCGGGCCAGCCACGTGCACTTGTATAAAACTCCCACAGATAGTCAGTGTATGCCAGGTTATATTGCAGTTCCAAACAACCCCCAGAATCTCAGTGACAATAAAACAAAGGTTTGTTTCTTGTTAATGCAACATCTACTACGGGGGAGGGTGACTCTCCAGGGCAGCTGTCCCCCAGGCAGTGTGACCTAGTGATTCAGTCTCACAGAGGCACCATCAACCTGCGGCTTCGCTTCTGGGAACACACAGCCTCCTCGGTTGATGTGACTGAGAAAGACCAAGATTGGAAAGTCTTGTAACAGCATTGAAATGACTGGGTCACTAACAGTTTGGCCATAGCTTTGTCACGTGGTCCTAACCAGCTGCAAGGAGGTGGCAGACGTCATCTTCCCATGCATCTCGAAGGAGAGGGAAATGGGCTAAAGACAAGCATGAGCAATTGTGGTAGTTGTAGTTTGTTTGATCAATTGATTTGATCGAGTGATTGATTGGTAATCATTACTAAGCAATCTGATCTGTCCACCAGTGAAGAATCCGTCTGTGTGGTATTTATGGGGATATATTTTGCTAATCATCAGAACCGGGCCAGTTATCTATTGTGGGTCATCCAAAAGGAAAACACTTTCTAGACTTAGGGTCGGACACATTTTACTGTACTGTATTCTTGTATCTGATATTAAAAGCTATCATCGATGTTGGTAATCCCAAGCCTGACCTTAGAATGTGCCTCTGTCCTCTAAAAGTCAAGCACATTCACACTGACCAAATGTCTCCTGATGTTTGGTTTCACCTGTTATTCTATAAGTTACACCTCATGAATGCTCATCTTCACTTCCTATACTGATCCAGTTTGGTTGACTTTACTAATTTGCTTAACAAGACCATAAATAATAATCCAGTCTCCTTTGTTTATGGTTAACAATACTGGCCCATTATAATTTTCTATGGCAGCACATATGGTGGGTAATAAATTAACAAATAAAGCTGCCACATGGAAGATAGGTCTGTTTTTATTTTTATGGCTGTTTCTTTAATCTGATACATAATTAATGTGCAAGGATCAACATTTTGGGGGTCAGATCCTAGTTTATTTGTTGCATTTTGAGGTGTTAATTTTCTTGATGCATTTATGAAAAGGAGAATGGGCTATAAACCTATACAGCTCCTTATCTACGTGAAAAGATGCTTAAGCAGGATTTTATTTTTTTCTGAAAAGGAAGACATTTAAATTACTTTGCTTTCAGAGTTCATTTCCATTGAAAATGTAAAGCGATTCTATGTTCAGCCTTTCTCAAAGCAACCTTCCCTTACTTAGGAGAACACAGTTCGAAAAATCTTCTCCTTGGAGAGTAATTTTCCCCGCTTTCCGTCTCTCTCAATGATGTGCTCAGTCTCCACAATTTGTCTGGCTCCCTCTTGAACTGATTTATGATTCACCAAAATCTGCAGAAGAATTTGCCAAGCTGCAGCTCAATTAATTATGTTTGCTTTTGGGCCTGTCTGTTAGGTGCTGGCATTTCTATTGTGTCAGACGTTTTAAATTTAATATGTACACAGGTTTTGCTTTTAAGTAACCAGCTGACCACACAGAGGTGATTCCAACAATAACAACGAAATTCATCGGAAGTGTCTTGTCCTTCAATTGTGTACAGAATCTTTGAAAACATTTACAGTTTCCCTAGAAACTTTGCACGGGGCCCGTTTTGCTCAGAGAAAAAGTTGTGTTTTGTCCATAAAAGCCCCAATCTTCACAATGAGAATTGCTCTGCCTTGCAACATTATTATTATAAAATACTGACAATAGTATGCAAACAACATAGCAGTTGTTTACATAGCACTTGCCATATGCCAGACAACCTTTTAATGTACTTTTCATGCATTAACTCTATAAATTATTACATAATTCTATAAGGAGGGAGGGTACTGTTATTAGTCCCATTTTCCCAGATAAGAAACAGGCTCAGAGAGGTTAAGTAAGTTACCAATGCCACACACAGTGAGAAAGAGGCAGAGTTTCTGGAAGCCTGTCTCCTCGTGATGGTGTTTTCTTCTCATGAGATGCAGGGCAGGGCAAGTCCCTACATTCTAAAGTCACGTTTTCAGAAAGCCTAGACACAAACATGTTTATGCACCAGTATTGATTAATCTGGTAGGGCCCTTTGATTTTATTGGATAGTACTTTAGAGGCTGATGCATGAGATGCCACTGAGTATAGTGACACTGTTTTCTTCCCTTTCCTATAAAAGGTGAGATGGTCCCCTGTGGTGTTAAAAAGAATTGCAAGAGGTTTGTTTGGGGAAAATTATCTTTTCTACACTCCCCTGCTCCATGTCTACTGTGAGCTATACAATAGAAAAAGAATAAAGAAAAAAGAAACACCAGAACACTTGCTTCAAGGTGAAAATATTTAGGCAAAATATTACAATGGGGAAAGTTTATTTTAAGCATCATAGTTAAAAAGGAGCATGTGTCAGGATTAGGATTTTGTGCTTAAAGTTCATTGCAATGCCATAAAGCATCGGTTGGCCAACTTTGTCTGCAAAGAACACGATAGTAAATATTTTAGGCTCACGGACCATATGGTCTCTGTCACAACTACTCAACTTTGCAGTTATAGAGCAAAAGTAGTCATAAGAAATGAGTAAGCAAAGGAGTGTGGTTGCATTATAAGAAATCTTTTTTTTTTCTAATAATAGACAGCGAGATAGATTTGGTCGTCAGGACACAGTTTGCTGATGCCCTGATGTAAAGGAATTGCCAGGGATTTGGGGGTAAAGTTTCTTTCCTGGCCTGCCATCTGGCAGCTGGATGGCTGTGGAAAAGTCACTGAACTTCTCCGAGCCACAATCTCCCTAGCAACTGAGTGGAGAAATGGCTACCTACCTATTTATTAGCATACTCAGGAGAGTCGAACGAGTCCCAGAATTAAAAGAAGTACCAGATTCAATGAAAGAAATTCTGTTTTGTCATTCTCGGCCGTTTCCAAACTTCTTTTTCTTCTAAGCCTACCTTCTGCTCATTGGTTAATGAGTGATTACGGTATGGTTGCCTGAGAATTTAAAAGGGCTTGTACAAGGGGATCATTCCAGCATTAGCAAAGCACCTCCAGAGGACATCTTTCTGAATCATTATATGCAAAGTGGTTTCAAATAGCTGCTAGGGAAAGAAAGATCTCAGCCATCCAGATATGGGGAGGGAAAAGGTTAATTCCACTGGAACAGAGATAAGGAAGCAGAGATTCCTATGAAGTCCACCTCCAGCCCAGCATCCATGTCACATACCACTAAGTGGCCATAGCCTTCTTCAGTGATGAACTGGATAAGGTTCCAGAACGGTGTACCTGGCAATTCTTGAGTCACCACCAGTGGTTTGTAGTTGTCTCATCAGATGAACCTTATCAGGTATCTTTGACCTCAATAACTTGCTTTGAAGGTCAGAGAGTTTGAAACTTTCTTCAATTTGTACACTATGTGAAGTTGTTGAAGGGCTGCCATTTTATCCCTGCTTTGTAAACAGAGACTTGAGCTTGGATTCTGAGGCCACAAATAAAAAAATAAAAAAGGCAACTTTCTTCCTCCCTCAAGCCTTATTTCTTCACGAAATGATCTCACATTGCGATGAGCTCCCTTATTTTCTTGGTTCCAAAAAGTCTGAGAAGAAGCTGAATGCCCACTCTCTCTCTTTGTTCTGCATGTTGTGGCTCTTTTCTCAAATATTCTACGGTGAGCTGCTGCTCTAGAAATCTGGGGAAGAGAGTGTTAATTCTTCTTG
Organism: Pteropus medius; assembly: GCF_902729225.1. Taxonomy (NCBI): domain Eukaryota; kingdom Metazoa; phylum Chordata; class Mammalia; order Chiroptera; family Pteropodidae; genus Pteropus; species Pteropus medius. The sequence continues at coordinate 8,201,519 of NW_024349798.1, forward strand.
GTGAAAAGAAAAGAAACTCACATTAAATTCACTTAAGCGAAAGGAGAATTTAGTTTGACAATATTCCATAAATGCCAATAGGGTACCAAGAGGAGGGAAAGAAAGCAGGACACACAATAGAATGAAATAAAGACCAGCACCACGGACAGCAAACCATCCTATTTGCTATGTCATCGCCAATCCATTATACTCACCCTTGTCCCTAGTTTGCACATTACACATAGTCCTTCTGGAATGTTCTCCCCAGGTCCTCACATCGCTGGTCCTTTTATGTTAAATGTGTTTCAGCTCACATGGTAAGTTTTCCGAAGGTCTTCCCTGGCTTTTCTTTTCACATGACGTGATCATAAATTATCTTATTATTTCCTCGTTTACCATGTACCTGCCCCACTAGAACCTAAGCTTCTTAGAGTAAGGCCTTATTTAGAACAATACTTTATGCATAATAGGCACATAGAAATGGTTTTTGAATATATAGAAGTGTAAATAAGAGAATGGTACCCTTAATCCCAAATTCTCTAGGAGAGAGAATTACATGGCCCAGCTGGGGTTCGTATTCACCCTTGCTCCTACTAATTGAGTCACAATGGGTTGACCCACATAGGAAAACCACTTGTTATGCGTGCCTGTGTCTGAGGGGAGATTTGCTTGATTTGGGAAGCCATCAAGGACCAGGAAGATAGATCCCCAAATAACTACAAGCACACTGTGTTTGTGAGTCTGTAGAGGATGGTGACAGACAGTAAGGGGTCGATCTTCTTATATTTGGCAGAAGAAACAGGGTTCAGTTTTCTGCTTAAAGTTTTATACCAGCAGTTGAGACCCACTGGACACCATGGAATATCCCGAACCCAAAGACTTTCATTTATTTCTTGCTGTGCCATCATTAAACTTTCATAGGTCTGTCCAGTCTTTAGCTACTACAGATGCTTTGTCCTTTTCCTCCTTCATCAATACTTCTGAATCAAGTGTGTGTGTGTGTGTATTTTATTTCCAGGTCCCCAGAAGTCTGTGTTAATCACTTTGTAGGGTCCTGAAGCACGAAGATGTGCTCAGGATAAAGGGCCAAATGACAATATCCAGGCAGGAAATGTGGAATAGCTGGCTCATGCTGAAAGCAATCTAGGGCGTAGCATTGCTGTTCGAATACAAGTGGCAGAGTTTGTGGAGGACTCATCATCTTCTTCATCTCCTTTCAATGTTGTTCCGCAAGGAGGTATTTATTCCCTGTTGTCAGGTGTGAAAAATATCAGGTCTCTTCCCACATTCTAATATGGGAAAGGATAAAATTTCAGACTGCAATGGTGCCATTAAGAAAATGAAACAGGATGACATGAACTGGAATGGCTAGGGGTGGTGCAGATGACTAGGGGTGGCAGGAAGCCTCGGGAGGATGAGGAAGGCAGGATCTGTGAGGCGAGCCTGACCGTGGGAATGCATATGCGTGGTCATTGGCAGGGAAGGGCATCATGTGTTTGTAGAGCAGGAAAAGGGCATCACATGGCTGGAACATGCTCCAAGAACAAGCGGGAGAGAAGAGGGTGGAGGAGAAGTGGATCAAGGAACACTTCTTTGCTCTTTGTAAAGAGCTGGAATTCTAGTCCTAGAGCAATGGGAAGCCACTGGAGTGCCGTGAGAGAGGGCTGGCATCACCGAAATTACAATTTATCGGAATTTCGTGAAGCACAGACTGGAAAGGAGAAGAGTAGAAGCAGATGGTAGGCTAAGGAAGTTTGGCGGAAGTCAAGGGGAGAATAGATGGCGGTTATAAGATGTCCGCTGACTCACCATATGACATGGGGAATCTGCTCATCTGCAACATGTGTGAGTTTTTACCTTTCTCTTCAACCCCACAACTGCGACCTCATGGTCAAAAGTTAACTAAGTGATTTAATTGTGGCACCTCTAGTGTGCCTTTATGGCAAACCTTGCTGGGTTAGCAAATAATACGGTAACACAGAATCCTAGAGGGGGCAAAATAGACTGGTGTTGATCACATGGGTATACTTAAAGAAATATGAAGCCCCATTTTGTTTGTGAAGCTATTTTTTAAAAGAATTTGAGCAATGAAGAGCTATAGGTAGAGTCAGGACAACCTTAATTCTAAATTTTTAGAGTCAGGACAACCTTAATTCTAAATTTCTGTGCAACGGCATATCAACTCAACCTTATACAAGATCCCTAACCTTTAAGTGTGTGTGTGTGTGTGTGTGTGTGTATGTGTGTGTGTGTAAGGGGAGACTAATTAACACCAGTAATAATGCTTACTCATAATTGTTAGTTAATAATAAGTAAAAGAATGCTTACTTTGTGCCAAATGTGTGCTTGAAAGTCTATATGCATTATCTTTTTGAAGCATTGCAATGATCAGGTGACATGCGTGTTAATTCCCCCACACTATGATTAGAAAATGGAACCATAGATTAAGTACCACGTTAAAAATTGTACAATAAATACATAGAGGAGAGTCTGAGAGTTTATCTCATTTAATCCATCAAACAATGGAACATTGCAGGATAGTGTATGGGAACACTTGGCATCACTTTAGCCAGAAGGAGTGCTTGGTAAGTTTCATGCTGTATATCTATCTGTAGATTTCAAATATTTATGACCCCAGAATTAATCCTAAGGAAAGTAAATTGAAGGAGATGTTTGCGTGTAATTTTTTCCCCTAATGATTCCACTGTACCCTTGAGCATTCCACATTTGTGTTTAATCACAGAATCTCAGCCATGATGTTTCTGACAGGTAATTTCCTTAATGCATTTGACAGAGATGGATTGCATGGAAGTCCATTGGATTCTGTGCTTTTGTCTGCAAGTGATAAGACTAGATTAGAGCTATCTTGAGTCTAGTGCCTCCTACGATATTGCATCCTAATAAATCCCATGATAATATGGATCATCTCTGTGGATACACACTTTCTTGGCCAGATGGGACACACCAGTTAGCAAGACACCCTGCCACTTTTATTACACCTTGAGAAACATCTAGGCTGATATTTGTGTGTCGGAATCATAAATCAATTTAGTCCTCAGAGATAGGCTTAGCTGTGCAGTTTATCTTCAAATACACTTGTTTTTTTTTTTTTCTTTTCCCTGCTATGATTGAAAGTGTTGAATGATGAACACAAATGTCAAGATATTGGATTCCCTTTTAGATTGTAAGGCCTTTACACTGGCATGTGACGATCCAAGCATCAGTGAGACTCACGGATACTTGGTGAGCAGCAGTGATTTGTGCTCTATGGCATTTCATCCCTAGGTAACAACAAGCCCAATCCATTCTCAAGCAAAGACACAGATGCCTCTCCATGCAAACTTACTTCCTGGCCCTTCCTTTCTCTACCTCCTCAGAAGTATAGAGCCTTTAGCCTCTATGGTTCCTTGGTGTGATTTAGGATAGATCAAGGTGGCGAGATAGTCAGGTTTAGGGGTGTCTGTTATTTCACAGAGTATCCTTTAGGCTATTTGTGTCACTTGCGGTCATCAGGCATATTCCTACGTAGCATCATAATATACCAAAAATAGAGATTTCATTGTTGCAAATCAATCGGCAATCTCTGACACTTGAACCACCAGGACCCTACTGTGTCCTTACAGCCTCGCTGAAAAAAATGTCTCGTTCTTTTTAAAAATTCTTTTTACTCTGAAAAACTGTCATACATATAGAAAAAGAGAAATAGTAATACAAACGAACACCATATACTCATCATTGGGGTTTAATAATTGCACAGATATGCACAACCACTCTAAATAAAGTTGCCAGACATCATAAAACTTACCTGTAAATACATAAGGGTGTATATGAAAAAAGAAATATGATATCATTATTATAAAACTGATATAAAACTATGATATCATTATTACAACTAACGGCATTAATTTAAATCCATCCATCCTATCATCGAATAGTCTATATTCAAATTTACTCAATAGGCCCAATAATATCTCTTATAACTTATTTTTTTAAAATTAGCACTCTAGTCACTTTGAACTACCGAAATTATAGGTAAGGAGAGGAGGGAAGGTGGCATAAGATAGAATATAAATATCTAAAGTATTTCTTTTTCTTTATGGTGCATTTGCCCTTCCTTTGTCCCTCTGAGAGATTATCAATCACTTAAAAAAACCACATGAAATCTTTAAAAGGAGTAAACATATAATTTGGCACTATGGGAAGGCCCTTTTAAAATTATGGAAACAAATATAGTTCCCTATAAAATAATATTCATCAGCATTTTTCCTAATGGTGAAAAACTGGAAGCAACCTAAATTTCTGACGCAGAGAATGAGCTATTTTATGGTGGCCATATTGGAAAATGCTCACGATAGATTGTCAAGTAAGTGAGCAAAGCAAATTTCAGGACTGTACGGTTAGAATAGAGAGCCTTTTAAGAACGAGCTCACACATAGACAAAAATGTTTAAAAAATATTTTTTCAGTGACTTAACTACAGTTCTCGCTAGATAGTGGGATTGTAGGTCATTCTATTTCATTTTACTTTTTCAAAAATCTTTACACTTTTTAAAAATTTTTTTGCATACAATGTGGAATATTTTGGTGATCGAGTTAAAGAATTCTGATGAATCAGCCAATTCGGCAAGAGCTATATTGTCTAGCCAGAAAGGAAACTGGAAGGATAAATGAGAAGAAATGAAACAACCTCATGGCCACGTATTCAGCACAGATTCCTTGAAACAGACTATGGCAGTAGAGCTGCAGAAGGTAATGGAAGTGCTTTATGCTAAAGGGAAGAAGCCTTAGCACACTTTTCAGTATTTCCTTTGGCTTTGTAAGTCTTGCATTAAAATGTTCTGATATCGTCGGGAGTAGTGTGTTATTAAAAACCCTAACGTTAGAATTTGCATTACAGCTAGCTCCGAAATACCATTTGGAGGAGCCTTTTAACTGCACGTTACAGACGTCCGAGATGGACCCTAACTGAAGTTATGTGGGAAGGAAATGTTCTGCCTGATGGCTGCTTTGTACCCTAAGCAAATAAGAGCAGAGCACACCGCACCTCGTCCAGTGAGCATTGGTTCATCATACCACTTTCAGTATTGCTATCCTGAGTTGGTTATGTTCTCATTTGTGTATTGTTCTGATGCAGATTTGTCTCATGATTATAGAAAATATGACCATGAGAGATGGTGCAAGGCACTCCATAAAAGGACACAGGATGCCACTGAGTTGACTATTAAAAATGCAAGTTTCAGAGTTTGATGCGCCTTCAAAGAAATGGTCCAGGAAACAGAAGGTAGAGACCAGCAGGCAGTTAGGGACTGGAGGAAGTTCTCTGACACTGTGAAAGCCATAACTGCAGCCTGGGAAGCAGGATAAACCATCCAATTGAAGAGTTGGCCGGAGGCATGACAAGACTTCAGGGCATTTGAAGGGAAGGTTAAGTGAGTTTTAGTGGATGAAGCCCTAGGAGGATAACATCTCCATGGGGGCCCTGCTATAAACACACTGATTCTATTAATTTTCTGAATTCTGAAAATGGATTGTCCACATTTCAAAACATCTCCTCCAATACACACACACACACACGTGCGCACGCACACACATACACACCATGCACACAAAAGCAGAAGACATAGCCACTCTGTGAGGCATAATTATCTATATCCTTTTCTCTCTTATTATATTAACATATCAACTAACCTCCCACTAGAAGAATGGCAAAGTAGATTGTGAATTACCAAGGAGGTGTTGGACAGCAGTCTGGACCTAAAATTCCCAGATATCTGCAGGCAATCTCCTGCGTAACTTCTCCAATGCCTCTGGTGGATAAAGTTTTATTTCTTTCCTCCAGCTTTAGGAAGAATCTGTTCTAGCCAGTCTATATCCTGATCACTTGTGCATCTGAGATAGACCCAGCTCACATAGAGAAGAAAAAAAAAATCATTATCTTAAATGAAATAGAAGACCATTGAGTATGACATCAACTAGTGACCAAAAGCAGAGTAATGACAAAAAATCCCAGGGCTTCTAAGAAGGCCACCAAGGAAGAGAAAAACATCGATAAAGTAGTGTGCTCAGCACAATTAAATTGCCAAAGTCAACTGCCCTGATTTTTTGTTAACCTTTGTAATCAATGATGCTTCCTACTCTTCAATAAATTCCCAACAGAGATTTTGACTTCTCAGCCAGGCACTGGTTTTTTGTTTGTTTGTTTTGTTTTGTTTTGTTTGTTTGTTTGTTTTTCCCTGATAGAAACTGTTCTCTAGGTGATGAACTGAAGGGGAGACAGGAAGTGAACTCCCTTAGAAGGGAAAATCGACCATGACAGTGGCATAGCTGCCAGGAAGCACCCCCACCAACCCACAGAACGAGACTGTGTTCTGGCAGCCACTGTGGCTCTACTCATGTGTAAAGCAAGTCGTTTATGAGGCATATGTCTCATTCTCACTGTATCCCTCCTTTGTTTTAAGAGTTGACACGGATTTGTCTACACACACTCATACACATGCTGCACAAAGTTCCCTTATGCTTCAGAGGATGTTAACTGCTCAGAGAATCATGGAGGAAGCTTTTTTGAAAAATGGAAAAGAAAAAAGAATTCCCAGACTTCTCTCCAATCTTCTCAAGTAGAACCTGGAGGAAGGAACCCAGAAATGTAAATAGCACGCCCCTTCTCCCACCCACATAGGGTCCCGATGATCTGTCCAGCTCGGGGACTTGTGGGGTATGAATGCAATATGATTAAAACACTATTGAAACCATGATTCATAACCCAGAGGGAAATTCATCGTAATTCTTTACCATCATGCTTACTGTGTATAGTCCATGTTCTCTTCCTAAAGAAACCACCCTCACCAAGTCCAATTTTTTTAAAATGGACCTTTGTCATAAGAATGGATTTCCTCAGTCTTTCATATTTGATTGGAGAAATAATTCCAGTCATGGTATATCAGAAAGCTGCTTTTTTCCCTCTTTCTAATAAGAACTATAATCCATTGCTGACAAAAAAAAAAAAATCTGTACAGCTTGTCCTAGGTGCTTTAGAATAGGCTGTGACAAATGGCGTCTTGCATTGTATGATCGTCCTCATGGCTTGTAATACATTGTTTAATGAATTGATCACAGTGGAATGTAAAGATGAAGTAGCATTTATTCTGTATGTTATATTGCGTATAATTTTTAGAGTTGACATTTATAACCATGGAGGATGTTATTTTACATATCATCTTCAAACCATATCAGCCTTAAACACATTTAAATTTAATAAGCAAGTAGATTAGATTTGCTTTTAAGCTAGGCGTATCATCACAGTGCATGTTTCCGGCAGGAGGGCACTCTTATGATTAAATACTGTCTTTAGTTGTCTTAAAGAAACACAAATTATAAAGAAAGGCAGTTAGAGAAGAAGTCGAAATAATTAAGGATGAAACCCAAAGAATATCCTTTGATGGACCAGTTTTAAGTCCAGCCCTTCTAACCATTGAGGCAGAGGAGTTCATCTGGTTTTATTAACCGTCATCAGGCAACTTTTGAGGCCGAATGTGAGCTTGGGAATGAAATGCAAATTCTATAATAGGAACATCATTGTGATAATAATTTATTAAATTTCCCGAGCCATCTCTCTCTGAGGAAGGCAGCACGACGGCCCTGGTGATTAATTTTCAACATCATTTAATGTTTTATTAGAGGGAAACAATTTTTAATCTATCGATGCCCTTTCTGTACAATTCCATGAGCTACTTTCAAGACCAGCAGGAAAAGGAGAAGATGGAGGAGGAGGATGAGAAGGAACACGGACCAGCAGTTCTGTTTCTGTTTCTGACGTCAAATATCCCAGACTCTCCTGTGCTTTCATGGCACGCTAGCATTTTAGCCTCATGGTAGGTCGTTGGCCTTTTGCGAAAAGAGAGAGTTCGCTTGTCAATATGAAGTTAGGAGAGAAGGTTATGTGAGAGGGTTAGGGGCGAGGAAGTTGCTGCACGGGGCGCATTTCAGAATCCTGGTAGTGATTTCTTGGACAGGGGCTGCAGACTCAAATGCCTGTCGAGGCCAGGAACATCTCCTAAATGGAGGTTATGATACCAGGCAAGTGGAAGAGTCTCTGGTGGCACTACTCCAAAGTTCAACCAAATGTCGATGTGCTAGACTGTCACCTGCGACTAAAGAGTAATAACAGCACAATGCAAAGTGAGACCCTGGATAGGATCCTGGCACAGAAAAGGGAGATATGGGAGTGGGGGTGCTGGGGAAGCATGAAATCCCAGTGTGATCTGCATTTAAGTTAGCACTATCCTACCAGTGTTAATCTTCTAGTGTAGATAATTGTGCTGTGGTTTAGTGAGGTGTGAGACACTGGGTGAGAGATACAGAGCAATTCCCTGTATTATTTTGGCAGTCTTTCTGTAGACCTAAAATTATTTCAAAATAAAAATTTCATGAGCAATAAGAGCAAAGTGTGGGGCGTACAAAATATGCTAACAGGAGATCAAGTTCAAGGGTTACCTGTGAGAGACATCTATCTGTTAGGACAGTCTCACGCACCCCCTGAGAACAACATGAAAGCGCTGTCTCTTCTGTTCTACTTTGTGTGGATGGATTTCTCATACTCTGACAGTGTGGTAAGCAAAAGAATGTGCTCCCTCCCCACCCCACCCCAAACATATCAACACCCTCATCCCTGGAACTCATGAATATGTTAGATGACATGGCAAAGGAGAAGGAGGATTGCAAATAGAATTAATGTTGCTGATCAGCTGGCCTTGAGATGGGGAGATTATCCTGGATTATCCGGATGGACCCAATCTGATTACAAGAGTCTTTGTAAGTGGAAGAGGAAGGCAAAGGGATAGAGTCAGAGTGATGCTTCTTGAGGAAAACTCAATGGGCCATTGCCGTCTTTTAAATAGAAAGGAGACCTGTGCCAGGAAATGTGGGTGGCCCCTAGAATCCAGAAGAGGAATAATCACAGATTCACCCCTAGAGGCTCCAGAAAAGCACACAGCCCCACCGACACCTTAATTTTTAGCTCGTGAAGACCCACATCAGATTTCTGGACTACAGAAGTATAAGACAATAAGCTTGTGTTGTTTTAAGCCATTCCCTTTCTGGTCATTTGTTACAACAGCAACAGGGAAGAAGTACAGGCAGGAAATCAATATAGCAGCAAATGTGAATACGGTCATTGTATGTTATAAGCATTTTATATGCATCCCCTTTCTGAAGCCAAGGAGATCGTTACTACTTTGTAAATGTCTTAGCAGTAATTATGATAGTATGTGGAGGTAAGTTAAAATTGGAAGAAATGTCATGAGAAGAAAAGAATGAGAGACTGAAATTTTCTTGGAGAGGTAACTAGAAAACGGCTATTCTGATAGCAGTTGAAAAGACAGTAGTATCTATCTTTAAAAAAAAAAAAACATTGGATAGAAAATGTCTTTCCCAAATTATAAATCCCATTCAATTATTCTGGACTTAAGTGACACGCAAAGATTCTATTAAATAACATTAAATCGATCGTTTTGGGAAAAGAGTTCTTCCTTTTTCAATTCTCCTTCAATTTCCCTCTTTATGTCATTTGAAAAAGTCTTCGTTTGGTGCTGGGGTGTCTTCAACATCTCTCTAATACTTGGTGATTCCCGTTATTTAATAATAAAGTAGAGACCTTGGCTCAGTGTCTGCACGTAATGGTAGCAAGATTTAAATAACTTGTGATTGCATTGTATTTGTTTTATGGAGACCTTCCATTTGGAATAAGGGATATTATATTTTCTTGATTTATAATGTTGATATAAAGTAGCCTTTTAAAAATAATGTGTTTCAGAGGAAGCAAAGTTTATCAGTGTAAAGACATATTTAGCAAGCTGATAGTTTCTCATTGTGGCACGTGGTAGCCATTTAGTGGCAATAGCAAAGAATGGCTTAAATTTGGGAACATCTGACTCTTTGAGGCTGAAGAGTTTGAAGTATTGGCTCTAATTACTAAAGAGATGCTGGTACCAAGCTACAAAGCCCGCAACCATGTTTAAATTTGTTTTGTTTCCTACCTCTTCACCAGAAATAAATACTTTCAGTGAATTTAGAAAGTGGAAATTTCAAAGACAAATTTATAACACTTATTTCAACATTAAAGTTTTATTGGGATCCCTTAAGTCCACTTGTCCTTAATTTGCTGTTCATTTTCTACTAATTCTAGCAACAAAATTTCTAAAATTCCCATTTCTGTGGTTTGTTAAAAAGCCCTGCTATCTGTTCACCTTGCTGTGTTTTATGCCTTAAATCAGTCCTGTCATTGGACTAATCATATTAGGAGTAGAGATTATACTCTGCTACTGGTCCAGCTTTCCCAAAATAGCCTGATATTTAGGATATGAAAGAACATCTCTTAGCGAGCCTCATCCTTTCACATTACTTATCATCCCACAAGCTTGGAGGATACGGCTTCTTGTGAGAATTTTGGTTGTGTCGTCAACCCAAACCAATTCTACCAATGAACTGGTATGTGAACTTCTTATCCACCATGCAAATTATATGTCAGAGGAGATGAGCATTATTGTATAGGCAGGGGCAAGCATCTGACATCTGGCACGACATCTGGTATATGGTATAGCAGAACAAGGCAATGACTCAACAGCACAATTTTGGAAGAATTAATGGGTCCCTAAGATGCTCACAGTTTAAAGAAAGGTACCTGGCTTTTACCTCTTACAAATGGATGACTGTAGCTTAGCACATGCAACATGCTTTTCTTTCATTCTCTATCACGTTGCTATTTGTGTCAGGATCTAAGGACTTTCTCCTAGGCTCTGAACATCTAAAGATTGTGAGCATCATCTTTCTCAGACCCCCAGAAGGGAGTTTCTGAAGCTTCATCAATTACTGTTTTTGTTTTGTTCTGTTTCGGTCTTCCTCTTTCCCTCTTGTCTTCCTCCTCCTCTTTCTTTTATTCATCTAAAGAAAGCAAAAGCACAGGCTTGAGCCAGCAATGCTGAAGTCTGAATCAGAGTGGCAATAATGGTACTAGTTATGATGGCTCCATTGATTTAGCATGTGCGTGTGTTATAAATTGACCACTCCTGGCACCGGCCATGTTCTATTCACTCTTACCTGTCATCTTGAAGGTCTCTCAGTGACTCTTTGCCCCAACTCCCTTCACCCTCTTCTCCTCTCTTTCCAGCCCCATGTACCAGACTTGCTTCACAGTGCACAATCAAGAAGCAATTTTTGTTCAGCCCATTGACAACCTTGATAGTATAGGTATCCAAAAGTCCAAATGCATTGCAAACATTTATTAAATATCTACGACGTCAAGGCAGTACTCTTTAAATGTGCGTGCTCACTTCACCCTGACAACTCTGAGAAGTATTTCTATCTCCAGTTTTAGAAAGAATCAAGGGTCCCTACTTTCAAAGAGCACATAGTTAGGAAGAGGAGACAGGCCCGTGTAACTATAAGTAATATTGAATGACATATGTGTACACCAGGGCAGAGATTATGCTGAAAAGGGTGTCTTGGAAGGTTGGAAGAGAGAGGTGATTTCTGGACAGAGTTTTGAGGATGTGTAGGTATTTTTCAGGCAGATGATTTATGGAAGGACGTTTTAGGCAAAGAGGACAGTATTTGCAAAGGGAAAGGGAAGTGGAATTCTAAGACAAAACATACATGGCTAGATATAGTTAGAGTGGTGTGCAGAGGGGAGGTTGGGTTGTCTGAACTATGTAAAGCCAGTAGTCTCATCTTTATATGCAAGTCTTAGTAATTTTAAGGAGAGTTTAAAAGACTTCATTTCAAAGGTGTACACAATAGCCAATCTGAGTAGCCAGGCTATGTCTTCCTATATTCTAGCATGCGAACACATTTTTTCCTATCTCCCCAAATTATTCCTTCTCCTTCCCTCTCACCTCCAAAATGCCCTTCACCCAGAATTCTCTGGCTTCTTGCACTGTTGAAGCTAAATACAGATGTGTTTCCTCTTAGCCTCCTACACAGCTATTCTCCTATGGGACTAAAAAAAAAGGAATAAGGAAAAATATGGCTCTGAGCATCTCATGCTTTGTATTGCTGTATTTGGAGCAGGGAGAGGTGAGCTTACTGTTGATTTTAACTCCTGCTTTTGGGAATTCCAGAGCGTCTTTCTGTTTTTCGAGTGATCTTTTCTTGAGTTCTAAGTTTAAAAAGGCATCAATAGGAGAGAGCCTAAAATCCAGTGAACGAAAAGTACTATCAGACTGTGGAAAACAGTTTGGCAGTTCGTCAAAAAGTTAAACTATGACCCAGCAATTCCACTCCTGGGCATATACCCAAGAGAATTGAAAAAAGGTACTCGAACAAACACTCGTACATGAAGGTTCATACATTATTCACAATAGACAAAAGTTGGAAACAGCCCTATTGCCCTTCGGTGGAAGAATGAATAAACAAAATGTAGTGTATCTGTACAACAGAATATTATTCAGCCACTAAGTCATGAAGTACGGGTATGTGTTACAATGTGGATGGATGGAAGTTGCAAATATCATGCTCAGTGAAACAAGCCAGATATAGAAGGTCACCTATTGTATGATTGAATTTATATGAAATGTCCAGAATAGGGAAACCACAGAGACAGAAAGAATGGTGGTTTCTAGGGGAGGGGGAATAAGTAATGGCTGCCTGATAGATATAGCATTTTCTTTGGGAACGACGAAAAGGTTTTGAAACTAAATGGAGGTGGTGGTTACAAAAATGTGAATATACTAAATGTCACCAAACTGTACAGTTCACAATGGTTAATTTTGTGTTATGTGAATGTCACCTCCATTTAAAAAAAAAAAAGCACTATCTAAGGGAGAACTCGTGGTAAGTGTCAAGCCAACGAGTTTGCTGCATGGCACAGTTTGCACAGGATGAATCGTGCTTATGAGAAGCCCCCAGAAATCGATGCTGGGAGAAATGAGGTCCATCTGGAGAGTGGAAAAGGAAGCAGCTCCGAGCACCAAGACTCGATTTCACTTCCGAGGTGCCGGTGAAGTATGACCACCAATGTCACATGACCATCCTCCTCCCCAGAGGAAGTTGCAGCCTGGGAAGGTGACAGCTCGTAATGTCAGAAACTGACGATGAGAAAATTAGAAATGGATGGAGTTTTACTGCAATGCATTTTTAACTCCACTTCAGCATAGAGGGGACATTTTAAGGGGCTAAGAGCTTAAACCAGATAAGATTTCCTTCAGTCTGATAATAAATACGCCAAATTGCCCTTTTATGTTTAATAATTCAGGATCCACTGAGTGTTTAAAGGTTTTCTTGTTTTATCGTTTGAAAAATCGAATGGTAATCAGTTAAAAAGTAATAGATAAGAAATGTTTTCGAGATGGGCTCCAAATTGTGCACTTTAAAATGTCTTTGGAAGAGGATGTCTGCCTGTTCTAGGAAGCAGGTGCCTGGTAGTTTGGAAGTTTTGACATGGCCACCCTCTCGTTCCACCCTTTTTGGAGGGTTGACATCTGCTTCCACACACATAGCATCGGCCAATGATCTGAATGGGGATGGGACAAAATTAGACAGAAAGAACACTAGAAAAGGCCACTTTTGCAATCACCCATTCTCGAAGGTGCTCAGAATGAAGACAACAACATTCAAACCAGATCCCTGGGAAATTTTGGAGAAAAATCTGAAGGTTATATCGTAGCCATATTTTATCATCAGGGACATGAACATGTATTGTCAGTGGAAAGGGCTGGAATTATCCTGGCCTGGAAATTGGGTTCCCTGGGGATGCTGTGGTAAACTCAGACAGCAGCGATTTTTAGAGAGAAAGACCAACTCACTCTCCTCGTAAAGCGTAGGATGATCCTGCAGCTCCTCGCTTTCAAGCAGGTGGTTTTTCCCAGGGAGGGGGCCGGGTAAGTGGTTGCGGCTGACGGCGATGCTGAATCGCCCCGTCTTAGGGTGGAAGCTGACTGTGGCGGACTGGGTCCATCTGTGTTCTCAAATATCACGTTGGAAACAGACACCACCGCGGTGCTTCATTCTCATTCGGCAAATGTTGATCGTCAGACACCACAGCAAGTGCCCAGGTCGCTGCATTAACACCACACAAACAACATCGCTGCTGGCATGGAGCACATATTTTCTGGTAGAGGAAGAACATTTAAGAAGGAATTGCGACCGAAACAGCCAGCTGCCTACCAAACAGCCAATTAGTCTGTCCTCCTTGGTAATGGGTCCCTTAGTCGTAGCCAAGAAACCCAAATTAAAGGAAAATAATTCCATGTTCTCCATCTTCCCTGGAAGAGAATGATCACCAACAAGATGGCAGTGAAAATTACTAGGTGTGGCTTCTGGGAAAACCCTTTAATAGGGCCAGCCTTACTTGCACCCCTGGGCCTGTTCTCCCCTTCCCTCTCCTGCTGCATGAAACTGTGTGGAGGATGGAATCTGTGCCCTCAAGAGAGTGAAACAGAGAAGTGACTTATGAGGGACTGCAAAGCCCTGAACTTCTTTTATGGGAGAGAAACATAAACCTATATTTTGTTTAAGCCATAGTTACTTGGGAACTCTGTAAATAGCAACCAAACTCAGTTTTATGAGATCAAATATAAAATAATTTCAGAGAGCGGAACCCGCTCCGAAGGCAGGACAACAGAGAGATGTGAGAGAGGGACCGGGGTGGCAGTGAAGCCGCTCTGGGGTGGGAGGGGAGAGGTCTCTCTGAGGTACGAATGGCAAAATGTGACAGACACGTGCAGCCCCGAGGGAGAAGCATCCCAGGCTCAAGGCATACTGGATACTGAAGTGACCCAAGTGGCATAACCGAGAAACAAAAGAAAGTCATAAGGGTCAGACAGAGGTAGGAGATGTAGAGATGCCGATGCGTGAGGGCAGGGAGACGGGAACAATTCGGGTCCTTCTGTTGCTGTAGGCCATGCTAAGAAATGGGGGTGCAATTCTGAGTGAGGCAGGAGGTCCTTAGTTTGCAGTAGGCAGGAGAATGATGATCTGATTGTTCTTTACAAAGCTCGCACCAGCTGCCACGGAGAGAATGGGCACGTCAAGTGTAGACTCATGAAGATCATTTCGGTGGTGCCTGTTGACCCCCAGGTGAGGGTTGATTTGGGGACTTAATGTCAGAGATAGCACTCATGGAGCGTGGAGGAACTGGGGAAGCCAATTAAAACCTAAACGGCCTGCATTAGGAGGACGAGCGTAGATGTAGCAGCCACGTTGCCTTCAGAAAGATGTCTCACAGGGTCTTGCTTCTAGAGCCACTTAACTGTGTGCAAAACCTCCACATGGGTTACTCGACCACAAAATGATACATACACACAACCCGATTCAAAACATAGTCGAAGGACTCGAATAGACGTTTCTCCAAAGAAGATATACGAATGGCGCATAAGCACGTGACAAGATGCGCAGCATCACTCATCATCAGGGGACATGCAAAGCAAAACTACAACGAGATACCACCTCATACTGTGAGGATGGCTACTATCGAAAAGCAGGAAATAGGAAGTGTTGGCCAGGATGGAACCCTGTGCGCTGTTGGCAGGAATGTTAAATGTGAAAACGGTATAGCAGTACCTTAAAGATATTTAAAAATAGAATTATCATATGATTTAGCATTTCAGCCTGTGGGTGTATATTCAAAAGAATTGAAAGCAGGATCTCACAGAGATCTTTGCACACCTATATTCACAGCAGCATTACTTACAATAGCTAAAAAGGGGAAGCAACCCAAGTGTCCACGGACAGGAGAATGGATAGGCAAATGTAACGTATCGTGCCAGGGAGTACTAGTCAGCCTTGAAAAGGAAGGAGAATCTGACATATTCTGCAACGCGAATGACCCTTGAAGACTTTATGCGAAGTGAAATAAGCCAGTCACAACATGGCAAATACACAAAATGGCATATTTGTTCCGTTATATGAGGCCCCTGGTGTAGTCAGATTCACAAAGACAGAAATTAGGACAGGGGTTGCCAGGGGAATGGGGAGTTATTGTTTAAAGGGGGCAGACTCAGTTTCGTAAATGACCAAAGTTCTGGCGGTAGATGGCGGTGACAGTGACGAATGCATGTAATACCACTGAGCTGTACACTTAAAATTAGTTAAAATGGAAAATTTTACGTTTATGTGTATTTTACCACACACACACACAAATCAGTATGGGTTGACCCTGGGGTTGCAGTGAGTTCCCAGCCAGCCCAGCTCCTGCTCACAGCTCAGAGATGGGTCCCTTTATCCGTGAGTCCCCAGGCCACCGTCTTTTTGGTAAATGGCATCTCTGAGTTTCACGTTTCCCTCTGCAAATATCGAGTTATTAGTGACTCCTTCTCCAAAGACCCTCAAAACCCAGCAAAAGCAGTCTTCTGCCTGGAAACGTGAGAATGGCTCCCCATCCTCTGATTTAAATAGAAATCTAAGGATGTCCAGAGAGGTAATTCTCAGAAGGGGCCCATAGTCAGAACCAGTCAAGGAGGACACGCACACATTTACATATGATTTGCATCTGCTTTACATAGGGCTGCACAAGCTGTGCTGTGTTCTCAAACATCACTCACATTATATTTTAAGACTATTGCAATCTTTGACTAACGTTTGGATCTGCAGCCTGGTTGCCTCGAACTTCTCCAAGTACAACTTTTACCCGTGCGAGGTGGAAAGTCCAATGCCGCTCTCAGGTATCTGCAGACACCTGGCGGGATTCATTACTTTCTCAGAGTTAACCACTCATTTCAGTTCTCTGTTCCCGGTGATCTGCCACCTCCAGTTCCTTGCCCTTTCTCGGGCCCTCTCCAAACACACAGCTTCATCCAAGGCCACTGCATATCGTAACTTTTTAACGTGGAGTTAGACATGATGGAGGGAATGGAATGCTGCAAACAAGTAGAATTCAGGATGAGCATCCTCGGTTCTTACAGCTCCTCAGCCTTCCTAGACATCGGGCATTGTTCGCTGGCAATTTTTCCCCTGACATCTTCACCTCTGGCCTTTCTTTCTCCCCTTCTCCCATCCACTCTCCTCTCCTTCCATTCCCTCCCCTCTTCTCTCCTCCTTTCTCCTTTATCCCGTCCCGTTCTCTCCTCCTCTCCATCTTTCTCACAGCCTAACTTTTTTCTTCTGTCGGTGGACGATGGGTGAGCCACTCATATCATTCAACAAACATGCATTTGGTACCAAGAAGCCAGTAGACACAACATACAAGTCCCCACCTTCCTGAAGTTTACAGCATTGTGCTGGCAGAGACACCTCCCAAAAATAAATAAGAAAATCAGGGAACAAATTGTCCCTACTATGTCGAGAGATAATGATATACGGCTGAAGGATGGGAAGGCATCACCGTGTAAAGGTCAGGGTGAGGAAAGTTCTAACTGGTAGGACAGAAATGCCAAGCCTTATAGCCAAAGGATCCCAGTGTGCTCAAGAAAGACAAAGGAGGCCGATGGAGACAGGGGTGGAAGGGGCGGGGAGACATGCGAGGCAAAGAGAAACATGAACAGGGAGGAAGAAGCAGGCAGGCGGTGTACCACGCAGCGCTTCCGATGCCCCGTCGAGTATGGATTTTACTGCTGGTCTCTTTCAATTAGGAGAGTAACATGATACCATGTATATTAAAAGCATATTACTCTGGCGGCTCAGTGGAAAGCCTCTTCCCTTCTCATATTTGCTCTTGGTCTGCTTCTCTTCATTTTCCTGTGTTCGCTCTCTCTCAGGGCTGCCCGCCAGAACGCCAAAATCCTTTTCTCTCTTTCTGATGAAGAATAATGCAACTTTATCTCGCACTCTCCTTTGTGTGTGAGTGTGTGTGTGTGTGTGTGTGTGTGTGTGTAAAAGGCCAGGTGTGTGTGAGAAAGAGAGAGAGGTTATGCCACAGCCCATGAGGCAGAGGAAGCAGCTATGTATAATATTTAATTTCCCTTATATTTGTCCCCACCCTATCCCTGATATTAAGACAGTGGCTGTGAGATGGAGAAAATAGTAAAAGATATGAGTGTTGGTCAGGTGAACATTTTGGAAAATGCCAACCGAGTGAAAACGTACGGCGAGAAATGCAGAACTTTCTATGTATGTTTCTGCCCACCATGTTTATATCTCTGCCATCTGTGTTTACATTGTATGACACAGTTCGAAAACTGGATTTTCATGCTGTTCTGGTCATTAATTGTGTCGCCATAAACCTGGCCATTCAATCGTCAGTCTTTGGTCGTGGGCAGAAGGAAGAAAAGCAGCCCTGTGAGTCTTTTAAAGGGGCAAAGGTGGGTGCAGGGGCCATAATAATCATCTCTGGGAGGTGAGTTATCACCTCACCATGAAGGGGACTGTGCGTAGCAATTACTGAGGGAAAAACAAAACATTCTGCTTAGACACCTGAAGCACGGCAGTCACTAGCGTTCACTGCTCAGCGGGAGGTGGCCTGGCTTTCTCACATGAGAGGACCAAAGGCATGGCAAACCTATGGCAGATGCTGTCCTCTGAACGCAGGTGTGACTTGGCCACCCATGTGAGAATAGAATGTTTCGTTTTAGTTGAACCAACGTTAGGAACTCAATAAAATGTTTGGCAGATTTAGCTAAATGCTTACTTAGAGTCGAATTTATAAAAACGATCCCCTCTGTGTGGTCATATTTATTGTCAAGATAAGCCAGTAAGTATAGACTGATTATCATTCTGTGGAGATGTAGTAGGTAAAATAAGTCTAGTAGGGAATGATGTCTTAGTATCTGGGGTTCGCAAGGATCTGGAATAGGTACGACTTTTGAGATTGTGTGCCATATAATGTGCCTGACTTTGCATTGCCAAATAAACCTAACAGATCTCTTACAAATACATTGTAAGCATTTTTAGCAATTAGGATATTTGTTTCCAGGTTTGTTTTTTTTTTTCGTAAGAAAGAAACTAGTGAGCTCTCAAAATTGAGTTGCCTACCATACCCTAACTCTCTGCCAATCATATGGGTTAAGGCAGATTTTATTGCCAGTCATATCGTCCTGGAGTTGAAGTGTTAAGAATGCTTTCTTATCCCTCAGCTAGATGAACTTTCAAAGGTGATTTTGGAGTCCTGTCAAGCACAGAGTGAGGATTTACGAAGTGACAAACACATGCCCACGATATTTACTATGAGATGTCCCATAACTGAATTCCCAGCTCCTGGTCAGAAAGAAATATACAATGGAAGAGTTTGAAAGGGGGGCATTTCAGCACAGACACGTTCTAGAACACAGGCAGTTCTTTTTATTTTTAGATTGGGATTTATAAACAGTCAAACAATACCCTTCTCTGAAAAAAAAAAAAAAATGGGGAGGCAGGAGAAATCCTGACTGGAAACGCTAGTTTATGTCTTCCTATCATCATGGTCCTGCTCTCTCTCTCTCTCTCCGTTAGTCCCACTTGTGGTGCTCAGGGCTTTGTGGCCTTTCGCAGCCAATGGAGACCTTTGCAGCCCATCATAATCGTATTCCTCATCTCAGTGACTTTAGGGGCTTTCTCGAAATATCATACGCACGCATAGGTGTTTTTGTACAGTCTCCAAATCGCCCCATCCATCTTAGAGGCATTTCTTACCTGATCAGCAAGAGGTTTGCATTTTGTTTTCTTTTAGAGCGTCTTCATTACCTTTGTCTCTCACATAGCTGCCCGTTTCCAGGTATGTTGCACCCACAACCAGGCTTTACGGTGGCTCCAGTGGTCACGCTCTGGGCCTTCTTTCTGCTGCCTTCAGGTTGATCCATCACGCATGTTGCTGACCAGACAGAACATGCTTCTTGTTATTTCTCCACTGTCCCTTCCAAGAATCTTTATTCCTCCTTGCATTCGATTCACATGAATGGTAGAGAGAAAAACTCCACAGCATAAAACAGCCAGAACAGAAACTTGGTTAAAACCGAATCAGACTCACCCCAGACGAGTCCCTCATAGTGTCTGGCACACAATAGTCGATCCGTTGAACATTGCTCAAATGATGAAATGGTCAAATTAATTGCTGATCTTGCTACAAAAAGTAATGAAATAGAAATAGAGCCACTCAAGTCTGGGGCCAGATGGTTCATCTGTGATATTGCCAGGAGGTACAAAACCCTCGCTGAAGAGTCTTATAGCAAAACAGTGCTCAGTGCTAAGTACTGTTACTGAGATCTAAAGAGTGATGGATGTGAAGAAAGTTGTTTTTTGTTTTTTGGTTTTTGTTTTTAACAGAACCCAACAATTGAGTAGCAACCTGGAGTTGCTTCCAGCCCATCCATAGTTAATTTGCCTGTTGGACTCAGTTTAGGTGGCTTGGTGCTAGAACCTGCATTGATGGAGGGCAGTCAGCCACCATCTGTTGCCAGGCGCTATCTGCCACCAGAGAGCATCTTACCTTGATTCAAGGGACAAAGCCATAGAGAAGATAAACATACAGTAGGAGTTTAATTTCAAGGCGGTCACCCTCACCTCTCTCTCTGTCTTAGTCTTAGGGAAGCTCATCCGTTACCTCTATGTTGGCCTTTTGTAAGTGGAATTTATTTTGCCCATCGCCCACTGAACTTGGTGCCTTCCATCCTCTCTAGCAAGCCGGAACTTGAGGCATCGCCAACCCTGAAGCAGATAACCAAGAGAGATTTGAATGACTACAGGTAACCCAGGACGGCTACCTATCTCTGGAATTTGGCATTGAGGGGCAGGGACCTTACTGGAGCTAAGGTATGGAATTGAGGCCAATTCTCTCATCCTCTGTTATGAGCTGAATTGTGTCGTCCCCTTCCAAATTTCACATGTTGTAGTCCTAACTCCCAGTACCTAAGCGTGTGACCGTGTTCGGAGATAGAGTCTTTAAAGAGGCGATTAAGGTAAAATGAGGTCATGGTGGGGTGCTAATCCAATATGACCGGGGTCCTTATGAGAAGAGGGGAGTAGGACACAGACAGGCACAGAGGGAAAACCAAGTGACGACACAGTGAGAAAGTGGCCGTCTGCAAGCCCAGGAGAGAATCCTTACCAGAAATCAGTTCTGCCAACACCTTGTTCTCAGACTTCTAGCCTCCAGAACTCTGAGAAAATGCATTTCTATTGTTTAGGCCACCCACTCTGTGACGCTTTGTGATGGCAGCCCCAGCAAATCAAGGTACCGCCCTTCCCTATCCGTGTTTCCATGGAATATGTGGAAGGCTAACCCCACAAAGTGAAAACACAACTGTTCTGCTTATCTCTCATATAGATATATGATGGATAGATAGATAGATAGATAGATAGATAGATAGATAGATAGATAGATAGATAGATGATAGATAGATAAACAGGTAGATGATAGATAGATGATAGATGATAGATGATAAATAGATAGATAAATAGATGATAGATAGATGATAGATGACAGATAGATAGATAGACAGACAGACAGACAGACAGACAGATGCTAGGTAAACAGACAGATAGATAGAGGTGCTTATTGCAAAGGCATTGCTTACGTGATTGTGGGGCCTGGTGAGGTGAGTCTGAAGTCCACAGGGCAGGCCATCTAGAAAGAGCAGGCCGGGCATGCTCAGGCAGGAACTGATGCTTTAGTCTGCGGAGGAAATTTCTTCTTCCTCAAGGAAGCTTTAGTTCTGCTCTTAAGACTTTTCACAGGTTAGATCAAGCCCACTAAACTTTCCCAAGATAATCTCCTTTACTTAAAGACAACTGTTAATCCTATCAACGAAATACCTTCCAAGCCACACCAATATTAGTGTCCCATCAAATAACTCAGTGCCTAACCAGGGTGACACAAAGTTGACCATGACGATGATCGATGATGATGACAACTGCTGTTCTTTATTGTACTCTTGGGTGGCGTCAGGCAGACACTGAGATGCTTACATAGTGCTGTCATCCCTGCTTATCAGCAGGAGAATGTTCCAGGACCCCCAGTGGATGCCTGAAACCACGGGATGGAGCGGGAGGGCGTGAGGTTTCATCTTGCGAATCAGAACAGCATGCGATTTAAAACTTACGAACTGTTCGTTTCTGGAATTTTCTATTTAATACTTTCCGAGGAAAGGTGGGTGGAGGGTGAGTGAAACTGCAGAAGGCACAACTACCGACGAGGCAGGATGACTGTATTTACACTTTTACCCCAATTATTATCCTCATATTATCAGTGGAGGTTCGGAAAGGTGAAATGACGTGTCCAAGGTCACATTAGATTAAAAGTAGGTCCGTGCGATCGCCAAAGGCAAGCTTCTAACCATTGTGCTGTCAGAGGGGCAGAAATTCTGGGCTCTAGGCTCCATCATTCACAAATATAGGAAATAGTAAAAGCCCCAAGGAGCTTCTTCTTTGTATAGAGCATCCCATGAATCTGAAATGAGAGAGAGAGTGTGTTGCTGGACCCTAGGGCCACACCTGGTCAGTGAAGGTAACGCCTTCTGTTTCCAGGAGCAAATGAACAAGAACCTGTGATAGTCACTCCTGTGATGAGTTCATGGGGCCGGTTCGCTTCAGCTCCCACACCAGGTGGGCAGTAGCCTGAACAAGGAGACCTCAGCATGGGTTCCACGCCCCCTTGTCTCTAAGCCGCTGAGAGCCTGCACAGTCTCCCTCTGGTCCACCCCCCTCCCAGAGCACGAGGTGGTTGCGGCACTTCCTAATATAAATGCAAGCGAAATAAAATTAGAAATGTGCCAGTGGGGGAAGCCAGCTACCCACAGGCACCGTAAATTGCCTTTTCCTCTCACCCCTCCTCCCTTCTTCCCACCCCTTCTCACCCCCTTCACGCCGCCCCGAATAACCTTCCTTGCCGGATTGAGTCACTGTTTCTAGAAAAGCCGGGCTAAGGAGATTTCAGGAAAGTCAAGGAAACAGTGATTAGCTGACGATCAGCAGTGAAAAGAGAAGGTACCAAATGCAGTGTGATGAACCCATGTGGGTGGCGGGTCCAGGAGGGCTGCTGGGAGCAGACCGTTTGAGTGACATCTGTCATCTCAGGTCAAGGGAAAGAAACGGGGGACTGGGAGGAGCACAGGCTGCTGGATTTTGTCATCGCCTGGGCCACCTTTGTATATGATCCCTTGGCTTCTGCTTCTGTGACATTGGCACAACTCTTCACCCTCGGGGATAGTCATCTTTTGTCCGTAGAATTTACGGCCCTCGTGTTTGATGACTGAGGAAAACTATTTTATTAGCAGCCTCCCCTGACATGCACTATTGTAAATGTATGGGCACTCTCGAATCTAAGCAGGAACTAATTTGGAGTGTAGGAAATTCAAAATCTGGGGACACTCCAGAGGCGGGCATCTCAGCATTGCCAGGATCCCTAACTGGATCATTGGGCCATGTCCTAGACCCCCTGAGCCAGAATTACTGAAGCTAGGGCCCGGACAGTGGCCTTTTTCCAGGCAGAGGGGTCTCCCACGCCCCTGGGAGGCTGATAACTCTGCATAAGGCATTCTCACTAGCAGTTTTCAAACAAACAAACAAAAAAAATGAGAAAAATATCATCATTTGAGGAGTTTCGTTATTGGAGATAAAGGGATTCTGTGCTAAGATGGTGACAAGGATGGCGGTGACCCTAAGATGAATGAAAGCAGTCATGGTCACGTATGACCTCCTGTCGAGCTGTTGCTATGCCACACGTGTTTGAGAACTATTCCATGGAATGTATCATTTGATCCTCCCCCCAAATCCTGGAAGACAGCTGCGACTGCTCCTCTCCTGTTTTTAGAGATGGGAAGAAATAAGTGAGAGCCAGAGCTGAATAGGTTGAACAGCTCGCTAACAGAGCTCGAGAGTGGAAGGTTTGAAGGTCGTCGAGATTCCAGAGGCCGGTCTCCTAACCACCTCGAAACACTGCCAGAATCGGGGAAACTGCACGACGCTTAGAATAACGTCTTGAGCAGAGGAAAGGAGGCCCCTCTATTTCTCCCTTCATCCATGGTTCTCCATTTCGGTTGCTTGTAAGGGTTTCCTGGGATGTCTTAAGAAATATTGCCCGTGTCCAACCCCAGACAAGTCGAAGATAATTTGGGGGAAGAAGGGCTTGATGATCAGAATTCTTTTTTCAGTTTCCTAGGTAATTTTAATGGGCAGCCAGATTTGAGAACCACTGCCTCAGATCAAAGCTTCTTAAAATGGGGTTTACAGATCAGACTTTGATAGGTCTCTTTAGGTTTACATGCATGAGCATTTATTGAAGGTGTAGGGCATGGCTTTTATTGATTCTCAAAAGGGTCCCTTAATGCCAACAAACAAACCCAAATAGATGCAACATTGTTGCCTTGGAGGATGATGGTAACCATCACCACCCACTGTGCGCCAGGCACCTGCTTAGGCGCTTGGGATAGATTATCTCAATGAATCATCCTAACAGCCCTGGGATTGTCCTATTTTATAGAAGAGAGAACTGAGGTTCCAGAAGGCCAGGGAACATGCCTAAGATGTCACCGTGAATAAAAGATAGAGCCATCAACCAACTCAAGTCAATTTTATGCCGAAGCCAGTTCTGCCTAGTAGACTTCCCTCATGGATAAGGGTTGAAAAAGCCCTGCCCAGAAATAGGGAAATGGACCCAAGGATAGCTGGAGGGCTTTGCCAGCCACAGGCATATGCGGGAATCTGAAGCGTTGCCTTGTTAAGAAAATATAAGAAAATAGAACATTCCTCTTACACTGTGCACCTCAGAATGAATCTCTTCTGTCCTGGGAAGCAAGAGAGAGGGGACTTGACATTTCTCCCTTGCCTAGAACCTGACCCTTTCTGGAAGCTTCTGAGCTTGATTTCTGTTTTCACTTCTTTCCTCCCCAACCACGTATCTCAAGCAAAGAAAGGTTCTATTTCTAAGGAAGGAGACATGGACCCGTCATTTAATCAGGAGTGTGTCTTTCATCCTATTTTCTTCTAATCTTTCTTCCCCCAAATCCTTCTGAGGTTTCATCTCCTATGCATGTGGAGGAGGATGACCTTCACAGTGACTCAGCGATCTGGCCCAGCCGGTACGTTTTCCTGTGTCATTCAAGTTAACACCTCAGGGCTCTTCTTGATCCCTCTTTCTTGTGCCGGCTGCTCTCCTCTCTCTCCACGTCCAGTAAATCACCGTGACCTGACATGCCTCCCCGAGCCATCCATCCTCTCCATCTCAACCACGTCTCTGGTCCAGACACCTCTCTCTCAGGCAAACCACTTTGCCTTCTGCTCAGTCAGCAACCCGCTCAGTGATGCGCACGCCATCCTCTGCAGCCGGAGCAATAGTTTTTCATGCAAGTCCGATTGCATGTCCGCACCGCTTACAACTTCTCCGAGTGCCGGAAATACACGTGCATAAACATGCATGCACACAGATGTGTACACACACAAACATACTTACACATACACACAGATGCACACGCACAGGCACACATACACGCAGATACATAATGCCCCCAATACACGCACTTCTCTGAGCCCTGGAAATAAAGGGCGGAGCCCTTCACACGAGCTGCCATGTGCTACATGATCTTTTCTTCTGCCGTTCAGCTTCATTGCTCTCCAGCATTTCCTTCTCCTGGTTCCCACCTTTGCAAAATCAAGTAGGTAAATGTTGCTCAGGTTTTATGCCTGTGTCCATGAGGCTGGAGGTGGGTGGTCTGGGTAGCTTGCCTTACAGTGAGAGACGATTTTTCCTTGTTATTTAAATAGCTTTATTGAGATATGATTCACATATCATACAATTGACCCGTTTTAAGTGTCCAGTGTAATGTATTTTCGTATATTTGCGGAGTCGTGCAGCCAGCACCCCCAATCTAATCTTATAATGTTTTCATTTCACAATGTATAAATATAGCTAATCATCACATTGTACACCTTAAATATATATAATGTTTATTTGTCAGTTATACCTCATTGAAGCTGGGAGCGAGGGGAAGAACACTTTTATCACCCCCAAAAATCCTTGAACAGATTGGCATTCCCTTACCCCTCCCCTCAACCCTAGGCAACCGCTAACCTTCTGTCTGTCTCTGCGGATTTGCATATTTTGGCCATATCATACAAAGGGAATCTTACAATACGTTACCTTTTGCGTCTCGTTGCTTTGATTCAGCATAATATTTCCCATGTTGTAGCGAGTATTGCCAGAGAACGTTCTGTTGGATGGATATACCGTGTTTTATTTTTCTATTCACCAGTTGGTAGACATTCAAGTTTTTTCCTCTCTTTGATATTATCAATCACTCCCCTCCCTGCATATCAGCTAAGAGCACAAGTAAGTCCAGGTTCCTTCATTTACTATCAGCAAGAATTCAGCCAGCCATTAGACTAATCTAAGCCTCAGTTTTCTCTTCCATAAAGTGGGCGCGATAATAGCCTCTACCTCCTGGGTCCTTGTGATGACTAAACGTAATGCTGTGAGTAAGGAGCACAGCACCTGTAATATAATGAGCAGTCTATAAACCTGTGCTACTCTCATATGACTTCTTTTGCGTTGGGACAAAAATCCTCAGGGTAGCAGTTGTGCACAGCTATCATTTTTTCACGAACATTTATTTAATTTATCCATTCTTTTCAATTAACTGTGATGCAGTCATTATTTTCTCATTTTAGATGTGAAAGATACACAAAGTCCAGGGCACTCAGGAATGTGCTCCGTGCACATAGGTCGGAAAACATCCAGCAGGATACCTGACTGAAAACGAGTGGCATCCAGCTGGAACCTGCATCTCCTGGCATTGGGGAACCTGTTGTCCACTGGCCTCTTGACTCCTGAGCCCACATCTGCCACCTCGGTCTTGTCCCTCACAAAAGCCATAAAAATGGTCATGAGGTCACTGGTTCTGAGTGTCACCAAGGACTTAGCTTAAAAGAGAAAATGCAGACCTGCTTCTTAACCATGGGAAGGGTTGTTTGGTGGCCAGGAGCCATTCACTTCCTTTTGAGAAAAAGCTGTATTTGCAGCAGGAAAGACTATAGTACGACACCAGAAAGAGCTTCCTAATAGCTAAGGTTTTGAGATCTTGGATAGCTCATCTGAGAAGAGGCTATAGCACCATCTACATTGATTGCGTGTGTGTTTGTGCATATGTGTATGTGTTTGTGTACATGTGTGTATTTGTGTATGTTTGAGTATATATACATGGGTAGGTGTGTTTGTGTGTATGTTTGTATATATTTTTGCATGCACATGTTTGTGTGTGTGCATATGTTTGTGTGTGAGTATGCTTGTGTGTATTTGTGAGCGTGTGCAGGCACGCATGCACCTGACTGGAGCTCCCTTCTTCAGAGGCCAGGCTGCATCATGGCATCTCACTGGCTCTTTCTAACCCTTCGCCGGGGGACATGGGAAGGGAGCTTTAACCTTACAATTTCATCGTCTTCTTCATGATTCTGGCTAAATCTTCTGCAAATCACTATTCTCTACCTCCCAAAGGTGTGTCTGGGAGGAGCAATTCGCGAAGCACCCCAACGAGGCCTTCGTCAGCGTGTCTTCTTTCTCTCCGTGTGTGGGTCACATGACACATGTGGATAGAGATGGAGAGAGACGAAGGTAGAGATAGTGAAAGAGAACAAGAGAGACAGACTAAAATCGTACCCGATCCTCGACAGAGAGCTCGGATGCATGTTTGAGGCGAAAACAATAAAACAGGAACTAGATGTCACTCTTTGACCAACCTTCACAGTAATTGAGCAGAGAAGTAGACCAAAAAAAAAAAGATTTTGTTAACCAGATGTGATTTGGCTTCAGATTTTTAGGGTTATGCCGTGTGTGTGTGTGTGCACGAGTGTGCGTGTGCATGCGTGCGTGTGTGTGTCTTTTGCTTCTATCTACCTGGGAGACTTTTACAAGTCATCTCTCTCGGAGTGCTAAAAAGCAAAAAAGGAGTTTTCAGCGGTGATAGCCTTTTATTTTCTCTCTTCCCCTGCAGCGAGGTGATCAGGAACCTGTGTGAAAGCGTCAGAAGCCGCGGCTGCATCTCGTGGGCTTGAAATGGCCCACTTCCCCTCCCATGCCATTCATCCGTGCAGCCCAGTCTTATCTCTGGGCTCTGGGCAGGCATACGGGCTGTCCTTAACAGAGCTGAGAGTTCCGGCTTCGCAAAAGTGCCTATTTCCTGCTGGTGGTCACCAGAGAAGGAGAGATGAGAAGGGCTCTCGGGCCAGACAAAGCGAGCTTTTGCAAGGGAACATCGACCACCAGCGCTCTTCATTATCCCCATCGTCACAGGCAGTCGGGCTGGCTCTTTGTCAGCCCTGTTCAGAGAAGCCTTGTTAATTCACCCCCATGAAAATGGAAGTTTCATAGGCATTGACATAATTAATGAAGAGGCAGGCAGCATGCTCTACCAATTAACACCACAGGGAAAAGTAAAATGGGCTTCCTTTTGGCGTGTTGTCCCAGAGTCAAGGACTGCACCACACAGCAAATAAATAGAGATGCTTTTAATGAGCCGCAAGATCGAGCCGAATAACTCAGAAAGCATGGTGGGTAAACACTGCCAACTCTTTGCACCGTTAAGAGTAATTGATGAGCATACTTAAAAGTTTGAGGGGGGAAAGGGACTGGCGGACTGCAAGTATGCTCATTTATAAATGTATTTTCCCCCGAAAGTAACTGTGAGGTACGTTAACGGATGTAATGTGCAGTTGGAAACAAGTATGATAGACTAGGCATTTTGTAGTGCCCAGAAAATAGGAGACGTAGCTCTTCCAGAGTGAATATTGGAGTGAATTTTTCACACTTGATGGGATTGCCTTCGTCAAACTCAAAGCAAAAACTCCTCTGCTGTAGAACCTGGCTCCACGTACACCCTAGGAATAGTAAGAAGAGGTTTTTTTAAGCGGTGTTCCATGCCTTTCAGAAAGCCAGATGGATAATTTAATGATATTTCTCTGTGTTCATAAGATTAATACATGACCTTCCACTGAAGGGTTTTTCATTGTCTCTGAAAGAGCGAGTACATTTGTACAAAGAGATTTTCTGACCAAAGAGAAATCCATTTGATGAAGAAATAGAAACACAATAGGTTTCTGTAGCTATTTTAGGGATTTTTCAAACCTCTGAGTTCTGTTGGTTTTGTTAATGGGATCTATCTGGTCCAATTAAGCTTCATTTTGAAATGAAAGTGTCTATAGTGGAGTCACGTCATTCATGTGTCCAGCCTAAGAAAATTCGATGGTGTACGCCAGGCCAATAAAACCCGACGATACTACGTATCCTATGGCTCCTGCCCGCTCTCCGCAACCATTGCTGGAGAGGATGATCTGAACACAGAGAAAGCGGTGACTCAGCCTGGCACCCCTCAGCGGGCTTTGGTCCTGTCCACCTCCCCTGGCTCGGACATCTTACCGTGTCACAGGTGATTCCATTTCAAACTGTGTATCATTTATGCAACGTGGCCCTAAGCACAGGCCAATAGCTTAAGCTAAGATAAAAAAAAATAAATAAATTAAAAATAAATAAAAAAGAAAGAAAGAAAGAAAAAGAGCAATGCATTATAATATCAGAGAAGAACTTGCCCATCCCGATTGTCTGAAGGATGGAGTGTTGTCACCAACATGGTACCTTCCTAAGCTCTTTTCTAAGATTCAGCTGAGTGTGAGTTCTGCTTTCTGTGCCCACTTTGGACATGACCCTGCTGCCAGATATGTCTGCTGGAAGCTGCACCACTTGTAGTGAAAGTTTGGGGTACCATTGCCTCATCATTTTTCTAGGTGAGAACGAGTATATATGCTTTTCAGTTATCTGCTTTGTAAATGATTTGTGGCAGTAACGTTTCAGATTGTGGTCACTGGACCTGCCTCAGAATCATCTGGGATGCTGGTTTTTAGTGGGGTTTCCAGGCCAACTTCTGATCTCTTATATCAGAAGTAGTCCTAGAATCAGCATTGCTAAGGGACATCCTGGTGTCCCGAAGATCCCTTGATTTCTAAGAATTCTGTCTCTCCCAACCCAGGACATTTCTGGTACTGTTTTATTGGATGTGTGCTTAGGAAATCTACACGAATTTACATTTCAAAGACTGATGAGAAAGGGTCACCTGTCCAGGTAAGACAACAGCCCATTGTTGCTCCAACAATTAAGAGTTTAGTTTATCGGGTTTGCTGTCTCACTCTAAGGGGTGTGTTCATTTCGTTCCCAAAGGTGAGGCCAGAAGAGTTGTGACTAAGTTTCGATTTGATTGTTGCATTTTATATGGTGGCTCATAGTTAGACATCTCTGCAAGAGCCCCCTGTGCCTTTTAGAGAGCGTGATTCAAAACAGCTGCTTTTGCACATTAGAGGGATTCAAAAGTAGTTTGGAAATCGTCAGAATTAAGGCCGCCCAGCCACCAGGCAGGTCTCGGAAGGCGAGGTGGCCAAATTATAAAAGGGAAATTCTCACTTCGCTTTTCTTTCTTACTAATCCTTCACCGCATGTACACACTTTAAAAGTGTGGTCCATCGAAGTCTGTTATTTCACTGGATGGCCACATCACTTAGCGGCGAGACCCGAGAATGCAGCGATGATGAGAAGGGACAAAATGGATTTCTCTTCTCAGAGGCGTTTCTGATTTATCTTAATCATCCACAAGAACTGGTGTCTCCACATGTCCAACCACAAAATGGGTGGGAAACAAGAAAATGCAGGAGAGATTTCTAAGTCTCCATTTTCCCCTGTGATGGAAAAGTAGAGAGGCGGCATTTTATTTTATTTTTTACCATGATTAGCCAACCTGTCAGTCATTTAAAATTTCCTCGTGAAGACACAAAGCCAAGTGTTGAATACTGCGTGTCACTCCTTCCAGCTGATATTATGAAAGGCGGCGGTGAATATTCCAGCTAAAAAAAGATTCTTCGTTTCGAAAGCCCAGCTGGAGGCAAGAGAATGACACAGAAATGACCACAGCAGAGGGAAGATGGCCCACGAAGGACCGTAAATTCCTCTTTGCTCTTGTTTATTTTACATAAGTGCAATAAGTCCCAGCAATTAAAGGTATAATGTTGCATTTGACAGGCAAATGGCCCTAATGTACAAAGTCTTGTGTTGGCTGTGTTAGGTAGTTCCTGTGTCTGTCCCAATTATTAATACCTCCCTCAGCAATGAGAGTCTTTGCGTTCATTCTTAAGGAACTGCTGGGGCATGCAGCAGCCCAGCGCTCTGTCAAAATGAGTTGTCCCCCTTGAAAAGTTGGCAGTGCAGAGAAGTGACAACCTAATACGTGCCGAAGCTCTCTGGATAATGGGACTCAGGGGAGGCAGGAGGCGGCACCCACAGCACTTATGCATCTGAGTGCTGGTATTCTAGGTTCCACAGCCTGAGTTCAAATCCCCCTTCTGCCACTTGTGGATGGTGCACTATTTACATGTCGCTTAGCACCTGTGAGCCTTTCTTCCTTGTGGGGTTGTTGTGCAGATTAAATGAGACAAAGTGTTGGATTTACCCCGCTGCCTAACACAGTACACAGAGACGCTCTGTAGCAACTGCTATTGCAGTGGGAAGCAGGAACCAGCACGACAGGGAGCTCGCTCTCCCGAAGGTGCTAGCTCACTAAGAAAGACGTCAGTGTTCCACCTATAAGCAGATGGTCCCTACCTTACCGTGTTTTGACGTAATGATTTTATTTTATTTTTTACTTTATGATCGGACAAAAGTGATACACCTTCAGTAAAATCCATACTTTAAATTCTGAGTCTGGATGTTTTCCTGGACTAGTGATATGCAGTATAAAACTCTCTCGTGATGCTGGGCAGAGACAGTGAGATGATTCTGCCCAACCGTCGGCTAATGTAAGTATTCTGAGCATGTGTGAGGCTA
Source organism: Pteropus medius (assembly GCF_902729225.1). NCBI lineage: Eukaryota > Metazoa > Chordata > Mammalia > Chiroptera > Pteropodidae > Pteropus > Pteropus medius. Next base: position 8,233,181 of record NW_024349798.1, read on the forward strand.
GTCTGAGCTATGATGTTTGCTAGCTCAGGTTTATAAAAGCAGTTTCAAAGTACAATATTTTCAACTGATGATGGGTTTATCAGGATGTAACTCCATCATAAATACAAGAAATGTTTGTGGTTTACTAAAAAGGGTATTTGTCCAGGATTTTAACTCACTGCCCAGTCTGTCTTCTCATTTGTGGTTAATTTATCTCTGCGAGGGTCTCCCCTTACCCAGTGCAGACTTCTTTGTTGTATAGCTATGCCACTACAGCTCATCTTCCCTCCTTCCACTGTCCAAGAAGAGTCTAGTGGTTTAAAGCATGCTTGAAGGACAGATTTCAGTTTAAATGCCCACGGCAGCCTGGGAGGATAGTTACCGAGTTGGATGAGGGCAGGTCTCTTTCATTTCCAAGGGTTAGAAGCTGGAGCACAGGGTGAGCTAGCAGGGATCAGGAGGGTCATTCATGGCTGGGTCAGCCTCCGACCCATGTTCGAGATCAGAGTGAGGAGGAGGTAAGACCTCCAGGGAAGCTTCACAGGTCCAGGTGAAACCACAGTGCCTCCTGTTCTCAGAACATGCGGAAGAATTTTTCTCTGAAACTAGAATTTGACTGTCAGTAGTAGAAAAGGCTTTAGGGTTTGTTGGGTGTCTGTGGTCGTCTACACTGATAGGCGTGAAAAGAGAAACCATATTAAGTATCTTTTTTTCATTCAATCATGATAAATTAGATATAACATGACAGATGATGCTTAAGTACTTTTCCTGTAGAAGGTACTTAGCGGGACTCCCATTTACAGGTAAATTCACTCAGCCAGGAAGTTTGCAGAAGGTCAAGCTTCCATCCAGGTCAGCTTCACCCTCAAATGATGCTTTTCCACACTATGCTACTCATTTTAGTGTCTCATGCCTCGAAGCTAAAGAAACACTGACTCAATTCTCCACTGTGAGCAAACAATGCCGGAGGTTACAGGACAAACAAACATGTAGAATGTATGTAAGTTCTGCCCTCGGTGGAGTCTTTAGTGTGAAAGGATACGTACGAGCAAAGTGGATAGAGGCAGAGAACGTACCCCTGGTATTTTTTAGGTTTTTTTTTTCCTTTTCTGATAGAAATGAGGATACTTCTTAAACCAAAAGAGCATTTTTTTCCTAGAAATAGAAATCTCTTTATTAAAATTCATGTATCTCTCATGGCTGGTTGGTTAGCACATCTTACAGTTTAAATGTACCAGGTTAAAAGTAGACATATAGTAGGATAGGAAGACCTAATTGATTCTCATATGCTTTATTCACATCTGAAGTTATATGAATCAAAAGTATATAAGTAAAATATATTAGATATTATTAACATAGTTTTAATTTATGGTCATTGGGATAAGCAGATGATTTTTTAAGCTGATTGTTCCAGAATTTGTGAGAACTAGAGTTTTAAATAGCATTTTCTACCCTGAATCTTCCCTTTTCTAGAAAACTTTCAACTGAAGGACTGGCTTAATGCAATAACTTAATGAGACGGGGCCCATAACACTAATATTCCAATTACAAAATCTCAGTACAAGCAAAAATTACGGAAGATGTTTCTGTAAATCTTGGTAATAAAGTTTAGAAGCTTTCACGTCAATAATCTTGCTCTATCAGAAGTCACTGGCAGCCCTAGTGACATTTGGATATCGCCCATGTGAATTAGTGGGCGTTGTCATCACCCTCGGCCTATGACATCCCTTCCTAGGGGTCTTTAGTCCAGTGGGTCTCATCCTTGCCTATAGATTATGGAGTTGTAAATATACTGCTGTCCGGACTCTGCCCTCAGAGATTCTGATTTCGTTAGTGTAGGAGAACTCTGGGTATTGAGATTTTTAGATTTTTCGGATGAGTGTGTGTTGGAATAGGGGAAAGGATATGTTTCCTAAAGGAAATGTTTATTTGGTTAAAATTAAGTAGAAAGTTCAAATCAGCTGTGTCTTAGAAGAGCAACGAATATTCTGAAGCCAGGCAGTTAGAATCCTCATTTTCAGGCTATCCTGGCTGTGGGTATACTAAGTCCTTGTTATTCAAAGTGAAGGCAGAAGACCAGCACCATCAGCATCACTTAGGGACTTGTTAGTGATGCAGAACTTCTGGCCATCGCATACTGAATCAGGATCTGAACTTTAACATGATCCCCAGGTGATTCTGGTGCACTTTGAGTTAGAGAGGCCCTGCACTGGATAGACATCAGTGAGACCCAGGGCAATAATGATGACAGAATCTATTTTATTGAGCATCTGCTATATGTCAGGCACTAGGCTAAGATATTTTTTGCAGCATTCTCTTTAAATTGTTATAGGAATTAAATGAGGTGATACACGAAAAGCAGTAAGCCCAGTATTTAATACCAAGACAGATCCAAAAATTAGTTTATTATTATTATTATTATTTTGTGTAGTCCTTCCAACGATATTCTGCAGACAGCAGTCTTATCCCTCTCATACAGGTAAAAAAGAATTATAAATTTCTTGCTCCAGATGCTCAGTTAGTAGACAGAAGAGCTGAATGGACAATTGCGATCTTTCCCCAAAGCCATGCAATTAGCCCGTTTGCCATGTGGTAAAAGCACAGGAACGCATCTGCATGGAAGTTTGCCGATTGTCTTTCTTCCATGGGCCACGTGAGACTATGAGATCGAGCCTCGAGCCTCGCATTAAAAGATAACTAAACTGGCACGGGGCGGGGAGCGCTTTGTTCTCCCGAACTCTTTAATTTGAAAGTGGCAAAAATCCAAATAGAACCGATTTTTGTCGAAAGTGGAATATGTTGTACTTCTAAAACTGTGAATGTCACGGTCCAGAGTGGGTTTCAGGCATGACTGGATCGAGCTGACCGAAAGGTGACATCCTTGGGAATGTCCCTCCCCGTAATTCCAGGCTCTGCTTTCCTTGGTTTGTGCTGTATTCCATAACACATTCTCCCTAAATGGTAGAAAGATGTTCACTTGCACCTCTGGACTGAGACGCTATCCGGTTATCAAGACCAGCATAAAAAGAGGACTTTTTTTCCCAAGCAAACAAGGCAACATTCCAGGGATAAACTGGTTCTGGTCTGGAGCAGGGGATATTCTGATGAGACAGGTTTGGAGCCAAGGATGAGTCCGACCCCATAAGAACTATATGTTTAGTACTATAGTTCTGTAATGCTAGGGCTGAAGAGGGAAGTTTGTCTTCAAAGAAATATAAGAAGGAGGAAGGAATTACAGGCCTCAGTTAAGGGAGCCAGCTAGAAAGAACTGGGAGTGGGGGTTCAGCCCGCATCGACTCTCCACATACATGCACTTTTCTGAGGACAAAATTGTGGGTTTTCCCCCTGCCTGCCATAGCAGTCCCCTTCAACTTGGGGAGAACGGAGCCAACACCTGGTGGTTCTGTCTGGTATTGGAACACTACTAAGTGCTCACACCGTTAATCCATTTTCCGTTGACCACTCGGTAGAGAAGATCTTCCAGATTCAGACTCTCAAACGGGAAAAAAAAAAAGAAAAAAAAAGCAGCACAGAGATATCCAGTGATGAGTCTAAGGTCATAGCTAATTGGGGGACTGTCTGGATTTCCAGCCTACTTCAAACACCCATGCTCCTGTGTAGTCCTCTCTGAAAATAAATAAGTAAAAAATCATGTCATTAGAATGAAATCTGAAATGGAGATTACAAACTCATGGCTTACAAGGCGAGTGGACTTTATGACTTGCAGATCGAACCTTTTTCTTTTTTCCCTTATGTAGTGTGTGCGTGTGTGTGATAGCAAATAACATTTTATGTAAAAATATGAATTTCTGGCTTCTCCTCAACCCTTCAAGATAACAAATGACTAGATTCAAGATGTGGTTGTCCCCTCTGGCGGTGCATGCTTTCTGCATTCCCCCCCAAAGTTCCCACCTGGCCAGCTTCAGTCATTTATGGGATCTATTCAGCACTGGAAGCATTTGAGTTGCAAATCCTGGTGTAATTGTACCATATCGCCTCACTCACATACACAGCGGCCTATACAACGTGTCAGTCCATTCCCCCCGAACACCTCCAAAACACAGCATGTGCTCTATATCCATATACCTATACTTATTCTCACTCTGTGTCACACACACACACACACAGACAGAGGAGGAATTTGCCTTTGCCTTGTTCCTTTCTTTCCCTGCCCCCTCTCATTTAGCCCTCTGCATAATCCTCCTCCTGTAACCTTCATCTCCACAGTGTAGGAATTTAGCATGCTCTCTACCCAACCGTCTTAATAAAGCACTTAAAAATATGCAATTTTATTCAGGATTATTTATCTAACTATCTCTACTGAAGTGCTACTTCTGCAGCTCTTCATATGCAATGGTTTCCCTGGGGGCAGCTTTCAGAGTCCAAAAGCATTGACTGAAATGCAAAGCCAGGGCTGCTAGCTGCACACCCAAGCATGCCCAGCCTAGTCATTGCAGCAAGGGGCAAAGACAGACCACTAACAGTGGCCATTCGGTTCACCTCTTGCTTCCAGGCCGAGCTGCGTCACCTAGCCTAGGCGCCCTGGAAACCCTTTATTCCTATGGCAATTGCAGGGAACTCTAATCTCGTAATTGCAGTTTAGTGCCTGGAAGAGCCCATAGCCGTGATGAAGTCTGTCTTAGCTGTTTTTACTTCTTGCCTTAATGATGGATTATCTTCCCTGATAGCAGGTTTTCTCCACAGTCAGACAGTTCTTTGTCGTGGGCCTCTCCTGAACACTGGAGGGTATTTAGCAGTATCCCTGGACTCCACCCATAGACACCAATAGCACACAGTTATGAGGAAAAACATTTCTTCTGACATTGACTAGTGTCCCTTGGGGGCACATTTGCCTGGTTGAGAAGCACTGCCTTACGGGAACATGCTTGGATAAGCTCCAGGATAGCAAGCACTGTGTCCGATTTTGCTCATTGTTGTTTGTCAACACATCATAGACTCCCAATAAGTATTCGTTGATTGGATGAATGAACTTCTTCCTGGTCAGATCTGAAGGTTATATTTATCCCAAAGTTAAGAGGGAAAAACTCTAGTGATTACAACTCACATATTAGGGGTGAAGTCAAGGGCTTCTTTTAATCTCCTCCTCCCTCCATCATTACCCAGAAAGTTCAGTAAGAGTTGGAAGATTGAAAGCCTGAGGCATCATTGTGACCCTCTTAACTTCAATACCTACTATATGAGAGTTCTAATTAGGTGTGATCATTTACTTTGATCTCCTCAGTGACTCAAGATAGCTCATATCAACCAAATTTGACAGATGGGAACGCTGAAACCAGAGAGGTCGAATCATTTGTCTGAGGCCGCACAGCTGTAAAGCCATGGAGACTTGATTCAAGTCTTGGTCTGATAGGGTCCTTAGTCTTCTTTTCTCTCTGCACCTATTGGCTCACTCTATCCTGTCAAAGCTCAGTTCAGGACAGCATTAATCTCGAGGTGAAATGTACAAGAGGTTAAGTGAATCCGACCAAGTTTTCCGTGACATGTATTATAGGAGAAAATGGATTAAAAACAGAATCCCTCGGTCATAACTTCATGTTCGCTTGAAAATGAGAAGTGAGTATTTTACAGATCCGTGGCTTCACATTATCTATTGCATTGTGAGAGGAAGAATAAGATGAATGGAATGGGCCAAAGAGAATAATAATATTGCGAGGCTTTCTATGGAAGGGACAAGTGAGGAGGAGATGAGCCGGCATGCTAAGGAAGAAGAACTCGTAAGAGGTGTATCTAAATTATTTTAAAATATGGTTAAGGAACTCAAGGAGAAATGTAAAGAAGGAAGCACTCTAAAAGGTCAGAAAAAGTAGTCAAGTAAGAAGCAAGGTAATTTAAACATAAAAAGGAAAAGCTGCAGACACTTTTTCATGCTTCAGAAAGCATCAGTCTTAAACCTTGCGATGTACCAATAATTCATTGTAATCTTCTGCAAGACACTAAAGTTTTTCACAAAGACATACTTTTCTCCCCTAAGTTGATAAAGCCCTGAGAGGGTCCAAATTTCCTTTAAAAATGAAACTACTAACCTTAAAGATAATGACGTGTTGGACCTTGCCTTATAACAGACACATAGGGATGGCCTGGTTACGTTTTCCTGCCTATCTAGTAACTCCATTATTCAGGTATTGATATGTGAAAATAATTAGGTCATGAGCTAAGAAGGAAGGAAGGGAAGGAGGAAAGAAAAGAAATGAAAAGAAAGCCCTCCCTCCCACACACCTTTTTCTCCTCCATTCGTTTGTTTACTCAGTCCACTTTTTTTTTTAATCGGGCATCTACTACGTGCCAGTCACTGTGTGAGCCATGAAGGAAACAGTAGTAAATAAAATAAAAAACAATATGTGCTCTCGTGGGGTGCATGGTCTAGTGGGGAAGGCAAAAAAGAATCCAGTAATCACTACTATGTGTGTTGGGGCAGGGTTCATATTCTTGCCTTCATGTATCATTTCTGACCTAGTGTGTCAGCTCCGACAGTTAATTGATTTATCAGCCTGGCTCTCAGACTCCACAGATTTGGGGCACTGGATCAGTACATTAAGGACAGAGGTGACCCACTAGGCCATAGTGAAGCGAAGCTTGACAGATTTAGCCCTCCCCTGCCCCCCTAACCAATGAAAGGAAAGAAAGATGGGTTGGATTTATTTCCCAAACCAAGTAATGGGGTTGAGTTCTTCCACTGGCTTCTGATGTGTTCATTCTGGGACTTGTTCATGAAAATCAGTCGAGGCACTAAATATGGAAGGGAGAGCCACTTGGCTTTGAAAGTGACCTTAAGGACATGTGAGCCAGCCAGCCTGAATTTACGCTGCTGGATTTCTGCTCTTTGGACTTAAACTTTCTCCACACTTTTGATCTGTTTGTTTTTACCCAATAGAATTACTATTGCACAGGGAGGTCATTTTATTCCTCGACAACTGACAGCTCCTCACTTTAGGGAAACGAGTTTGTTCTCTCTGAAGTGCCTGGCTTTAATTCTACCTTATGATCCCCAGCAGCGAGTCACTGGGCTTGGGAGCTGTGGGGTCCAAAGGCCTTGGTCCGAGGCCTAGCATCAGCACTTATCAGATGGGGGACCTGAGCAAGCAGTCCGGCTCCCTGGGCATCATGGGTCTTTTCTGGAGAGTATTCGGCATGATCTGTCTCTCCAGAGTCAGTATGGAGTAAGCGTGGTTATCTGGCTCATGTCGGTTTTCTCCCCATGGTGGCAAAGAGACCACCATAGCTCAAAATTTCCATCCTGCCAACAGAGCATCCCAGGAAATTAGAACACATTTGTTTGTTTTCTGCTATCCCGGCCAAGGGAGAAGGGAGGGCTTGGATTGGTTTGACCTGGACCACGTGTCCATCCTTAAATCAGTCAGAATGAGTCGGGCGTGGATGGCTGTGGTCGGTATGACTGAGCTGGAATGGAGACTTGGGGTAATTGCTGTCCACTGCTAGGTAGACATTCTAAGAGCAAGTCGCTTGCTCAGCACACTTATCAGCCGAACTTCTAAAAGATGAGAGGTTCCTCAAAGGGTTAAATATAGACTTGCCCTGTGACTTGGCAATTCCACTCCTACATAGATGTACCCCCAAAGAACTGAAAACAGGGTTCCAGACAACTCCTGGCATGGGAATGTCCATAGCAGCATTATTCACAGTAGCCAGAAGGTGGAAACAACACAAAGGTCCACCAATGAATGAAGAGGTAAACGAACTGTGGTCTATCTATGCCATGGAATATTATTCAGCCACGAAAAATGAATGAAATACTGATAGATGCTACAATATGGATGAACCTGAAAAACATTTTGCTATGGGAAAGAAGCCAGGCATGAAAGGCCACAGATTGTATGATTCTATTTATATGAATGAAATATGCAGATTAGGTAAATCCATAGAAACCGAAAGCAGATTGATGGTTGCCAGGGACTCTGGCGAGGGACGTCAGGAGTATCTGCTTAAAGGGTATAAAACTTGCTTTCGAAATGACGAAATAGTTTGAAACTGTGCAACAGGATGAATGTACCAAATGCCACTGAATTGTTCGCTTTAAAATATTTAATAAAAGACAAAAAGCAAGGCCACCTGGGGTGTAACCTTAGATGAGAGATATAACTTCCTTGAGCCACATGTCCCTCCTGGATGATGGGAAGGTTCAAAGGAGGTAATGTTTACCAGGCAACCAACTGCTGGCTGCTCAATAAATGATATGCATGTGATACGGCACCTCCCTCCCACACACATGTATCAGGGCATGACACCCCAAGTAATTTCTACTAGGGTTACTTTGTTTGAGATAATATGTGTGAAGAAGTTACTACCACACCTTGTTAGCAAATCCTGTCAAATCCACATGCGAATGTTTTGCAAAAATTGCTATTCTTTCTGTCTCTACATCAGTCAGAGCTGCCATCACCCTTTCCTGGACCGCCATGGGCTGGCATCCCCACCCCTCCTTCCTTTGCTGCCACCCGATTCTTCTCAGAGTAGCCAAAGAACCCATCTCACAGAGGGCACGAAGGATGTTTTTCCTTCCCAGCTAAAAAGTTCACCACACTTAGAACCAGCTTCATATAAAACCCTCAAAGTCTGGCTATTGCCAGCTACTCTAAACTCATTCTGTTTTTGTTCTCATTCTGATCACATTGACTCTGAATTGACCCCAGCTGGCTCCATCCCAGCTGAAAAGTCACCTCTTCAAAGACCTTCTCTAACCACACTTTTTAAAAACAGTGACCCCACTTCTTCTGTATTCTTTGACATGGCACTCTGTTCACTTGCTTCAAAACCCTCATTACCATTTGTAATTTTACACAATTGACTTGTTTTTTTCGCTCTTTGTCCGTCTTTTTCATGAATGCAGCTTTGCCGACCAACACAATGCTTGGTATAGAACAGGCCCTCAATCAGTGCTTGTTAAATGAGATCAATGTGTGGAAATTATTATTATTATAGTCCCGAGAATGCTACAAGCTCTGCTTTGCCCTGAAGTGCACACTGGTGGAATGGTTAAAGGGGTACACTCATGCTTAGCCTTCCAGATGACCTCCTGTTTCCCTATCTTCTGCTGTTCCAACCTGGAATGTGACTGTAGCACAAGGTGGCAGCCCACTGAACTTTGAGTCGTTCTTTTATTTATGATGTATGTCTCAGGGAAAAATGACAACATCTGGGAATTCATTAAATGACAGTTTTCCCTTCAACTTCTTTCTCTAGCTTATTTCACCCAATACAGCCCTATTAAGGGAAAAGCTAATTGACCACAAGCTTCATTTCTGCTGAGCTTAGCCAAAAAGTCAATCACTGCTCATCAGGAACTATTCTGACTGTTTAGCCAGTGGACAAATTTCCATCTTGACTGGCTTTGCTGTTCCTAGGAGGATCGATATGAATGAGCTTAATTCTATTTTGATACTTTTTCATTTTCAGCAAAACTGAGACAACCCCAAGGAGCAATAGTATCTTGAAAAGAGAAGGGTGGCATGGAAATCATTTCATGAGAATTCTTATTCTGTTTCCTTCACATTCAGCTCTGTTCACGAATATGTTTTTGCTGCCCAGCCCCCTCATCAGATACCTGGGTCATAGCAGTCAAGTTGCAAGGGACTGTAAGTCATCATCTATGCAAGGCAAGGGTTTCTCAGGCCAAATAAAGGGGGTAGTAACCCTTCCGGAGTTGGGGGGCGGGGAGAAAGAACTAAAATAAGAATTAGCTTCCAGCAAGTTTGTGTTGCTTCTAACATGAAGGTACAAGAGTGAGCTAGGACAAGAAATCCATTTGGTTTGGGTTCCATCTCTTTTTCAGCAAAACCACAAGGTGAGAAAGACCATCCTCAGATGGTGAAGGACAGGAAAGAAAGATGCCACCTGTGAAGTAAATGTCCTCCCCAACAAAGAAGGGGGCTAGCCCCAAGCTATTGCTTTCAGCCTAGAATATAAACTCCACATCCTGGTCATATTAAACACTTAGAAATGAAATTTTGCTAGATGCAAACAATCAAAGCAAAAGTAACCTTGCCATCTCACCACATCTCTCCACATATCTTGTCCTGAATGGAGAAATCAGAAGCCAGTAATAAACTGCAGTCAAAGTCATTGCCAATTTCAAAAAAAAAAAAAGCAAGATACCATATTTCTGGTACAGAGATTTTTTTTTAGCATGTAATGGATAGAAATGTTATATATCCCATAAGAATTATTCACGAACCTCTCCCAATTCTATTTTCAGAAACCTATTGTAGACTAGCTTTTATTGCTATAGCTTGGATCCAAAAAATGTATTTCTACTACCGCAGTCAGAAAAAGGGACTGTGTAATGAGTTTTTGCTAGGCAAGTCAGAGTGTCATGGGGGTGGGGGGGTTCTTCTTCCCCAGGTATGCTTCACTGCAAGGAAGAATGCGAAGCAGCATAAGACTCTTTAAGAGGCATATAAAGCTACACATCCGTAGTTATCACACTGATAATAAACATGCATTTGGCATCATATATTTTCAAAGTGCAGTCAAATGTTGGCATTGCTTAGAAAGGAGAGAAAAGTTCTGGCATGGGAATTTCCATTTTATGTTAAAGGGGCAGGTCATACAGGAAGTCAGCCAGCTTGTTCAAGATTGGGCAAGTGGCAGAACCAGCCTGGTCATTCTAGGTGGAATTTTCGGCTCTCAGCTTAGGGCGAGGTGTGTATTCAGAGAGTAGGAGAAATAGTATTTTGCTGATCGAGCTAAAAAATAAAAAACAGACTGAGAGATACAGTAGCAGACCATTTTGGTTGAAGAAACTTTATTTCTAAAATGTAGACATCATAAACTCATAAGGAAAAGCTAGTAATTTGTGACCCTTTGTGAGCTCTCGTAGCTTTGTCACTTATATACAATGGACGGAACCTGTAATAGAAGGAAGGGATTGCTTCTCATTCTTTGGGTAGGTGAGCAGCGTGTGGCATTAAGAATATCCCATTAACAGATGGAGAGAAGCCATCCCTTTTTCTTCCTGGCAATTTATTTATTAAGACTTGCTCAAAATTAAAAAAAAAAGAAGTTTAAATCTAAGTAATATTCTGTGTCAACTTGCACTAAAAATAATGCTTTATTATTGCCATTCCAGTTTTTACAGTTGAAGGCTATTAATCAATGAGGCAGCCTGGATCCATATGAATATTGATCCCTGTCTCATTGCTCTGCTGTGAATGTTCTCTTTCAATGACAGCCAATTTCAATATTCATTAGGAAAGGTGTGTTTTCTGGATAGTACCAAAGCTGGTGAGGGTGGAAGGGTTTAGATAGAATGTGGGCATCTTGTTTAAATAGCCCCTCAGATCACAAAGAGCCTAGTTTTAGTCTATCTGAACTTTATTCTTCAGCATCTCAGAAATTCAAGCATTTTCTTGTTTGTGTTTTATATTAGACACCTAAACAGTGTTACTAGTAGGCATTGATTTTCTTGTGTTTAATAGCTCAGATATCAAAGCCAGTGTTCACGCGGTGTATTTTAGATTTCGAAAGGGAAGTAGAAGCACTCCATATTCAGGGTGAACCAGGGTTAATAGGATCTATTTATCACTATCTTGCTTTCACTCAATTTAGGGAGAGAAGATTGTCACATATGCAAAGAGTATCGCAATTGTCCCATAGTATCCAGAGGACCATGTCGTCTTCTGAGGTGGTTCTGAGGTCACACAGTATACAACCAGCCACCAATTCTTCTCTCTGTTGTAAAATCTGGCAGAATCTCTTTCTGCTCCTCGGCTCCCAGATGCATCCATCCCATTGCCATTAGGATCCTACTTTTGGCTTTTTGGCCATCTGTTTAGCTAATTATTGTCATGTGAACCGCTCTCTCCAAACTGGGACTAGCTTACCCTTCGCACAGTGGCAGATTGTAGTCAAATTCCCAAGTAGTGATCAATCTATGCGGCTTTTGGTCATTACTTTACAAGTAACTTAGCAACTTTACATTTCTTTAATGCCGCAGTCTCCACAAGCACGCAATTATTCAGCCGTCATTGGAAATTAGTGCTTAGGAGTCGTCCTGCCTGGGTGTATCAACAGAGCTGGTTCTCTGGAAACACTAGGTTCATTGGAAGCACACGTGGGGTATGAACAGTGGTGAGGAGTCTGGTTTTCTTTCTCTAGAATGCCTGTTGTTGGTAGGATAGCATCCCTAGCAGCATCACTACAGACGAGCAGACTGCCTCTGTGCTATGATTTAGACGCTAGGTAGGTCTAGGATGGGCAGGTGTGGGAGGAGGAGAGCCATATTCTTTCACTGGAAGAGACTATCGCATCACCCATCAGGCAGATTCAGGAGAAGTGGACAGCAGTGTGAGGTTTGGGGACAGCCAGCTGCTTCCCGAACTTCCCAGGGACAGCAACACGGCAGCCAACACAAATGTCAGTGGGATAGGCCAGCATGCCAGATGCCATCACAGAAAATAACTTCCCCTGTCTGGCATCTGGGGACTTGCCTTGTGATCCAGAGGACGGCATGCTGGTCGTCTGTTCCAGCCAGGACCATGAGCCGCTGTGCCCTTTCTCCCTCCATGTCCCCTGAAAGTTCATACGGATGACCAGAGAGAGCAGAAAGGACTTCGGTCATGCTCTTAATTGAGTGTCCCGTGTATCATAATGATAATTAATGATGACAATGTGAATGGATTCTCATGCTCTGTCTACAGACCAGGGGCTGTTCTACCTGCTGCACAGATTGTAACTCATTTCCATATTTGTTATCTATCTACATGTCTCATTAGCCTAACGCAGAGTGGAATGAGCGAAGTAAAAAGTGAATAATTCAGACTCTAGAGTTGGACTAACCGGCTTCATATCCCAACTCTGCCTCTTCCCATATGTGTGACTTTGGAAAATAAATTCTGCTGTCTTCACCGGACCCAGCTCCCTTTTCTAACTCTGGAAACAGATCCTGCTTCTTGCCTCCACAGGACATTTGCACAGGCGGTTTCCTCTGCCCAGGTCATTTACTGGCTCTTTTTCCTCAATAAACCCTCCTCATCCTTCAAACCTTGGCCCAGTCATCTCATTATTGTGAGACCTCCTCTTCTGCCTTCTTTCTGCCTTCTGTACCTTCCAAATTCTAAATCTCTAATAAGGTTCACATGCATTCCTTTCCATTGTCCTTTTCCTTCTTCTGAAAACACACCATTGGATCCCACTGTGGAGCTACTTCTACTGTTTATGTAGGGGCTGTGGATGCGGAATGTTCTCAGAAGAACATCTAATCAGCTGGGGTGAAGCCTCACCATTAAGCCGCCTGTCTGGCCTGGTGTTTCGTGTGTGAAAGATAAGGTGATATCAGAAAGCATGGGGGCGTTTTGAGGCACAATTATCCCTTTTAAGTCTGTGACAACACACTTGTCTTATATTTGAGTATTATTTCGCTCTCCTGGACCCTTGGTATAGACGGTTAGTTTATTAGAATGAGCTGAGGTTTTCTGTGTATTCCCTGGGATCAGCAATAACTTATTTAAGAATGAAGATAGGGCATGTGGTTTATAGGAAGAAAATAACTATCATTTATAGTCATCTGAGTACTTGCAACTACTACTTGAACTTCATCCACGTACCTCGATGTGCTAAAAGAGGGGGGTTCCCAGTGTTGATGAATGTTTCAGTTGTCTCGGATTTCCATAAACTCCCTACTCCATAGAATTCATATAATATTTAATAATAATAAATATTTATGGAACTTATACCAGTCACTGTTATGCAAATCAATGAATTAATACATTTATTAATTTATACACTTATTAATAATACATTTATTAACTCATCGATCTGCATAAAATACTTATATTACTTATAGATCATCATCCACAGTTTGGAGATGGGGAAACTTAAGCACTCACAGTTGTTTTTTTTTTAATTCCCAGATGATACCTGTAGTGTGTGTTAAAGATACATGTTAAAGACACAAGACAAGGAGGTTATTTTATTATATTGATTTCTGTACACGGATCTTGTTTTCTTAAACTTTTTCTTGCAATATGGATATTACTTTAGATTTTAAAAACAACAGCACACACACACACACACACAAAAGGCTGACTTTGACATGACATTTTTTTTCCCCACACCTTACCAGGCCATTGCCTAAATGTGAAGCAACATCGGTTCTGGCTGTGATGAATATTAAGCCACAGGGTTTTGGGGCTGGGGAAGCAATTTTTTTTTTATTATGAAGTGGAGTTTTTAGTATTTATATCAGATTGCCATTTCTGGCTAGGGGCAGCAAGAAAGAAGTATCTTTCGCATTCGAAAAGTGAGAAACCCACCAGAGGACTGATTTATTCAGACTCCTGAAACGTATTGCCTCGCCTCTAACATAAATCGCAATAGAGTTTTCATACTCATTAGCTGAATTCCGGCAGCACTGTTTCAGCGCTGGTATCTATTTTAATTCCTCTCCGACTGAGTAATGGATGTGGCCCAAGCAGAGAGCAAGTCACCTCTTGGCCCCTTGAACTGTCTTGGAAAAATTATGTGATTCCCTATAGTATTAGGGCTCACTGGGCAGAGTATGTACTCCGACATTTAAGTATGGTTGTTTAATTAAACCCTTTGGTTCATTCAAGATGACTAACATGTTCCCGGGATGGGAATTTTGAAAGTTATTACAATTTCCCAGCAAAAACTTGTGTGACATAGACCTTTATGGATTCGGTTTGGTTTGGGGCCTTGTGAGAGGGTTATTTAAGATGTTTTGTTGTATCTGGAAGTCATAATAAAGAAAAAAAAAACCTTCCCTTCTTTACCTCCATCCTGTTTTCAGTAAGAGTGCTTTATGAAAAAAATCCACACGTGGAAGATCAATATGAGACAAATGGGTGGATACAATTGTGTGTATGCATATAGACAGACACAGATACATACACATACGCGTGCATCTGTCCATCTCCACATTCCCCCTTCCTTTCTTTCTCTTGATATAGAGACATATTGATAGATATATGCATATGTACATACATATACATATAAGCACATATAATATATACAGGTATACATATGGATTATATTTATATAACGAATATATATTTATGTGTGATATATGTGAAAATGTAAGGGTACATATACAGAAACGCGTATATATCTGTATGTGTGTATTTAGAATTCCTCAACCTTAGCACTATTGGTACTTTGGACTGAGAAGTCTTTGTTCCAGGATGGGAGGTCTGTCTTGTACATTATAGGATGTTTAGCAGCATCCCTGGCCTCTACCCACTAGATGCCCTTGGCATACACACTTCAGTCATAATAATAAAAAAAAATTCCTTCGGCCACTGCCAAATATTGGCAGGAGGGATTTCTCACCACTGAAAACCAGAGTTCACTGACTGCTCCCACACACACACACACACACACACACACACACACACACACACCTCATAGCATGTATCCTTTTTTTTTTTTTATACACACACTCGTGTGTGTCTATCATATACATACACGCATACTCATATATGTGAATATCATAAACACACTCTAACACATGGAAACCATTATTTCATGAGTAGCTTATCGACAAATTGAAAAAACATTCACCCAAAATTCAAGGACATGGTTGCACATCAATGTCTGAATTAAACAAATGAAAAGGTAAATACGTAATTACAGGCATAACATATCATCATGGGAAAAGCAGGCACCTTGGATGCAGACACATCGGGCTGTGCCACATGACACTGTGGCCTTGGGCAAGTAACCAGACCCCTCTGAGCCTTAGTTCCCTCATCTATGAAATGGGAGACATCACGGTTATTTTGCAAAACCTATTTTTAAAAACGGTGCAGAAACGCAGAATGTAGCAGAGGTGGAACAAAATGCAGACAAGAAGTGCCCCTAGTGTCTCAGCAGGAGACGAATGACTAGATTGCTAGATAGATTCCTACTAACCTTGTCCTGAAGTCACCCAAGGTCCCCATGAAAGATCAAGTTCTGTAATGTTTCTTCAAAGGCTAGCTGGCCATGGCGGGCTCTGGAACCCACTGCCCATGAAAGGAGAGGCTTTCCATATAGGCCAAAGTCTTCTTGGCACAGGAAAAGTTAGCTCTTCAGTCTACCCCTTGTTGATTTCATGCGTAGAGCGTACCACAGTCGCACATACACTAAAGAAATAGGATGCTCTGGATTGCATAACAGCTAGGGCATCTGGAGGCCTTCTAGCCACTCAGAATAAGCTCAGCAAACCTTCAGAAGCGACAGCGGCAGGTTGCTCAACACTCAGTCAGTCCAGTTGGACATTAACGGTCCTCGATTTGCATCCGTCAGCCAGTTGGACTGGGTCTGTGATGGAGACTTTGGCCACGTGTGCGATTGATATGGTTGCAAGGCTAGTTGTCTCATAGAACTGACTAACTGGCTGAGTCAAATGGTCGATCTGTTGATTCAGACCTGATTATCTTGGCCAGACGTGGGCTGTGCCAGCGGAATAGTTGCGGGATGTGTGTTCAGGTATGAGGGCCACCTGTGGGGCCATGTCTGCCTTACCTCTCTGCCATCTTTCTTTTGTTCTTATTCTTTCTTTTGTTCTCTTCCTCCTCCTCTTACTTTTATGACTTGATTTTTGAATGTCAAGCTCTGGTATTTTTTATATACATAGATAGTATAATAATGGATTCTTTTGATTCTCTTTGTCATTAACTTAAAATGTTGGGAATGCCAACGTAACATACATTTTAAGGTTTTCATCTAAATTGTAACACAGCCAGTATTAAATCAGAAAGTGAACGTTCAGCGAACATTTATCGATCTGTCACCATGTGCCAGCAACTATTTCAGCACTTGATATGAATTCAGTTCACTGATTCCTCAAACAAGTCCGGAATTATGGGTTGACATTCTTCTTGTTTTGTGGATGAGCAAAATTGAGGCTCAGAATCTCCACAGAGGACGGGGCTATGCCAGAGGCAACCCTAGGCAGTTGACCCCATATCCCTTCTTCTTAACAATGATGCGGTATTCTTGGATTTCACATAATTAAAGGTCTTAATTTCTAATGTTGAAATCAGAGTATCCATTAAACCTCTGAAGTCACACAGAAAACTCTGCTCGTGTGTCTAACATACTTTTTTTAATTACTGTAGAGAATGTTCATAGCTTTTAAATCAATGTCTCAAAGTGGTCTTTGAGCTCTCAGTGAGATTGAAAATAATCATTATATATTAAAACTTTTTGTTCTATTTTTTTCTGGGTCATTCTCTAGCTCAATTGTAAATTGCAACATTGTCAGCGAGGGCTGTCTTCGTAGAAAACAAAGTAAAAGTAAATAAACATTTATGACAATGTAACTTTCATCTCTTTTGCAGAATGTGTTGTAGGAAAATGCCAAAATATCCAACAAGAAATAAAAACCCTAGTGTTTTATACTACCTACACTTTAGTGTTTATGATCATCTTGATGTTTAAAGTTGTCGGTGCTTGAGTAACTTCTTCAGACCCTGAAGATGCTCTCTCATGTGCCACGTTGGACCTTTTTCCTGAGAGAACCATTTTAGCACACACCTTTATTATTCCTTATTATATTGAGATCAAGTTTGGCCATCCCCTTTGCAAAATCATATTCAATTTTCTTAAGTGGGAGCCTGTTTTTGGCATGCTTCCACTAGCATCAGAGCCAGAAGTCACTTTGGGTTGTGATGTTTCCAGGGACGCAGTGGAGCTGGTCTAGGGCTCCAGTGACTATTCGACCGATGTCACTGCTTAAACCTGTACATCTAGGGCTCATGATCTGTGGGTTCCTTCCACTTCTCACTTTCCTCTACTATCATGTATTGTGGAAAGATGAGCGGTATTAACGCGGAAGCTGGGAAGTGATCATACACGTGAAGGAGGCAGGCTGGGTCATAAAGCCTATGGCCATCTTCGTCTACTTTTCATGTTCCCACTTGTGATCATAATGGATGTAAAAAGAGAGCTCCCTCTGCTATAAGAAAACACCATATCACACGTGATGCTAACTGGCAACCGACCCTTCACGTTAGAAGCATGATGGGAGTAAAGGGGACAGTGGTAGAGGGGACAGCGCAAGCTCAGTCTAACGATGGTGGCTGCTATTCAGCTCATATTTTTCTAACATGGGAATATACCAGATTTTCTGTTGTGTTTTTTTTTTTAAAGAAAGTCTCAAAATCTGTTTTTTTTTAAGATGAAATCTCTCCACTTAAAAATTGGACTTCTAATGTAATCCTTTATACCTTACCTGGACCAGACAAAACATATGGGTGGAGTCGATCTACTCGTTGCGTTACTGGTTTGAGACCAGTAGAGGATATTATGATTCACAAAACACGTTTTCATACTCAGAAAAAAAGAAAGAAAAGAAATCTGATCTTTATAACTTTTCTGAGAGGTAGCACATTAATTTTTGGGGAAGCTAGAGCAAGGCTGAAGCAGACGAACAAGTGTACATAGCCTAATGTTTCTGTTTGTTTGTTGAAAGATGTTTGTTTGCTGGATCACAGATACTCGAGGTCAAATTTAAGTTGGTTTTTTTTTTTTTAAACTTCAAGTTGAATGTCTGCCCATTAATCTTTCATAGTGCCTTAGACAGTTCTTCATACGCTCATACAACACTTCCCAATTTACCAATTACTCTCCCTTTGGGTTTATCTAATTTAATCCCCATAGCCTTGCAAATAGAATCTCAATTCTCCCAGCCCATAGCAACTTGAAACAATTCAACAAACACAATTAGCCCATTTCTAGAGAAAAAAAGAAAATGTATAGATTTCAGTGTAAATGTAAATTTCTTTTTTGACTACAAGTGTGGCATAAATTATCACCCACCTTAGGCGAATGACTAATTCACAACTGCTAAGTGTGTTTTTACTTTTTTACTCTAAGCAAATATTTTGAGAGATATTTCACAATTTAGTTTGGCCCTTAAACTGGTAAATGTTTTGCTCAGGCATGCTGAAGCCAAGTCTATTTTAGTATTGGGGAAGTTAGGACTGCTTCTGAATTCGAAAAGCAATTTGGAAACAGTCCTCAGTCTCTCCGCAGCCACCACCCTCATCCAGTCCAAATATCTCCCAGCTGGACAGCTCCAACAGCCCTCACCCAGGTCCACCTGTTTCCAACCTCACTCCCTAGAGTCTGCCCACAGCAAAGCATCATGGAGATTGTTCTAAAATGGTCACCAGAACATGTTTCTCTTGTACTTATAATTTTGTGCTGGCTTCCCACTGTAACCAGAATGGAATCGGGACTCTTTGTTATTGCCAACAGGCTCTGTGTTATCTGCACCTTGATCTGGTCTCACTCTGCTCTCCCCCTCGTCACTACACTCGATCCTGTGGCCTCCTTTCTTTTCCACAAACACACCAAGCTCATTCCTGTCCAAAGGCCTTTAATCTTGCTCGTCTACTGACTGTCAGCTTGTATGGTCACCTGCTTTTCTGCACTGAAGTTTGATGCAATGGCCTCTTTCCTGTCCTCCCTGGTAAAACCCTTGAAATCCATTGGTTTCTGTGGTGCAGACGGCTATATTCTCAGCACCATGGACAGCACCCAGCACACAGCATGTGCTTATTAAATGTTGGGTTCGAGGGCTGCCTGACTGACTAATCAAAGTGGGCTTCAGCATGAAGGTTTTATTTTAGAGTCACACCAGAACTCCAGTGCTTCCATCCACTAAATGTGCAAGTTACGTGACCTCCCTAAACTTCAGTTTCCTCATTTTAAAACAAGAACGAGAACAATGCCTCCCTCATTAGCGTACTGCATGCATCCTTTGCCATCCCTACCTAATAATCATGAAATCTAATTGTCGGGCAACTATAATCATTTATTTAGCTCATGTATCTGGACTATAATGGGGGCATTGGTGTAGGCTGGACACAGTTGTGTGATGTAGTTGCTACTGCTGATGTAGGTTGCACCAGGCTGAGAAGGCCCAGCTCTGGAGGAGCTTGGGTCCATGTGTCTCACTCCCTCCTTCTTGGAGCCGTAGGCTAGCCCAGGGGTGTTCTCATGATGATGGGAGAAGCACAAGAGAACAAGCCCAAACATGCAGGCATCTTCAAGCCTTTGTCCACTTCACACTGGTTACCAGCTAATATACCTTGGCCAAAGCAAGTCATGCAGACATACCCACAGCCAAGGGGTGTGGAAATACATTCTGCCCATGGATGTGGGGAGCGGGTGAATATTTCTACCACACACTATGTGATTCAAAGAGCTACTACACACTAAGAATTGAATAATAGAATATGTTTTAAGTGCTAGCTACATAACAGATGCTCAATAACTGTAAGTTGAAATTATTATTAGAAATAATAATGTATTATTTTTCTATAAGATCAAATGCATGACACTTTCCATAATATATGAGCCTAATGAATAGGTTTATATTAAACGTAACCAAAAGCTTACAACTTATGCTTAAATGAATTTATACCTGACATAGCAATTACATGATTTTAAGAACACATTAGTGACTGTTTATCATCACAAATCTCTTAATTCATGAAGTGTGGTAAACACAGCCTCTTTAAATTCAGGTTGTTGTACATTTTTATCACAGGGAGTAAGCTTGGGGCTGTCTGTTTAGGTATTTTAAAATGTGGTTCTGGAAGGAAGAACAGCTCCTGATTTGGGAACATAGACTGGATAAAGGCAAACACATCAGAGAGAGATGAGCTCTCGGTTTTGTGCCTTGGTTTCTTCATCCGTCATTTGGCAGATAATAGCAGTTAAGTCTTAGGGTCCTTGTGAGGATTAAAGATAAGGCTGACAAAGCATTCACAAGGTGTCTAGCACATGAACAGCTTTCCAAATCCAGGCTCCCTTTCCTAGGCACTGCTGACATACCCCTTCCCCTCTCCTCAAGGACAGCACTGTTGAATGCTCATCAGTTGTTGATGCTTCTCAGTAGGATGTCCTATGTGGGCATCGGAATGCATTTGAGCATCACCTCCTGGCCAAGCCTCTTCTTGTGGTCTCAGCCCCCGTGAGGAAAGGTGGCTTGGATCAACTGGGACTTCCGTGCTTATACTTAGTGAGTAGCTGGCTGAATTAGGAGCAGCTTTAATTAATTTCAACCATCACGGATGGTTTTATCTGTCATCTCACCTGTGAGCCAAACTCCCCTCGAGAACCAGGCATTTCTTCTTTGCAGAGACAATTCATTTCCAACCCCCTTATTACAGAAGCAGTGCTAGTGTATTTTAGAAAGTTTGGATACTGCAGGTAAGCACAAAGGAGAAAATTAAAATCACTTGGCATTCATCATCCAGGGGTAATGTGAGTTAACACTATAGTTCATCTATTTTCCTATACATCTAGATATAGATGTACCAGGAAAATGCTATTTATGACAACGGTCTTTGTGAGTAACAGCTCAGTTATCATCTATTTATAATATGCATGTCTTTTCTACCTATAAGGAACAAGGCAAGCGTTGCTATGTATATAGCTGCTGCCAAAAGAGGAGCGATGCCTCCATTCCGTTCAATGGAGGGTTTTTGTCTGCGGCATCCTGGGCAAGGTGTGATTTTCAGAGTTTAAGGGTGAGAGCCAGGACTCATAGTGCTCTGCAGAATAGGAGGAGGGAACTGTTCCAGGAAGGGTTCCAGGAAGAGAACTGACAGGAGAGAGAGAGGGGGGGTGAGAGGGAGAGGAGAGGACAAAACTCTGAGAGTTAGCTGGGAGCCACCTCTCTCCTGCGACTCCACACCTTTGGGAAAGTTTACTGTGCTCTCAGGTCTCAGGGTGTTTTTGCAGGGGTGGGTCTGTTTCCATTTCTTCTTTTGTGTCCTTCACTTCTTTTTCCTTTGCTTCCTTTCTGGATAGACTCCGAAAATGGTGCAGTGGAGAGATAATAAATAGAATGGGAGGAGCCTGGAGAGCAGAGAAGGCAATAAGAACGAAAGCCACTTGGGAATTTGTGGAAATCTGGGGAGGTGTTTAGACTCCCAAAAGCCATAGAAATGGGAGCTTTGTGTCAATTTTGCCCGTATCCACAAGGAGAGAGGATTTTTCCAACTGACATCTGAGTCTCTCTCTCTCCTTCCACTGACTCAACACAATGTATATCAACCTCACACATGCATTGCAATTTTTTAGTGTAACTCTACATTGTGCAAAATTTCCTTCTTCACAAAGCTTCTGCCTACAAAAATAGGGCTCTGTGAGTAACACAAGAGCTGAAGGTGAACCACTGAATGAATGCCAGATCTTTTTATTTTATTTTATTTTATTTTATTTTATTTTATTTTGCACAGTTCCCAAATGCTGAGCTCTTGTATTATCTCTGGTTTTCAACCACAACAAAGGGACGGTGATGGGCAACCTTGTGTCTATATCATTAGCACACCCAGGACTCCCCTGGAATCAGTCCCTACAAGTGGAAATACTTGAATAAAGGTTATGCAAATGTTTAAGCCTTTTGATACACACTGTTAAATTGTCTTTTCAGAAAGGTTAAACCAATTTACACTCTCAACAGTAGTGTTTCAGAGAGATTCTTGCCCCAAATCTCCTTTAATAATGAAGAGTAGCGTTATAAAAATCCTTTCCTATTGCCAATTTGGCAAAAAAATAGAGCCTATTTGTTTTACATGTATTTAATAACTGTTAAAGTTTACCTTTTTCTCCTCATAAATTCTTGAACCAATTGTGTTTCTTCCTCTGGGAAAATCATCTTCATCATGTCTTGCATCGATTTTTTTTTTTTGAGGAGTTGTTTATTTTTGATTTTTAAATTTAAACACGGTGTTTCTGAATGGTAAGCAAAAGCATGATTTTACTTAGCAGGCATTTCTAGATTAACTATTAGAGTGAAAGATCCCTACAGAAGTAAATCTATCTATCTATCTATCTATCTATCTATCTATCTATCTATCTATCTATATATATATATGAATTATCTGCCATACCTGGGGGAACAGGATGCTCGTATTAACGGTATACTGGTAGCCATGAATGTCGACTTGATTAAACGTTCTAGAGCCAGCTTGATGGTAATAAAACTGTTTCTCTGTGTGTCTTCTCAGTGAAATCCTTCCTAATGAAGCCACTTAATTTAGCTGCTTCATCCTCTAAGCTCTGGCCCCCTCCCCGGAGATCATAATTTACATTTTCTTCTGTTTAATTAGTTTTCAGCCCTCCCTCCAAGAAAGTAAACTGCCTGAAGGCAAAGACTCAGATTCTTCACCCCAGGCACCTGGGTTGTAATGCAGCAGATTCTTAGTCCATTTAGATAAATACATTTTATCACTAGAGGGTTAAACAAAACATCATACTGTGTTTCTCAGAATTTTTATGCACCCAGGGCATTTACCAGGAAAGGTCATCTTGGGCGTAACCTTTTGTGTCATTCTGCCAAAGAATCAGGCTTCAGGAGGCTGCAGTTCTCCTGGATATTTTTCTTCCTTCGGGCAACCCAGGGCATGAAAGACTCTTAAAGAGGCTCTTGAAGGAAACTGCAAAACCCCCCACAGTAGTTGGAGCTGAGAAAGAAAGTAGAAAAGGACAGTGAGTTCTAGGATGCTGCAGACCTGGCCACTGCATTGGGAGCTCAGAACAGGAAGAGAAGGAATTTATTTTTCAGCTCAGAATAGCAGGCAGAGAGGCCAGATATGCGACGTTCCCTTTCTTCTTCTTCTTCTTCCTCTTTTTTTTTTTTGATTACCATTGTCATGCAACATTATATTAGTTTCAGCTGTACAACGTAGTGATTAGACATTTATATAGTTTATGAAGTGATACACCCGATAAGTGTAGTACCCCTGTGACACCATAGAAAGTTATTACAATATTATTGACTGCATTCCCTATGCTGTACTGTACATCCCCATGACTATTTTTATAACTGGGAATTTGTACTTCTTCATTTCTTCCTTTTTTTTTTTTCACTCTTCTCCCCATTCTTCCTCCCGTGGGACAACCATCAGTTTGTTCTCTGTATCTACAAGTTTGTTTGCGTTTTGTTGGTTCATTTATTTTGATCTTTCAATTTCCCATGTAAGTGAAATCAAGTGGTATTTGTCTTTCTCTGTCTGACTTAGTTCACTTAGCATAATACCTTCTGGGTCCATCCACATTGTTGCAGATGGCAAGATTTCATTCTTTTTTATGGATAAGTAATATTTCCTTATGTATAGGTACCACCTCTTCTTTATCTGTTTATCTATCAATTGACACTTAAGTTGCTTCCACATCTTGGCTATTATAAATAAAACTACAGTGAACATACGGGTGCATATGTCTTTTTGAATTAGTGTTTTGGATTTTTTTCAGACAAATGCCCAGAAATAAAATTGCCGGTTCATATGGCAGTTCTACTTTTAATTTTTGAGGAACCTCGATGCTGCTTTTCATAGTGGCTGCACCAAGGAAACCATCGACAAAATGAAAAGACAACCTACTGAATGGGAAGAGATATTCACCAATGATATATCTGACAAGGGGTTAATATCTAAAATATATAAGGAACTCATACAACTCAACACCCCCCAAAAAAACCTGATTAAAAAATGAGCAGAGGACCTGAATAGTCATTTATCCAAAGAAGACTTACAGATGTCCAAGGGACACATGCAGAGATGCTCAAGGTCTCTTAATCATAGAGAAATGCAAATTAAAACCACAATGAGATATCATCTCACACCTGTCAGAATGGCCATCATCAATAAGTCAACAAACAAATAGTTGGCTAGGAAGTGGAGAGGGGGAACCCTCGTGTATTGTTGGTGGGACTTTTCCTTTCTTAAATAACCAAAAGGAAGAAAGAAGGTGGTCCTGCTTTGAAAATGTTGTGGTGGTTTTTTTTTCATCTCTTCATTCATTCATTCATTCATT
This sequence comes from Pteropus medius, assembly GCF_902729225.1. Taxonomy (NCBI): domain Eukaryota; kingdom Metazoa; phylum Chordata; class Mammalia; order Chiroptera; family Pteropodidae; genus Pteropus; species Pteropus medius. Next base: position 8,257,973 of record NW_024349798.1, read on the forward strand.
AGAGATTTTAAATTTCAAGACTTCCCTCTATGGACTTGAAAGTAAGTGAAATGTAACTCATGAGCAAACTGGAAAACATTTTTCATTCCATTCACTACTTCCTGTTTGCTAATTGTAAGAAAAAGCAGTTCATTAGGCTGGAACCGAGGTCTCCAACTGACCATCCAAGGGCCTTTTGTGCTTAGTTGCCTGCCGGCTGCTTCAAATTTGAGTTTATTGCTGACATTAAAAAATCAGGAATTTTTACCTAGACATTTAGATTTTTGGTTTCTCATTAAAAAATCAGAAGATCTGGCAAAACTGAGGTACCACCCAATATAACAAAGATCAATTTGGCTTTGGTAGTTGTTAAATGCTGTGGGTGTAGCAGGAGCTTGTTAGTTACCCACTGTTCTCACTGACGTCACCAACCTGTCCCAGAGCTGATCTAGTCCATTCAAACCCTTTCTCGAATTCAGGTCACACCGCAAACCCGAGAGAGATTCAGGTTAGCTATTATTATTTCCATTTCAGATGCAATTAAGTAATTTTGTGCTGAAGTTATTTATGTAATCGGAATTGTCAAAATTGCTATTTGAATGCAGGTCTCTGACTTCAGATCAAGTGTTCTTTCCACTACTCCAACATACTTGGCAGAACCATGATCTTGAGCCTCCGTGTGTGTGTGTGTGTGTGTGTGTGTGTAAATACACACATTTTGTAAATTTTGTAAATATGCATGCACTCATTTTAAAGGAAATTTGGCAACTTACACTCTGATCATGATCATAAGCCCTCCTGGGTAAGTAAGTGTTCCCAAGTCTTTCTTCTCTTGTTTACTCTCTTATAATTACCGCTTAAACACAGTGTGGCTGGACTCAGCAAACACATCCCTCCAAGTCAGTCTGTTTGCATTGTGATAGCTCTGCCGTGTGAAGTCTGTTCTCCAACTTTCTTGTTTCTTTGGAAGAAGCAAGGACCAAGACCAAAGAGCACATAGGTCACAGCTGCTTCACATTCCTGGGGGTGAAATGGGCACGTCATTCAATTGGTTCTGTTATGCAGAACTGATATTCTTGTTGATGTTAGTGGCATCAAGGCTGACAGTCAAAAATGCCAGGCTCTGGCTTCTCGTTCATTCTTTAATTCCAGCTGCTTTGAATGGTGCTCCCTGGCTTAACAACTTAACAATGGTCAAAACTCTGCTTTGCTTTCTGGGTAACGTCTGAGCTCCCAGGAAGTCTCCAAAGTCTGACCTCCATTCACATCTCCAGCCTTGACTCACCATCGCTTCCCTTCTAACCACCTGCAAAACCTTCACGCACCCTCACCTCCGAGCCTTCTTTGGCAGCCTTTTCTTTCCCAATACTCTTATCTCCTGCTTCCATCTTTTCTGCCCAGCTAATTCTTACTTGCCCATCTTGCCCAAGTTTAACATTGCCCCTCCTTGGCCTACTCCTCAGGCAGCTCAGGTACCTATGTCCATCACTGCATAGTAACCTGGGGCAACCTGTGCCGAACCTCTCGTGACTTATGATGCTGCTGAGCTCAGGCTGTGAGCTCCTGGGTGGCAGAAATCTTGTCTCACTGTGTCTCCAGCTGGAAGGTCTGTATATAAGAGCTCTACTGTATCACGAGAGGGCCATATCAGAATCTGAGACAGCAAATGAAGAGTCGTCTTTTAAAAAAAAAGATGTCACAGATTTAGAAGTAGTGGGAGCTGCAGAGCCTCCTAACATTTTTGAGAGCTTACGCCACATTGCGTGTTATGCTCCTGTGCTAAAAGCAAGCGCTTGATTGCCATTAGTTATTAGTTTGAATCCTCATATCAATCCTTTGTCCCCCTTGTTTGGAAATGAGGAGACTGATGAGCAGAGAGGTTAAATAGTTTGCCTAAAGCCGCACAGTTAATTGCTGGAGGACAAAGTGCCCACAAAAGTTATGGGGCTGCCAGGCCTCAGGGTTAATCGCTATGTAAAGAAGTTTTTGACTTGTTTACATGTAGTCACTTGATTGTTTCTTGGATCCATGAGTGAAACCAACTCTGGGCATCCTTAGGTTAATTGAGTTTATTAGACTAACTCTCACACTTCTTTGTTCACCTGGGCCAGTCTCCATTGCCAAGGTATCAATGGCCTAATCAAACTCTCGAAGACCCCGGCACCTTCTGTCCCCTTCTCTCCTATTAACACGTACTCATTCTAGGTAACATTTTGCCATTTATCTAACTCTGCCGGGATGTCGTTTGTTCCTCTCCCAGGTTATAATCTTCTGTGCTGCACCTAAAAGAGGGGTGATGTTGCTATTCAACCCTGTCTTCCAATCAGAAGTGAGAGCCATTCAAGTCCAAGTTAGAAAGACACCCACAGACCTGCTTTGCAGTTGTTATTATCCTAAAAGTAAACCGTGAGCATTGTGTCTCTGAAGCATTATTACTGCTACCTAGAATGGTACTGGACCTTGTATGTCACTCGGGGTTGAACAAGAAGAAAAGGGCTGGAAGTCTGGGATGAGAGATTTTAGTCTGAAATAGATAAGAACATGCCGAAAAGAGTACGGTCGGTGGGTGTTGTACACTCACTCTGCACATTTCAGATCTCTGTACAGATACTCATTGATGACTTGAATAAGAAGTCATCTTTCTATAGTTTCTATAATTTTATTTGTCGTGATGGTGTGAGTGTCTGTAGGCCTGGGACTTCCGAACCATAGTGTTTTTTTTTTTTTAAATGTTTTATTTACAATGTTAAAAATGTTAGCCGTTGTGTAGTGAGTGTCTCCAGTGTGTCCCAAATAATACTATTCCTGATCCTTTCAACACGACTGAAAGATAAAGAAACTGTTCCCATTTTAGACAATGACCCTGAGGGTAGAGAGACAATTTGCCTAAAGTTAAACAGCTAGTTCAAAAGCTGAGACATGACTTGAATCAAGAATCCTGTCGCCTCAAACCCTGCTATTTCTACTCTGCCACGCTGCTGCGGAAGCTTTGTGTGCAGGGAGATGGAGGAAAGGCTGTTTACTGCAGAGTTCCACTAAGCGAGAACCGTTGGTAACAATCTAAGCATCCATTGATAGGGGATTGGTTTACTGCATTGAGTGACATCCATCTCGTGCAGCAATATTTAGCATTTAAATATTCACTTTAAACACAAGTGAATGTGTATTGCTGCAGCAGATGTCCAGCCTGTACTCGGTGGAAAAGAGACTGCAGGGGAGTTTGCACCGCATCATCTATTGTCTAAGGAGTATATGCACGTATGCATGTGTGCATTCCTAGGCAAGGCCTGGACCGGCATCGTCCGATGGAAATGTAGTGCAAGATACATACGTAAATATTAAGTTTTCTAATAGTCCCATTGATGAAGGTAAAAGGAAGCAGGTGAGATTATTTTAATAATATGTTTTCTTTAAAACAGCATATCCAATATATTTCAACATGTGGTCAATCGAAAAAAAATATTAACGATACGTTTTATGTTTTTTTTCCTACCAAGTCTTCAAAATCCAGTGTTTATGTTGACAACACATCTCAATTTGGACCAACTGCATTTCAAGTGTTCAGTAGCCACGTGTGACTCGCAGTAAGCCTGCCGGGTCTCGCTGGTTTAGTGGAAATCTAATAAGATCCTAAAGTGTTCACTTCGGGATGATGGGACGATGTGTGTTGGCGTGAGTTTATTGTCTCCTTTCGTCTTATCTGCGTTTTCCAAATTTCCATAATGAATACATACCGCCTTTGTAATTCGGAATGAAAATAAACTATTAAAGACATCATTCATTTTTAATAAGGAGTTACGGTAAGCTTCTAAAACACACTTTTAAAAATAAAGACATGAAATGGAAATCCGTGACCTATTTTCAATGGAGAAGAGAAGCCAGGCATGGAGTTATGTCACACTCCTCTCTTCCCTTCCCTTCCTGCTCTGTCTTGTCACCCCTATTCCCAAGCGCCTGGCCTTCGGAGTCCCGGAGAGGGGAAGGAGGTTAAGCCCCGTCTGCACACTCTGGAGCAGGTCTCTGGAGAGGCTGCCTTGTCTGCCGGAGGGTTGAGGTCTTGCCCCAGATTCGTGTTCAGTATCTTTGAGAGACAAAGGTGCTGCCGGTATTTCTCTATCTTTTATATCATCATTGCCGTCTCTTCACCAAGGAGCTTTTTTTAGACAATTTTTCCCCAGTCCCCCTGTCTCTCCCCCGTTACATTTTAATACCACGGATATACTCGTGTCTGTTTGCGTACAGAGGTTCCCTGGAGAGTCACGAACCGGTGTAACGGCGGAGATTTTTGTGTGCACTCTCTCCCCAAGAACCAGTTTTCACCCCCTTGAGGTGCAATGTCATTGCCTCCCCCGTGGAGAATGCACGGCTGTCTTCATTCATGGCTAATGTCAGTGACGAGAGCCACTCTGCGACTTATGTTTAACTCAGCATCATGGGCCAGGGCCACCCGCCTCCCTCAACTTCCTACCCACAGGTCTGTTCCCTTGTAGGCCCCTCTCACTTCTGGATTCCCAGCAGAGCAAGGCGGTCCATCTGAAAAGCCACCGCTTCTGGGAAACCTGTCTCCATGCCTCTCCTTTTCCCTGTCTCCCTGACCCCCCGAGTCACCTACCACACGCAGCCTTGTCCTGCCGCTCATTCTCATCCTGTCTTCTCTCCCCTGGGATCTCACCCTCCTTGAGGACAGGGCACTGGTCATAATTTCGTTCGCCGTGGTGTCTAGGGCTCCGTATGACTGTGGCTTTGCATGCCACAGTCCCTCGGTAAAGAGCCGTAGATCTGAACTAAATTGCCTTCAGTAAACCCTTTCCGGTCCAACTGTTTCTCGATCAGAAAATCTCATTAAGACTTAATGGCTAACAGCTTCCCATCCCAGGGGTCAGCCTGCAGTCCCCGCAGGAGAGGAAGTGAGAGCATCCTCTTCCTTTCCCGGGACCCACACCTTCCCTGCGTGTTTCACACCACGCAAAGGTCACCCCCTAGGGCTAAAATTACGTGGCAACCACATGGAACTGGCTGCCCTGCTACCTCTTCCTTTGATTCCCTCAAATCACTGGATTGAACATTTGCTGATTGGAAACTGCGAAGTAGCAGCCACCGAGAGCTGGATTCGTATGACTCTTGTGAGAAAGCCATGGCCCTTGGTTTTCATGGGCTTAATCAGACAGTCCTCTGTGTTTGTTCCACTAGAGAAGCCTCTTGCTCCCCACCCCAACCCCACCACCAAAGCCTTGGTTCACCCTTGTTTGTGCACATGCGCCAAGAGACCCCTCTCCGTCCTTTCATCTGTACTTAGTTATCCTTTGATTTCTGGGGAGCAACATTTATTTCTCTACAGTCGGGAGAGTCTGCCTTTGTTCTCTTCTGCATAGTCGTTGCCTCTTCCCGAATTTCAGTAGAACTCCGCAGATTCAAATGGAGGACTTGAGGGCTGGGGTTGCTATCGCTGCTGATAACAAATTTCCTTCAGCTAAGGAAATTAAATTGGAAGGACCCGCATGCCGGCTAGATTCTCTTACTCTTCTCTACTGTTTGGGTGTAAGGCGATCCCATTTTGGTTTCTCTCACTTTCAAGAGAGCAGAGAGAGGAAAGGAAGCTGAGCAGTGCCTGATGAAGGAATTCTGTATTGGCAAAACCCTGACATTTGAAATGTTCAGTGGAATCAGCAGAACTGGCAGCTTTAGGCAAAGATCACTGCACTGAAAAATAAAATTCAGTTGGCCATACTCTGTTCGTGAAAATGTCTTTTCATAATTCACAACTTTCAGAGGTACCGGCCATAATTTCTTAGCTCTTTTCTTCTGGGGCGCTTCAGGTATGGATGGTTAAAAATGGGCGACAAACAGAAGCCAGTGTGTCTATGCCACGGAGGCTGTAATCGCATTTTCAATTCAGTATACTTCTTATTAATTATCCTAGTCACTTTGATTTGTAGAGTCTCCCTATTTCGGACATGAAAATGAGGGAGAAATGATAAGAAGAAATGTTAATGGCTATAATTATTGACCGGACATTTGAGATTCATGTCCAAATTCACTCAATGTGTGACGATTTGAAATCTCTTTCACTCGTCTGTATTATTTGCCTTTTTCATCCTCCACTTTCTCTCTCCCTCTGCCAAAGGGGGGAAATTACTGGTAGTAGATTATGAAATATCGTAGTACATGTACATAAAAATATATCAGAGCTGGCATATATGTAATATACGTCTAAGTATGAGATTCACATTAGAGATCTATAGATCATATTAGCAAACCAGTATCCATCCGGTACTATATTATTTTACTAACGGGATAGCTGAATTTCAAATGAAAAGCAAAGGTCATGGCTGCTATTCTGTGAGGGCCACAGAATCTCATTTGTCTCCATATCGTTGTCCCCAACATTATTAATTGCAGCCACTGCCGCTGACTTTGAACTGACCGAGAAAGCATGCTTCCAACAGATGTCATCAAACCTCCAAATTTATAAGTGAGGAACTCCGATTTAAAACTCCTCACTCCCCTGCGAAAGGAGAATGTTACAAGTTCGTGATTCCACTCTAGTTCCCCCTACGGCGAAATTTCCAGGGTGAAGAAAAATGGGTCTTTCTTTCCCCTGTGACGTACTGCATACTTTTCCACGTGTGAGTACCCCTCACCTCCTGTCCCTCTGCAGACTAGCGATCACCTCTACTTTGGCACGAACCTAGCATCTGCTTCACAAAAAGTGCCTGAAAAGCAGGTTCATCAGCTTGTCACCCGGAGAGAAGCTGTTGACACCAGGTGACCCCTCTCAGGCCATCACACCGTGGAGTCGTCAGTGAGGCGAGAGCTTTCTCTTTGATGCTGTGCCGTAAGTGGAATGGTGGGAGCCTTTCGCTAGAAGGAAACCAACTCCAAAGAGAGGCTTAAGCCCAACTAAAACCCCTCCGCTGTCCAAGCACACGTGTGCAAATGGCCTTTAACCAGAAGACGATGGATTTCAGTGGTTCATGCCACACATCAAGTGTAACAGAGTCCTAAGGCGAGGTTTTGTGTTGCGCTTTATTTTTTAAGAGACTCAGACTCATATAGAGTATTTACCATCGCATGAAATTCTGCAACCGTTTGCATTTAATGGCGAGGCAGACATGGCTTGGAACTGGAAACCTTTCCTGAGAGAAACAGAAAGTAGCCAGCGTTAAATTCACAATGTGAGAAAAGACAGGCCAAAAGAAGTTTAAATTCCAACAACTTCTCTCTTTATTTTTTTTTTTCTTTTCCTAATAAACAAGCCCATAGCAGTTGAAATTTTATCACTTACTCGAGAGGTGACTATTTTCTGCTGTTTATAAATCACTCCCATAGCCACAGGGCCAGCTTGTAGTAACAATGCCACATGCTTTATCAATAGCTAGCGAGTGGATGGAGAGGGAGGGAAACTTCTAAAAAACAACCTTCCCTGAGGAAGGATCATTGTATGTGTGTGTAATAAGAATCTAGTATACCTAGTGTATTAAATGCCTAATGTATACTAGGCACTTGGTAAACGATGCTAGAATAAATGGCTGTCTGCCAATTCGCACTGCCATTATCCATTCTGTCTCTTGTTTACTGATGTCAGACTCTCAACTAGTTGTCCCCAATACTTTTGTGCAATGTGTGGCTTATCTTTTATCATAGCTTATAAACTCTGCAATGAACAGACTCTGTTCATTGTAAGTACCTAACCAGGTACCACAGACACTATGTCTTGAGAGATAATGAATAATATTCTTATCCAAAAATCAGATCAACACTATTCTGGGGTTACTATGGAATGACGTGCTGTTAGCCTAATTAAAGTTGTTACCTTTAGGAGAAATAAAACCACGTTGTACTTTCGCTGCCAATTCAGACTTCACTTTTAGCCCCAATGAACAGGTAAGATATGCAGTGTGTATTTTATTCAGAGTCCATCGGCCATTTCTCTAAACAACATCAACAAAATAAAAGAAATAAAATCAACCACCCCAAAATCACCAGTGAAGCTCCAAAATCGTTTTGGCTTTGGGGATAAGATAATCTTTGATTTTTTTTTTTTTCATGCATATTGATAGGCTCCCTCCTCCAGTAACTGCTGCTCATTCCTCCGGCCCCCCGGCTGCTTCTTCAGGGAATAACTCATTGCATCTCCATTATGCGTCATCCAGAGGCTTTATGTGGGTAAAACAATTGAGTCTGGCTAAAGGCCCCATTCCTGTGTTATATCCCATTACTTCATTGATTTTTTTTAAAGTTTCTCTAATGTTATAACGAGAATATTTTCCACTCAATCCTGAAGGATTCTAAAGCTTTTTATTGACCTCAGGGTATACCACACACATGGACCGCCTCCCTGGGCTGGCAAAAAGCAGGGTCCTCAGAGAGACCAAATGGAAAAATTGCTTTTCTATCGACCCCAATGCATAAGACTTATGGAACCTCGATCTAATTAAGGCCCAGGGGGAATTCTGATGTAGTCGCTGGGGTTGGCCCCGTTATTAGGGTAAGTGCCAGGCTCTAGTTAAGTGTCTCACTGTCCCTTCAAGGGTCAGGAAAGTTCACAGCCAAGGATTTTGAGTCTCTTTGGTGGCTGGTGCAAGTTTTCCCCAAAACAAGCCAGGCCTACACTACTCAGCCTGAGAAATGTCCCCAAATGGAAATCGGGGAAATCAGAGGCACAATGGCATCCTGTCACTGCTTCTTTTCTAGGAGGCATTTCCCACAGAGCCCCCTGCCAGAGTTCCAATTCCCTTCTTGCACGGTTTGGCCGTGTGAATCTGGATGACTCACTAAGCTTCTCTGAGCCTCAACTGATACTTTGTAGAACAGTTCTGGGTGCTCAAGGAGACAGTGTCTGGTGTATAAAGTGGAATCGATACATGATGGGCCCTCCGTAAATGTCGGCTTGTGCTTGTACCATCATCATTCCCGTCGACATGGTCATGCCCAGACTTTAGGGCAGCCAAGTCTCTTCTCCGTATCCTAGCCGAGCCTCTGTTTGGTGCCTGAGCGTTCAAAGTCAGGTGCTTGTGGCAAAGTGAATGAATGGCTCCTTTGTAATCTACCTGCCGAAAGGAACTCCTAGCAGCAAGTTTGCCGGAAGCTGTTGCTTCCTCATAAAGTCATATTAAGTTTAAATCTGTCTCTGCAGAGAGGCAGAGGCAGTACAGCATGACACAGAAGGCAAGCCCCACAATGACCGTCTCCTCTGCTCCTTACTAACAGCATCCCAGTCCGGACATCGTTTCTTATTGATAAAAATGGGTATAATAAAAATAACAGTACAGAACAGTATAGGATGGTTGGGAGAACAGAGTAAGATCACGTGGGCCTGGCACTAGACTCCCCTTGGAGAGTTTCAAAGCACTACTGTTGCGGACCCTGTCCCCAAAGTTTTGGCTTCCTTTGGGCAGCATGTAAGGCCCGTGGGCATCGACAGTGTGAGAACTCCTCTACGTGATTCTAACGTGCAGGCAGGACGAAGGACCATTGCAAGTCATGGATTCAGGGGTAGAGAGAGCAGTGGCTGCTGTTGAGTCATCCTCGAGTTCTGTTTTTTCCTCTGTATCCTCTTCCCTACTGGTTCCTTTTTCATACGAATATGGAAAACAATCGAATTCTCTTTTGAAGGTTTCAGTTTGTTTTCCTGCCTTTTGGGAACCGTTTTGGGGAAATAGGGCCCAGGAAAAGTGTACTCTAAGTGTTAGGCAAATGTGGATACGTACATTTGGTAATATTTAGAATATCAGAGTTATCTCTATTACGGTCAACCACAGGTACATCCACCACTGGCGTCCCAGCATATAGGCTGACTAGTATACCTCGTCCTGAGTCCAGCTTTTATCCCTGGGGGCTGCTGCCACCTGGGGCTATTCTCTCAGCTTCGATGGCTGTCTCCAAGCACCACATACCTTCTGTCAGGGAGGGGGTATGGAGGTGGCCTGAGTCATCACTGAAGGGAGGACCCCATGCCCGGCACTCACTAAGGGCAGAAGTGTTGCAAAAGCAATCATAGACACATGAATGCAATTTTTTTTTTTCTAGATTAGTGCTAAATACTAGGAGGAAAGGGCATTTGTTATTGGAGATGGGGCAAGAGAGAGAAGCTATGTTCTTATTGGAAAACAATAGCCTGCCTGGAAGGACCTGCTATTTGGTGATCAAAGTCTTAGGGCCTCAGTTTACCCTGGTGCTAGAAGGGTGATGAGCAATGAGAAAGGAGGCTGTGAAGCCTCCCTCAGCCTTTGAAGGTGGCGTGATTGTTTGCTCCTCTGGGCGCTCATGAAATCTATCCCTGGCATCGGAATAGCCCTCAGCCCTTCGTAAGGCACTCAGTAAGTAAGAAATTGGCTACTGTCATGTGCGCTTCCTTAGATTTAGAGACAGTCGAGGGCAGGGGCCATGAATCATGGTGCTTGGTATATTCAGCATCAGGAAAGGACCCAGCACCCATCGTTAGTACTCAGTAAACACGTGGGAGCGGAAGACATTTCGTCTGGCCCTGTGATTGGGCAGGCATGGGTCCCCAGTTCCCCCAGAGTTGCAATGCTTCTGGGAATGGTGAACGAAGACACTAGAAAACATTGATTCTCGGTGTTATTGGCTGGACATTAGGGCCATTTGCAGAGTTTTTCAGAGTCGACGCCCACCCCCTGGAAGAGACCTGTTTAAATCAGATTCTCTGGGGGAGTAGAACTGGGTGTTATAGTTTCCTTGGGTAGTTCAGGTCCAGGCAGGGCTGAGGACAACTGCTCAAAAATGACATAGGATGGCTGAGCTAGAAGCAGCGATGAGCCGATAGGAGAAGGGACAGTAAACCTAAAAGGAGAAGAGAGACACCGAGGGCATTCGGGGTTCCGGATGAGCCCTTATTTTCATCAAAGCGAAAGCCCACGGAGCCAGACACCGCGCTTCGCGATTTGTGCCGAGTCCCTCCTCTCGAGCTTGTAATGACCCTCATCAAAATGGTCATCTTTTTTTCCAGCAAAGCCGAGGAAGCTTAGAAACTGAAGGGTCAGGCTGCCAGACTCCAGTCCCCAAGCACTTTGCCACTGAGCTGTGTGCCTTCAAAATGACAAGGTAAACGCGAAGGAAGATGGGAGCAGACTGGGCAGGAGGAAAAAACAAAAACAAAAAACACAAGATCAATAAAACCAAGGAGAGCTAGTGGGCATTAAAACAAAAACAAGTGACACAGCAAATAAGAAACAGAATTTATATTTCTTGAGGGACTTCAAGGCACTGGGATAAACTCACGATGACTACAGAAGACAAACCCAAATCACCCTGGCTCACAACGGGAGATCTAAGGCTCCGAGTAGTCAAGCATCTCGCCCAAACTCGCACGACTATTAAGCATCCGAGCTGAGTTTCTTTGTAAAGGGCCCAGGAGTAAAAAATCTCAGGTGCTGCCAACCACGTATCCTCCGCCACGATTATTTAGATCTACAGTGGCAGCAGGAAAGCAGCCACAGAGAATATGTACGCAAACAAATGTGGCTATGGGCCAATGCAACCTGACTTATGGACACTGGAATTTGAGTTTCATAGAATTTTTATGTGACGTGAGCTATTATTTTTCTTTGGATTTTTCTCAACTACATAAAAATGTAAAAACTTTTCTTAGCTCATCGGCCGTACGAACACAGACAAGCGGGACAAATATGGCCCATGGGCCGTCATTTGCCAACCCTGGTCCAAATTCTAAAGCACGTGGAGGGTAAAAAGTTGGTGAGAAAGTATGGAAGAAAATCAACAGATGTCCATTCGAGGCCTATGTCCTCATTTTAACTTCGCATGGAAAGATCCATCAAGCCAAGAATTCATCTCTTTCTGTCTTCCCCAAATCAACCCCAGACAGCAATTATTTATAGAAAGCACCCAGACCTTGAAATAGACCACTCCCATTCTTTTTGCTTTGACCAAAGCATGATAACCTCCCAAATTTTCTATCAGTATTTATTGAATGACGAATAGATTATAGGCTCTGTCCTAGGCATGAAGGGCATACTGGTTGTCTTATTCTGTCTGGGCTGCTATAATAACATACCAGAAGCTGGGCGACTTACACAACAGACATTTATTTTCTCACAGTTCTAGAGGCAAGAAGCTCCAGGTTGGGGTGCCAGCATGGCTGGGTTCTGGCAGGAGCCCCCTTTGAAGCTGCAGACTGCCGACTTCTTGTTATATATCCTCATGTGGTAGAGAGAGAGGTACCTGGGGAGAGAAAGAGAGAGGGAGGAAGAGAGAGAGAGAGAGACAGAGAGATAGGGAGAGAGATAGAGACAGAGACGGAGAGAGAGACAGAGAGAGAGAGAAACAGAGAGAGACAGAGAGAGGGGGAAAAAAATACAAGTTCAAAAGGGCCCTCAAGACAAGAAAAAGGGTAGGCCAGGGGAGCAGAGAGCAGGCCACTGTGCCCCCCAGGAAGGAGTGAGCAAAACAGAGAATGAGCAAAACAGAGAATGGTGGCCCTTGATAAGGAATTTGGATTTTATTCTAAATGCAGTTTTATTCTAAATGCAATCTGGTGAGTGAGAAGCCCTGGAGTTATTTGCGCTGTCACTGTTTTTGAGTGCTATGTGGGGGACGGACGGTAGGGGCCGCTGTCTCTCTCTCGAGCATTCCCCTTGCTGAAGATTTTTCTCTGGTCAGCAAAGGCCTAGGAGTTGCGTGCAATCTTGGGGGACCCGCGGCTCTTCTGCGTGCCCAGATTTCCCCTGTTCAGGGATGTCTTACATCCCCTTCCAAAGATCCTCTGAGGTAATATGTTCTAACGAGGAGCTGGAATTGCCAATTGCCTCATGCTTTGCAGCTGATAAAGAGTAGATTATGCTTTGGATGGTTCGGGGTCATCTTGTGAAGAGAGTAAGTTCTTTTGCTTGAGCTTGTCTAACTGTAATTCGATTCTGTCCTCATTTTATTTGGGAATTAATATTCCAATCTCGAGCCTCACCTTTTTCTCATCCAAAGCTGTTACTCGGGAACATACAGCATTTAGTTATTTTTTTTTTTCCACATTTTCTCCTTCTGGTTCTAAAGTGCTTCACGCTTTGTGTACACACTCCTTTTAAACTCATTTTTAAATAATGTTCTGTTTAGAAAAGCAACATATGATCATTTGAAAAACATTTAGAAACACATGCAAAAGCAAAATCACTTTCAGCTGCTCGTCACCCCAAAACAAATCACTCGTTTTTTAAAAAATGAGACTTTGTTACCTTAGACAGTTTTAAGTTAAAAGAAAAATTAAGAAGAAGGTACTGAGGTTTCCTGTGCACCCTCTGCCTCCCCGCCTCACCCCCCGCCACAGCCTCCCTGATTATCTACATCCCCCACGACAGTGGTGCCTTTATTATAATCGATGAACCTACACTGACACATCACAGTCACCCCAAGTCCATAGTTTGCATTAGTGTCTTGGTTGTACGTTCTGTGGGTTCATGGTACATTCTGCTGGACAAGTGTAGTATGACATGTATCTACCATTACAGTATCATACGGAGTAGTGTTGCTGCCCTGAAAATTACCTGTGCTCCATCTCTTTCTTCCTCCCTCACGATCCCTGGCAACAACTCAGCTTTTTGACTGTCTCCATAGTTTTGCTTTTCCCAGCATGTCATAGAGTTGGAATCACACTTAAAATTTTTAGCATTTCTCTTGTTGATCTGTTTAGGGCGTATGTGTGTGTTTGTGCGTGTGTGCGTATACGTTTACAACATTAGACTCCTCGTGTATTTTCAGATTTGTCCTACATTTTTAAACTTGGGGTTAAAACACAAACATTTTACTATGCCATTAATCATTTTTCAAAATTTTATTTAATGATTTCACAACTTTCTACAGCCCTGGAATTTGTCACCACTGTTGACATTTTAAAATGTTTTTCCTCTCTCTCTTACTATTATTATGAACAGCGCCACTGAGAACATTCTCGTATGCAGGCCTTTGTTCAGACTAAATTCTAGAAAGTATTATTGTGGGGTGAAAAGATGTGAGATCCTTATACATCTTGAATAGATTTCCTCCAATTGCTCATTAAAGTGATCATGCTCTCATGTACCTCATAATGGTAGTCTGTCAGAGAGCTATCTCATCTCTTCACTGCCAATGTTTTTTGATACTATTATATACTTTTATCAACTCGATAGGCAAAACACCATCTCACTGTTTAAAACACTCCCCTTTTAGCTTGTTTACTTAGTAATGCAAGTAGCAAACATATATGAAGCCCCAGTGTGTGCCAGACGTTGTAGACAGTAGCCGCTATTATCTTTACCACTGGTAAAGGTAGAGGTGTTATTGGAATTCAGCCTGGGTGTTAAGTCCCTCGGGCTGAGTATCAGCCACAGATCTATTCTGCATCAAGAGGAAAGGACCCTCTCAGCTGGGTGTGAGTGCGGAAAGCAATCTGATTAAAGAAATTCAAACTCACATGTGAATGACTAATGGAAGCATCTATTATTATTATTATTTTAATATTATTATTATTTTAATAATAATAATAATAGTAATAATAAGATTATTATTACTTATTCTTATTCTTCTTATTATTACTATTATTATTTTAATAACAATAATAGTTATTAAATTATTATTTTAATAACAATAATAATAGTAATAAGAAGAATAAGAATAGCAACTAATTATTCTAAATAAATCTCTCCCTTGTGGAAAGAATTTTCAGAAATTTAATAGAAGTGAAAAACATCTGGGAAGAGAGTGTGGGGACAAGTAAGCTCTCCTTTCAATTCAGTGGCTCTCACGGCTGGCCCACAGACTAGAATCAGCCCAAAGCCATGTTTTATTTTACTTTGTATGCATGGTGCTTGAAATACTGAATTCACTGGCGTCCACAAAAATCAAGTTGCACCTCTCTATAAAAATGGAAGCTCCGGAAGCATTCACTGCTGCTCATTTCCATAAGTTACATGGTCCCCATGGGTGCTTGGTTTTGCATCTATTGTTAGCTTGCTGTGTCTCTTCCTCCTTCCGTGTCGACCACCCCGCGCTCTGCCTTTCTGAACCAGCTCTCTAAAATCGTTCTTTCAATACCACTGTGATTTCTTAGCAAAAACACTTCGCACACTGGGAACCCCCTTCCCGGCCTGTTAGGTGGAAGAAGCTTGAGGGTCACAGCAGGGCTAATGCTCCGAGCTATTTGGGAGACACAGATGTTTGCAAGTCGGGGCCTGTATCTTTATTAGCTGTGCTCAAACCGCGTGGTAATTTAAGCTTTCCTCCCTTTGCTGCATTGCATCCTAGTTCTACAGGAGACCTGAAATAGAACGTATCACATTGTGCACCGTTTTGAAGGATCATGAGCGAAGGCTAAATATAAGATTTAAGTCCGTATTCTAAGTGTGCTTCTCCCCTAAATGGAGGTGGGATACATTTGAACACTCTGTCCCATGCCTGCCCTTTTTATCTGCACGTACTCCTCGCTGCTTGATTTCCATCTTTTTGGTGTGTGAGGACACCCACAAGCAAGCATCTTCTCAACTTCGGAGAGGCAAGTCTGAGTTGCCACTGTTGGAGCTTTGCTCTTTGATGAGAGGGGCCAATGTGCACAAGTTCTCCCCTCACTCTGGTACATGGAGTGTCTTTCTTTAAAATTGCTCTTTGAAGCAGGCTAGTGACACTTCATTACCCACACTCTCTCTTCATAATTTTTACCATTTTCTTGATGCCGATCGTTTTATTATCTACTAAATGGCTAAATGACTTGCTTTTATTTGAATCTATTTATGTCACGTCGGTCACTAGACACCCAGTGCTATTAACGGAAGCACAACTGGGTGAGTAAATTTATATTAAAAATAAATAGTGACAGCAAATAAGATATCTGGTGTCCCACCCATGGCTCCGATGCCAGGTGTTTGGAATGACTGATTTGAAAGAAAGGGTTTCACAAAGTAGAGGTAAAGCAGCCATATTTCTAGAGAGCAAAAGTGGTTTCCCACAGCTAACCATCTCCTGGGATCCTACTGTACATATATA
Organism: Pteropus medius; assembly: GCF_902729225.1. Taxonomy (NCBI): domain Eukaryota; kingdom Metazoa; phylum Chordata; class Mammalia; order Chiroptera; family Pteropodidae; genus Pteropus; species Pteropus medius. Next base: position 8,273,936 of record NW_024349798.1, read on the forward strand.
TCTAGGTGGTTGCATGCAAGAGAAATCTCAGAGCTGCTCCTGGGAGCTCCACCTCTTACTCCATGCCCTGCGCGTAAATCTACTGGACACCCTTGGGTGCCCCTGCCCTGCAGGAAGCCTTCTCCTCCTCTGATATAACACCCTTGTTGCTCTCACTCCCTTGGAGTCGTCATTTTCTTCTTGTGAGTAGAGACGGGACTGTGCAGAGAGGGTGATGAGGGTGATGAGGTTACTGGTTCCATCATTCCAACCGGACCTAGGGTTGAACTGATGGTCTGGATGATGGCTCGGTGATTTCTCATCTCTAAGAACGTTATTCTAATACATTCTCAGTGGGAATGGGTCCATCTGGGGTTCTCTCAAATACCTAAACAGCCACTGGGGTATTTTCCTTGACCGACGTATAAACCCCAGCTCTGCCACGTGGATGGTCCATGATTTAGTGCAAGTCGTTTAATCTCCTTTTACCTTGGTTTCCTCACCCAAAAAATTGAAAAAGGAGACAGCTAGCTTCCAGAATTTTTCTGAAGATGGATGAGTAAAGGTAAGAGATATTGCTTTTCAAATCGTGAGGCTTCGTTCTGACGAAAGAGGGGGCATTAGTTTTAAATACCAGATGTTCGGTAATCATATCGAAATCCCCCATCACTAGGAACACGATTCAGAAGGCTTTTGCCCCATTCATTTCATTGTGCTGTTCATAAAACCGTTTATTTTCCCAATGTCACATTTGTTTTCTCTCGCGCGCTCTTTGCAACTGCATAACTTCATTATCTGCCTACATAAATGTATTATGTAATTCTCTCAATATGTCATCGATTGTTTCTGTTTTTCTGTGGTATTACTTAAGTCCGTAATACTTTTTATTAAATCTCCAAGGAATGTTACCGAACTGTAGTTGAAGGATACTCCTTTCCACTAACTAAAACTCAGCACTTAAATATTTGAAAGGACACAAAGTGCTAGGAAAAAAACATCAGTGTGGAATTTTCCCACTGACTTTATGAAATCCAGGAAAGCAGTTGAGGCATTTGTTTATAATACCTTCGTCTGTCTAAGAGATTCATGCAGTCTTTCAGACAGCAATAACTGCATTAATAAATAATATAAAATTAGATAATGCTTATTGAGGACTTACTATGTTCTAGGTGCTATTGTAAACTCTACTCGTATTAAGTCATTTAATCTTCACAACAACCTCATAAAGGAGGTATGTTTTGGGTCCCCATTTTATGGTCGAAGAAACTAATTCAGAAAGGTTAACTGTCTTGCTCAGGGACAGAAATAAGGAAGCACTCTAACTATAAAACACACACACACACACACACACACACACACACTCTCTCTCTCTCTCTCTCTCTCTCTCTCTCTCTCTCTCTCTCTCTCTCTCTCTCTCTCTCTCTCCCCTCTGTATGCTTAGAAAACCCAGTTCCTTCCTAAGCTTAGAGGATACAAATGGATGTAAAATGCCTTAGAGTCTGGGACCTCTTTGCTCTGAACTTGTTTCTGACACTAAGTGAATCACATCTTCTCTCTGGGACTAGGTTTTCTTATGAGCCAGATTTGGAGGATTGGATGAGATCATTAGTTTTTTATCTACTTCATGAAGTTCAAGAATCTGAGTGGGTGGCCCAGGGGAGCAGAGGGGTGGGGAAGACATGATGAGCAGGTCGGACTCCGGACCTGCACTAATCAGTACACTTATGCTTATATCTGGGATGGATGGATGGATAGATGGATGGATGGATGGGTGGAAGGATGGCTGGCAAAAAAAAGAGAAGAAGGAAAAGGAAGGAAAAGAAGGAAGGAAGGAAGGAAGGAAGGAAAAGGAAGGAAGGAAGGAAGGAAGGAAGGAAGGAAGGAAATTAAATACAATTGAAATCATAAATCCATTATCAACTCATTCAAAAATAGCATTGTATCATGGTTATTTCCCATGTATTTTATTAAATATTCCTTGAAAACTTGTTTTCAAATGGCTGCATAATATTCAAATTATGAATAGATTACCCTTTAACCATTCTCTGTTTTTGACATGCATGTTCTTCTGATTCTTCATAATTCATTTATTCATTCATGTATCCATCAAGTTTTTATTGGGAACTATTATTTGTCAGGCATCAACATAAATCAGTATAGCACAGATGTTCTTATAAATTTTCACCATATTCACATATATTTGCCTTCATAATTATATGAAAATTGTTATTTCGGGTTTTGTTTTTAATCGTTGGCTTTCTTTAGTGAAGACGAACCTGGTCTGGAGAGCCTTCTGAATTTGGATGCAATGTTGAGATGAAATCTGAACAAATGTCAAGCTTAGATCACAAAAGGAACACAATTGTAGTTCTGGACACACTCTCTCCCAAGATTGCAGTTAGAAAATTAATAGACATTTTTCCTGATTGTGTATGCCACCAGCAACCAAATCTATTTTGCAATCTGCAGCCTCAAAAGGCTTGAAGGTGTAGCTCGCCATGCAGCCTAGATTAGAACTAGATGAGGCCTCAGAGAATATCTAGTCCGACCTGTCCAGGAACCAAGAATCTGAGCAGCAACCCAGGGATCGCTAAAAAGCTTGGGGGGGAAAAAAAAAACACCCACAGTTGTGTCATGTTATAAACTGAATATAGCTTTGGTTGTAAGCTGCTTAAATTTCATGCATAAAAGCACGATACAGACCCTCTCTGGTTGAATAGAAGCAATAAAGAGAAACCAAAACATAATTTCTTACCCATAAATGGAAACCAGACGAGTCAGCTTTATGGATTCAAAGGGACCATGCAAGGTGGCGATTTTGAAATACCCCTTGGAGACACAGTGCCAAGTCTAAACGGAGGCTTCAGAGTGATGCAGTATCCAGAGACAGAGCTATTTCTGGCTGCGGTCTTTGTGTCATGAAACGGTGACACTTTCCTCCACATCCCCTAATGTTCCCCTTCTCCCTGATGACTCTGTATATTTGAGTGATGGTCAGCCTGCTTGGAAGTAGCTGGCTTGGTTTTCCCTACCAAGGATTTGTCTGTGTCTTAGGACAGAAGATGTCTGGAAAAAATAAGACTGGATCCCAAGAGCTTAGGCATCTGTGAGGACTACGAGAGACTCTGTGGATAGAAAATGCCATTAGCTTTCCTTTTCATCTCTATATTCCACCTTTTTATCTCCTTCCCTGATAGCGAGCAAAGGATAGAGAAGTCTAAGCAGGAGGCTTCGCTTCTTTGCTGATTTCTGTTTCATTTTCCGGATTCTTAAGGGATCACTTAATTCGTTTTATGCCTCTGGAAAAGGCCAGAATTTCCTAATGCCTTCAAAAACCTGGGCAGGTTACCTCTTCCAACCTTAGCTCATCATTATTCTGCACTGAGTTATGTAATGATCTGATCAAGTTGAGGAGTAATTCACCTTTGTTCCCACCTATGTTAAGACTGATTACAAATCCTCATAAAATGCTCATTATGCTACCAAAAAATGTTCTTAAGAATAGTCTGTTAGACAGAAAGTAATGCTGCTGCTAAGAATTGTGGGCTTCTGTCTAATTATGTGTAAATTATCTGAGTGGAATCTCAAATGTTTAGTGATAAACAGTTTTATGCTTCCCAGCAAAGTATCTAGTTTGTGAGGCAATATAATCAAAAGCAGCTTGTGTGCAGTGAATTGTCGATGGTATAACTTTGCATCCTTTTCAAGTTATCCTTATGGAAGGAATTGAGAATGTCTGCAGTCCTTTAAGGAAAGCAAATGTAGTATTCTGCAGTTTTGGGGGGAAAAAAGGAAAAAAAAAAGATAATTGATCCTTTGACTGTACTGCTGTTCTGCTCTCAGAAGGAACATTAAAAAGTTAGATTTCTTAAGAAATGCAATTAACCGACTTTTATTTAATGATTTTTTTTTCCTCAAGTTATCCTGGAGGAATAGAGTCTGTTGGTTATTAACAGAGATGAGGATGGATTATTGAGAAGCAAAATATCATGATATTCACCTGCAATGCATATATGTAGTTACTCAGAGAAAAATCCCATGTGGTTTGGTCTCAGATGTCCCACCCCATCTCCCGGTGGGATGGTTAATCCTCCTTTCAGCCACTGGATGGATGCTGGCCCAAGAATAAATGCAAACGAGACATGAGAGAGTTAGGATTATTACACTAGTCACTGTAGCTAGTGGTCATTGTAACCAACACAATCCAAACAGTCAGGTAAATACATGTGTTTAAATCTAGAAACTCACTAGTTCTTGGCCTCAACAGCAAGGTTCCTTTAACGCCCAAGAAGCTTGAGGGAGGTCTGCTAGGGCTGGGACCCATCCAAAACTCATAGTCTCGAGACTTCTTTGGGCAAAGAATAGTCAAGATATTTCATTAACGTCGCACAAGGAAGCTGAGCGTGCAAAAGAAGACATGGGAATAGCAGTCAAGATGAAATGGGTATACCAGTTAAGATGAAAACCGCCATCTCTTAGTGTTTGAGAATCCTTTGCAGCTGTCCTTCTAGAAGCATTCCTATTTCAAAAGAAGAGGACTAGCTTCAGGAAAAAAGAATTTAAGCTGCTAGGAGGAGGAAATGATGGAAAAGAGCCAAGATGAAGGCAGATGAAGATTTCAACGACGAGAGCGAAGAATTCTTTGCTGGTTTTTTACCGGTGGTCAACACAGATTAACGTTAGCGTAACCTGTCATGCAATTCACTGCCTAGGGAGCTAAAAAAGATTGCTTAATGTGTCACGGTGGTGTCTGGTTCTGCTTAGTTTCTAAAACCCTAAGATAAATTCCATGGACACGGTTTTAAGTTAGAAATGGTTGATGCGGTTGGTGATTCTTGTTATATCGATTCAACCAGTTGCCCAGTTGCAAATGTAGGCCTATTTCATACACCTTTTGACTAGATTTGCAAATTCACCAGCTAAATAGGCAAGTGTTTCCAAATTAATACTTAAAGAGAGATTGAACCCGAGTCAATGTCCTTAGATGTGAAAGGTCTAAATTTGCCCCAGAATGAAATGTCCGCATAAAGTCTCCTATATGTATATATATGTATTTGACATTTACAAACCATGAGGTGTTGGACGTTTTGGAGGCAAACCATTTATTTAGATGATTGATTAAATATATTCCTTTGAATCATATAGATTTGTTCTATATTATTAGCCTATCCTTTTAAGGGAGTTCATTTATACTTTTATAGTTTATTAAAAGTTTACTATGACTATTTTTGAATATATTTGTTTCATGTAGACTTCCATTTGTCTGATTTTCTATCCTTCATTCTCTATATTCGGTTTGTTTTTAAGTCTTCAATTCACATCTGAAGGTCTAAAGAAATTTTATTTTTTCTTTTTAGTAAAAACGTATTACAAATCGCCAACTCATGATACATTCGCTTTGAACTTAAAATATTATTTGTTTAAAAAAATTGCAATAAAACCTGAAATGTACACTAATAGTCATTCTGAAGATTAAAGCTGCCAATGAATTATGCAGTGGGGCCAACGCTGTCTTGTTCTCAGACTAAATTTATCTCACGGAAAGGGAATTATACTGACCAAGGTTAGAGAGCAGAGATAGTTAAAGATGGATTGTTCAATTGTTTTCTTCTTTTTTTTTTTCCTTTAAAAATATTTGGTTATGGTTCTCTTAGGAGCTGGATTTTAATATGTAAAATACTGACGAAGGACTGATAAAAAGTCCTATTTTCTCTGATTATAAATGTGACATGGGTTTCTGGAGGTTCTTTTTCTTTTTTTTTAATGTGTTTTCTCTTTCCTTTTCTCTTTCCTTTTCTTAAACATGGATCTTTGGCCATGAGGGACCCCGTGCTGGGCATTTAACTTCTCCGACTTACACAGAGGAAGCCTCAGTGTAATAGAAATAAATGCTGCATTTTCTCTGCACATAACATGTCACTTGGGCGAAGTGATACAATGTCTCTTTGGTAAAACCGAAATGCGAATTTCTCGAAAATGTCTTGTTTTCAGTTAATGATATTTTCTGCTTTTCACCAGGTGGTCTCTTTGGGGGTTTGTCCTTGAATTCATTTCTCTGTGTGTGCAGCAAGCTTTCTATGATTCGTTTATCCAGCAGACATTTGCTGAGTTCCTGTCACACGCTGGCCTGAGCCACATGTTTGGGTTTTCAGTGGCCAGCCAGCCTAGCCCTGTCCTGTGGCATCTACCTTCTTCGGGGTGGTAAATGGGTGCTTAAGAAGCGGATATAGGAAGGCATGATAAAATGTGTTATGACAAAGGCAATCCTAGGGAGAAAAATGAAGTGTTAAGGGAAGACAGAAGAGAGGTGGTCTGGTATGGGGTTGGGGTGAGAGACTGGATGACTTCGTTCAGGTTCGTTTGCTTAGTGGGTGTGATGTAAGATGCCAGCTCATCTTTGGGTTGTCTGATCTGAACCAGCTCCTCCCACCCCCGGATGGCTCAGAGTTCATCTTTCTGGAATGTGAAACCCCTCAAGGAAAAGCAGCTTCCGGAAATGGCCAAGCATTTCCATCCTCCTTCGAAACTAGCCACCCCTGATGACTCACAGAGCTGAAAGGGAAATTGATCATCAACTCATTATAATCCCCGTGGGGTAAGAGCTTTGAGAAGCCCTTGGGCCTAGTGAGAGGAGATCCATGGCAGAGGCTGGGACCACGCTGGCAGACGTTGGCGTGTTCGCTGGCCACAGAGCTGACCCTGCGTTAGGGGTTGTGAGGGTGTTTGGCTCCCTGCACGGCTGGACCTTCATTCCGAGGACACATCTACCGTGGAAAGACAGCTGTCTTTGCAATCCAAGCCCTGGCTTTGACTTCTGTGACCACAGAGCACAAAGTTTGGGTCCTCTGCAAACACAAGAAAAACACAACGCTTACCTTGATTTGACTTTATTTAGCTCTTCTCTGTCAAAGCCTTCCTTATGAAATGGACACACTTCTGTTTCAGAAACTTATGTCACTTCCCCAGCTGGGCAATGCCAGTGTCTACTTAGAATCAGACGTTCTGCCTGCACCATGGTCCTTCTGTGCCACCTATGGCTCCTAAGAGTAGGAAGAGTGGGTCATCCCTGTCCCACCCTCCACAGAAGCTGCATCCTCATTCAATTTTTCTTTATTGCATCTTCTGAGAATAAGACACTTATTAATATCATTATTGCCTCCTGGGGCCACCCAGAACATTCCAGAAGTAAGACAGGGTCTTCTCTGGCTTTGACCTGTATCCACTCATCCCGTAAGATCATTTTATCAAAGTCAGGGTTATCAAGGTATAATTTATGTACGGTAAAACTTGCCCTTTTTAGCGTACAGTTCTGCAAGTTTTAGCAAATGCCTGCAGTGATATAAAGACCACCGCCATCAGGATATGGTACATAATCATCATTCTAAAAAGTTCCCAGGATTTGTTTGGGGTCAGTCCTTACCCCAGAATCCCCAGCAATCACCAGTCCCCTTTCCGTTCCTCTAGTTTTGCCTTTTCTAGAACGTCGTATAAATGGAATCATAAGTAGGTAGCTTTCGAGTCCGACTTCTTTCCCTCAGGGTAATGAATTTGAGATTCATCTATGCAGTTGCGTCTACCAACAGTTCATTCTTCCCTGTTATTGCTAGGTAGCACTCTATCGTAGGAACGCAGCGCAGTTCATCTGTTCAACAGTCGAAGGAGCTTCAGGTCGTTTCCAGTTTTTGCTGATTATGGAAAAGTTGCTATAAACGTGTGTGTGCAGGTATTTCCGGGAATATAAGATTTTTGTTCTCTTGGGTAACTATCTAGAAGTGGCATTTCTGGGTCAAAGAGCAAGTGTACATCGCAGGGTGATTTTTTTTAGGGGAGACCGTGGACGTAGGAATAGTTTCGATGTTGAATCCTAGCCCTGACGCTTCCTAGATTGGCGACCTCACATAGATTGATGGAGCCTCGCTTTCCTGCAGCAGAAGCCATGGTAAAAGCTAACACCTTCCACGTAGGGTTAGGGCGCTCACTCATCCTCTGGTGCAGCCTCCGTGCAGCAGACTCCCCCTTTCTGCAGTGCTTCTGCTTGTTCCCTGAGCATGCACCCCCTTCTCCACATCCCCGCCACACACTCTTTCCTTTCCTGGAACACTTTACCGCCCACTTTTCTCCTCACCAGCTCCTGATCCTTCAGTTGCCCAATGAAATGCCAACTCTTCAGAAAACTCTTCCCTTGCCCTTAGTCTAAATCCAGCCCCCTGCTATTTATAGTTTCCTTAAAAAATATTTAAACCCCGTTCTTTTCCTTTATAGCATTTATCACAACCGGGCTTATAAAATTAACTGCATGATTTGTTTTTAATGTATTTTTTTTTAAATGAGATCATCGTAGAGTCCCACACAGGTGTGAGAAACGATATCTAGAGATTCCACCGAATGGCGAAATTTGGCACAATTATAGTACAACATCACAACATTGAAATTGGTACGATCCATTGATCTTATTCAGATTTCCTCAGTTTTACTTGCATTAATCTTGGCCTTGTGGCGGTGTGTGTGTTATTGTGTGTGTGTGTGTGTGTGTGAGAGATAGAGAGAGGTGTATTTAATTCCATGCAATTTTATCACGGATGTAGATTTGTGAGTCCACCACCACAGCCAAGAGCCAGAGCGATTCCATCACCGTAGGATTTTTTCCGTTTCCCTTTTATAACCGCTCACGCCTCCCTCCCAACCTCCGACAATCCCTAACTCCTGGTAAACACTAATCTGTTTTCCATTTTTAAAGTGGACTTATTTTAAGTTATTTAAAACACTAATCTGTTCTCCATTTAGACATTTCAGAAATGGGACTCTGTAGTACATAACCTTTTGGGGTTGTTGTTGTTGTTCCCGCCCCCCCACCAGCGTAATTCCCTGATGATTCATCCAAGCTGTTGTGTTTATCAGCAATTCTTTTTCTTTGCTGAGTAGTATTCCATGGTGTGGCTATACGACCGTCTGTTGAACCATTCACCTGTTGAAGGACATCTGGACAGATTCTTGTTTTTAGCTATTATAAATAAAACTCCACATGCCGATTTTTGTGTGAATATAGTTTCCATTCCTCTGGGATGAATGCTCAGGAGCGAAATTGCTGGGACATTAGTTTTATAAGAAACCGATTGAATTGATTTTTTAAAAGCTGTCTCTGCCTGTAGATGTTAAGTTCCATCAGAGTAAATAGGCTGAGTTTTGTTTGTTTGTTCGTCTGTTTACTTGATTGTATCTAATCTCTGTATATGGGGGACGTTGCACAATGCTTAGGACATAACTTACTACTCTATAAATATTTATACGTGACTTACATGAGGAACGAATGAGTGAGCGCATGAATAAAAGTTTGGGAAAGGAGATTAAGGAAAACAATGCGTGTAAATCATTTTTAGAATGCTTAGCATGGAAAAACCTCTAATAGTAGGTAAACATTTTCTCACCATTAGCATTATCAGCTAGGCTTCTGGGTAAGAGTGAACAGGATTTAACTTCCACAGCCTTCCGCCTGCAGCATCGCACAAGCATCGTGTAGTTTTATGGGATTCCGAGAGTCTCAGTTCTTGCACCACTCTATTTCCTTAAAGAAAACCTCATCTTGCAAATATGCTCAAAAGTGGCAGGATGGGAATTTGGGATCATAATTTAAAGAAGATCCTGCTTCCGTGGTGAAGTGACACGGCTACTTTCTCTGTTGAAAATGAGCACAGGCAATAAATGGTAGGAGTCTTTGGGCTGTCAGGGTGGTGGTGCTGAACAGATTAACTTTGTCCCAGGGTCTTCATGGTCTTAGTGTGTGAAATAAGTATTAGCGAAGCCAATGGAGACAGGGCCGTACTTAATAGAGAGAGAAAATTAGTAGTTCTCATTTGCCCGAGGAAAGCTCAGGTCTTCGTAACGTCTTGATCTATGTACTAAGAGCTAGTAAAGACAAGCAGTCTTCATAATAAAAATAGAAATGAGGTTTTCTTGACAAAAAATGCCACCAGAATGATAAGCTGTCACACAGGACCTGGAGAGAAGAGAAAGAAACTTTTTTGGTGACTGTATTAGGCTTATGTGGTGTGCAGCAGTGCTGGGGACTATCCCAGAATGTTCTTTGCCTCTTTCTAGAATCTCTGTGAAACTGTTTCCAAGTGGATGGGATGGTGAGGAGGTCAAAGTTCATTCCCAGCAGACCACGCCTCCACTTTCTTCCCCTTTCTTCCCCTCCAGGTGAGACTCTGGCCTGCCTATGACAGGGAAGGAAGTGTTTTTACTCCTTGACCTGGATCATTTAAAAAAAGAAAAAAGAAAAGAAAAAAGAAAAAACAGGAAGAAGAAAGGGGAAACTTTTTTTTCTTTATTATGAAACTACCCCATGTTCATTAATCTAAACTTGGTTAAAAAGAAAAAAAACAAGTAATAAAAGTCACCGATGGTCTCAAGAATATTATTAACCTTTGGATGTTTTCTCGAAGCTTTAGCTGTATCTGGGTAGACTTAGATCTAAAATGAGATACACTTAGATGTGGAGAGCATGGATGAGAGATGCAGACTCATTTTACATACATGAGAGTCGACCATGTGAATTTGGATTTCTATGTTACTCCATCCCCCATTTCATATACCTTTTTCTGCTTTATAAATTATTCTTCTCTAGTGGTATTTCCAAAAATGAAGGATGTAGTCCCAATGGAATGAGCAGTAAACTGATCGTTTGTATGGCTGGTCGTTTGACCAAAAAATCAAAATCGAACCCCATGGCATTTGCTGGCTGAGATCATCTTACTCACACTCTGAGGAAGGAAAGGGGAGGCACAGTTACCTAGGCCCCCTTCAGGCATTGGGTCCAGACCTGAGCCTGGGTTTCCATGACAACAGAGAGAACCCGTGGTGGTTTCAGATACCCACAGGGGTCTGGGGGAGGCAGCCTCTACCTGAACTGAGGTTTGTGATTTTGTAATTCAATTTAATTTATGAGGAAAGAACCAAGTCTCAGAGAACTCATATCAATTGTTCAACTTTCAGAAATTCTGTTTTAAAATCCATTTGCAGGATTTTATGTGTTATGTCATAAAGTAGATGACCAGAGGCAAGGCGTTCACATCGACCTTTGTTAGGGCCTGAGGGCATGGATTTGCAAGTCATCTTCTTCTACCCTCAGTTTCCTCGTTTATAAAATGAGAGAGGTTGGATTGCCTTCCTTATGGGGTCTGGGAAGAGAAAATGGGACACTGAATGCCAAACACGTGGCAGAGCACCTGGCGCAGAGTAAATGTTTGATCATTCTTAGCTTTGCTCTTATTTTTTATGACATTTCTTGGAATTATGTGGCTCTCGATAGGACAATGGCTGTGTGGAAGAAAGAGTATCGGAATGGCTTGGTGAGGAGAGGCGAGGAGGGTTGGAGAAAGGGAGGGGGGAAGCCTGCTGAGAATCCGAGCTTTATTAGAGGAAGTATCAGCATCCTGGAGTTTGGTGTTTCACTAAAGAGGTCATAAAATATTAACATCCCCTAGAGTAACCAGGAAGACGGTGGTGTCAGCTCCTGCTTGCTATACAAGAGAGGCTCCCTAGAGATGTCCATGGCCCAGTTCTGAGCTGGGAGAGCCAGTGGAGTCAAGGTGGTGACAGCAATTCCAATTAATTCCTCAACTGGAAGCATTAGAGTTAAGAGAGAAGGGCAGAGTAGTCAACTAGCCATGGACTTTCCCAGAAAAGATGAAAAGAATGGCTCCCCATCTCACCAGCTCGAGAGCACGGAGCTGTCTTTTCCCCAGAGGCTGATTTATATTGCCTTCCTCTTGAGTTCATAATCAGTAACAACCATATCACCATTATCAACACCACCACTGTCACCATCACCATGAATCTATGAAGCTAACATGCCTATGAAGCTAACACTGACTAGGTGCCACAGGTTACACTAAGCAATTGACACCTATAGTTCCATGTTACCCAAATTATGAACGAATAATACTCATGCTTTTTTAAATTTATAAACGAGGACCCCATGACCGAGGAAGTTTAAATAACTTGCTAAAAGTCACCCAGCTTGTGCAAAACAGGTCAAAGATTCAGAACCAGGCGGTCTTCCTCTCTAGCCCTTATCATCACCCACTTCATTGTCGAGAGGGCAGATGAGGTTAGAATGAAATCTGCAGCCCCAAAACGTGCCCTTTTAATTCTTTTTTTTTTTTCTCCATGAGTTGGGTAAACCTATAATCTGGGCCTCACAGTGTCACGTAGTAAACCAGTGGTTCTCAAATATATATATATACATTTATTCCAGCAGAAACCCTTTTATAAATAAATTCTACACGAAACTCCCTTTATAAAAGAAATGAAAGGGGCAGAATAGAGAGGAATTTTGTAAATTAAAATGTGAGACATTTATTAAAGGCTAATTAGTGAGAAAATAAAGCTATTTTGATGAATACTAATTTTGGAATCGGGTGTATGTTGTTTTCAATTAGTCTTATAGTTCAATTCACTTGAGTATATGAATTTGTTGCATAATATGGAAAAAATGATGATTCACATGCCAGTACAGGGTTGCAAAAGATAATTTTTTTTTTCAATTAAATGACCTAAATATATCTGGTTAATATAGAACGTAAGTTCTGTCTCTTGCTCTGTATCTCCAGGATCAGCACCATGTTTTTGGTACAGAGAATGCATTCAAGATGTAGCTGGTGAGTGAATGAATGAATGAATGAATGAATGAATTAGTGAGAATGGCATGGATCTCAGAAGCATGGAGGTAGAGGAGGACTTATATTGGCATTTCCAAGTTTTCTCATTTGGTCGACTAATATTTAACAAGCACCTGCTGCTACCAGCCAGATGCTTTTCTAAGGTGATAGAGATGCAACATGGAGAGGAAAATGTTCTCCTGGAATGGTCGTGTGCCAGTGTGCAAAGGACGGGGTGGCAGGAGATGGACGGGAACCAGACAGGGAGCTCACTGTCAACACCGGCTGTCTCATTTACATGCGGGATGCTTACATAAACCCTCTGAATTTCAGCGTCCTCGTGGGTAGCATGGTGCTATCAGTGTGAGTCCAGCACAGCCCCTGTGAAGAACAAAGGGACACATACATAGGTGCTGTCATCCTCAACGCCACCTCGACATTACAGACATACAAAGGTGCATGCTTCATTCTGGGATTATTTATTTAATTCCGCACTGGGTATCCTGGGATTTGTACATCCATATCGTTAAAGCAGTTTCAGCCAAAGAACGTATATTTGGAGATGGATTAATATGCACTGAGCGTAAGCAATTACAAGACTACGTACGAGGTGACCAGAAGCTGGAGAGAGGGAAGTACCTTAAAAGAAGTGCCAGTTATGCTGTAAGATGAGAGGCACGGGACCAGGCTAAAGCTTTGACTACCGTGCCCCCATCGGTGGGAGGGGCCGATGATGGCTTTTGAGTGGAAGATTGACAAGTTCGGTTTTGTCTGTTTAAAGTTATCCTATAGAATCGATGTGTGTACAGTGTGCATTGGGAGGGACAGATACTGAGAGCGAAGGAACCAATGAGGCAGCATAACTTTCTTTATTTTTATTTTTAAATCTGAGCCTGAGAGAATAATGTCATAGACTGGGGCAGCGGCAGTGGATAATCGGGAGGTTTCATCGTTGGAAGATTGGAGAGTTGAACACGATAGGACTATTGGGAGCAGCAAAAGGAGGTGTCAAGGGCAAATGTTGAGATTTCGAGGTCAAATAAATGGAAAGGAGGTACTTCCAAGAACAGTAACGCAATACCTGAGGGGAAGAGAATCACATTCAAATGCTTTCTTTGGGGGAAATGTTACAACAAGTAGGGATGAGACCCTCGCACTGAGACATGTGGGAGCGTGTTTAAGGTGCACGATCGTTCTTGAGAAGGAGCTGTGAGGAGAGATCAGGGCTGCGTGTGTGACGAGGCTTCCGTGGAGAGACAGATGCAGCCGCTCCCAACCACTGCTGCAATCCCAGATGTGCGGAGAGTATCGTAGCAAGTGGTCTTACAAGGGGACAACGATTGTGACGCGAGAGTTAAGAGACCCCACAAAGCACAAGATGCCACCAAGCTAGACGTTACGTTTATGGGGCACTCGAGAATTCTGTCACTCGCATGTACATTAGAAGGTCCAGCCAGGACGTGCCACTGTATTATTAGAAGAGTGTCAAATTATTCTATCCAAAACCAAGTGAAGAAAAAGCTCTTTTTTTTTTTCTTTAACAGTGGGCATAAGTAAACATCTTTTGGAGAGTACTGTTTTGGTTTGACAAATGGTTTGATGCAAACTTGGGTAAGAGGGCAGTCCCCTCAAAGGCACAGGGACAGTTGACACCAACCTTCAAGGAGCAAGAGACATGGGACAAAGACGTGGGGGTGAGAATGAGCTCTCTGGCTCCCAGTAGGAAGGGGAAGAGAATATAGAAGCATGGCGGAGAAAGCCTGGACCCAGGAGAGTCTAATCAAAGTCAGTGGTGGTTAGAATAGCCAAATGCCATCTACAAGGATGTGATGCACACAGATCCTTCTAGAATCCTATTTAAGATGGGAATCACTTCCATGATTTCTCATGCTTAGCCTTCCACAGTCTTCACATCCACCAAACTCTAACGTGCCCTATGAGAGTGGATGTGGAATGTGGTGAGAGGCTGAGCTTCACGTGTGGGTCTCGTGATGGAGCCAGACACAGGGAATATAAAATCCTTAGCTAACGGGTCCGAAGAGGCTGCACGAGTGCGAGGTGCCCATAATTGGGGATGACAATCTGGAGACCAAGACTTGGAATTCCAGAGACGGTGTGTTCGAAGAGCTTCTGATAAGATTTTTGAGAACCAGTGTCGTCTGATCCATTTGCAATGTAACCTTCTAATTTTTGCAGACTAAACTAACCTCGTTTTGTTTTGAGCCCTTACACCCTTCCTGGTTCACCACCAACAATCACCAGCCCCTGAAGGTGAGCCAGTAAGGTCAGGGATTGAGAAGCCCTGTGGTGGCTCTTGCTTGCATGCCAAGACAGGACCTCGGGCAGGTCAAGGTCAAAGGGGATTAATCCAGGACTTGAGATGTTGGAGGCAAAGTACTCTCTAGTAGGAGATGCTTGAGGGTGACTCAGGTCACATGAACATAAATATTTCTCAGCCTTCATGGAGGTCAAAGAACCCCACAGCCAAGCTTGTGAGAGAAGGAAAAAAATAGAATCTTCTGCAGACTTTGTTTGCCTTCAAATCTGCTCAAGTTCCACCCAGAACGTCGCAACACAGAGTGGGCGGGGTGTGGAGGCTTCCCAAAGTAGACCTCCCCACCCACTGACTTGTTCATTAGGAGAAATCACCACTTAGCTGTTTCTGTCTCTGCCGCCTACCGTCCCTTGTCCCACGCTCTTACATTCTGTCCTGTGCACTGGAAACAGGCTCCCACCCTCTCAAGTGCCAAACATGCACTCTTCCATATCCTCACCTCCTGTAACCTATTGTTTCAGGAAAGTGCTGGAAACTTCAGAGATTTGCTGGTTCTGGGTGTTTTTCAACTGGTGTGTCTCGGGTCTCTCCTGAGAGGTGTCAGTTGGCTCCTCTGAGAGAACACTGTCTCTATAAGTTGTCACTGTTCTCAGGGATGGTGATGGGGGCGGGGATGTTGGCGGATGGGAGTGGAGGCAAAGTCTTTAGAGTCTTTACTTGTAAAGAGCACGCGGGTGGGGTGAGACTTGCCCCTCCTGTAGGCAAGTAGGGACTTTCCAATAGGAAAATTTCAGGCTATAAAATTAGGTGGCTAGGGTCAGTGATAGATTTCTGCAAGAGGAAATTTTGTAGCTGAATTGATGTAGAGTAATGCTTCAGAGAAGTGCTTGC
Source organism: Pteropus medius (assembly GCF_902729225.1). Lineage (NCBI taxonomy): Eukaryota > Metazoa > Chordata > Mammalia > Chiroptera > Pteropodidae > Pteropus > Pteropus medius. Next base: position 8,289,740 of record NW_024349798.1, read on the forward strand.
CAGGTTGAGATATCGCAAACAATGATGAATAAGAATGATGATGATTTTGTAGTCAGCATCTCTGCGGCTACTGGCCTAGCATGGTGATGGAAAAGATACTTTCCAGCTTTTTGTTCAACAAACCTCATGGAAAACACTGCTGGTTTCTTATTCGTGGAACAAGATGTGTACTGCTGGCAGCCTCAGTTTCTTCTTCTGTAAATTGGGGCTGTGAAAACCTACCTTACAGGGTTTCGTGATGATCACAAAATATATCTATGAATTTCAGCCATGCTGGCTGGAGACAGTCTCTTTACATGCGTTAACCCTCCTCTGTTTTGGAAAATACTAGTGAAGGACTTTGGCTGACGTTTTGGGGGATGAGGCTGGTGAAGAATGTAGTTGACAAGGACGAACGTTTGTGTTCATTTGATTCATTAGCAAAAGGTTAAATAAATGAATTCTGTGTACTGAGGACACCAGGGCAGAAAGGCAACATGTCCGCATTTTTGTACAAAATTTCTCAAAAAAAAAATTGCATCGGGAGTGAGTCGTTCCATAAACGTATTGACTCCTTCGGTCTCATTTGTATCATTCTTAGACGGAGAAAAAGAGGAATCCATATTTCATCAACTGGGCAGGAACCGAGAATAAAAATAATTCGTGATAATAGTTGCTAATATGCACTGAGTAGCTATTGGGTGACAAACACCAATCTCGGAATTTATACGTATTGCATTATTTTATCTTTTAACAACTTAATTAGAAAGGCCAAATTAGTATTTCCTCTTAGAGTGAAAGTGATGTTTTCAGGGCTTATAATGCCATAAGCATTTAATGGCAGCTGTAGAAGTGTATGAAGCAGAGACTTCACACCCAAGCAGCGAGACCCCAAAAGATGTATGGCCCTCCAGACAGTATACTGCACGCCCTCATATGAGCCAGAAAGAGTTCTCAAATCCTCCATCGCAGCCATCATATTTCAGGGGGCCTTGGATGTGTCATTGAGGAAAATGAATAAATCCTGGTCGTCCCGCAAATTCGACTCCCCTGACCTTCATGAAGCCTCTCCCACGTGAAAGGTCTGCTGCTTAGTGGGTCGGGGAACTCAGAAATGAGAAAGGTGTTGGGTTTGCTTTGCTGCAGCAGACCCGTGGGGGTGAAGAGGGTAGGATTCCGGCCTCACGAGTGTAAGCGTGCGTTCCTAGTTTTCATGAATCCCCACGACGGCCGACAGGTATTGTTGATTCTTGTGTGAATCAACAATCCCCACGACGGCCGACAGGTAATGTTGATTCTCGTGTGCCGGTGCCTGTGCTGAGAAGCTCTTTCCATTCATTATCTCACTGCTTCCCAAACGGAGATGCACAGATTCATCCGATTCCATAATGACGTTTCAACAGACTGCAGCTAAATGAGAAAATTAAGGGCAATTTAGTGAAAATTTTAATAGACCGAAATTTAATCAATTTGAAGGGCTGTCCTTTATTTTGAGATTATGTCCTTCTTTTGGGTACAAAATGCCCTTCCTGTTATGAAATGATGATGGTAGCAGATGGCGTGTGTGTGTGAGTGTGTGTGTGTGTGTGTGTGTGTGTGTGTGTGTGACTAAACTAACTTGGCCAAAAAAAATTAAATGTCATTAATTTCATGCCATCCCTTCATTGTTTTTAAATTGTAATTCTAATAGTTCATGAAGTAGGAGAAAAAAAAATCCAAGTATCATTGCAATTGGGTAAGGGAGCTATTATCAGCCCCATTTTAAAGATAAAAATCCCAAGGCCCAGAGTGGGTAATTCATATGCCCATGTTGACATATCTTGCAAGCAGCAAATCCTGGATGTAAATTCAAGTTGTGTGTTTCTGTAGACCTGGACTTCCTTGACATTGGGCATGCTGGCGCTGCGGTCCATGTGTACGTCTAGATGCGCACGCGTGTGCACATACACATACACACACACACACACACACAGATTGTAGGTTCTTGTTGTTTGGGGTGGGTCGTGTTTGGTTTTCACATAGGAAATTTTATTATATATGCTCTGAAACTTCTTAAAGATCTTTCCTAGAGATTTTTCTGAGGGAGACACACAGAAGCACCTTGTTCTGTTCAGCTATGTTGTAAGTTTGTGCCAGAGCGTGTTTGACTGCTGCCCTATTGCTTTTGCAAGCTATGCTGGAAAGAATATCCTGGCCCATATCTCTGTGCCCATCTCAGGTGTTCTCCAGGATAGATATCTAGAAGTGCAATAATTAGGTTGAAAAATATACATATTTTAAATTTAGATTGTTGAGCGTCAAACTCCGTTCCTGAACCTCAGCAATTTTGAGTCTCACCATCTGCATTTGAAACTACCCATCATCCACTACATCAATTCTGGATGGCACTGGTAGGCATTTTATTTATTTAATTAGTTGATTTTATTATTCACTGATGTCAGTCTTGTGGATGAAAGATCACGGCAAAATGTTCTAAACAACCAGTATAATTTTAAAAAGAGCTTTTGTGGTGGGAGCTAGTTGTGAACCGGGCGTAGCTTGTACCTGGGTTTCTGTTCTTTCAGTCCTGGTCTCACCCTGGACCCAGAAAGCTGGTGGAGTTTGGGGATCCTTGACACAGAAGCAGCCTCTAATCTGAAGCTTCAGTCCTGCCATTATGTGCAAAGCACTGTCTCTGAAGTTATGGAATGGGTTCTGCCCGAGCCATAGCTCATTATTCTGAAATGAGAACACTGTGCTCTTCCAAGAGCAGCTGAGTTCTCAGCCTCCCAACTCCGTGCCTTGGAGTGAGCAGGTCTTTGCCAGGAGAACTGTGTCTGACAAGTAGAGTTCCCGTGGGGTAGCTCAGAGGGACCATTGAGGGCTGGCTGAGATCTCATTCTAGAGACCAAGGGGCCAGTTTAACATACAGAGAGACAAAATAAAGTCAAAATGTTAAGAACCTCAGGATCCTTGGGTTCCTTGAGCAGAAACAGACAAGAGGTCAAGGTCATTTGGTCCAAATCCTTGTTGTATCCATCCATCTATCCATCCATCCATCTATCCATCCATCCATCCATCTATCCAATATTTCCTCAGTGCCTACTATATGTCAGATAGTGTATTAAATCTTGTACTCCAAGCAGTTAAAGCTGCAGGTGAGATTCTTTCCAATTTTTAGTCATTAGAAGTGCCGGACTTCCCACCATCACTCTTGGCAACCCGATTGGAAGAGGAGAGGGTGCAGGAGGCTTTTCTTGAAGCCAAAGATGCATTTGCAGAGCAAACATACTTTCTACAGCGTTTACTGCAAACACCTGCCCAGTCTTCCTTATCTCAGGTGTCCCCATCATCCTGTTCCTCTTATTTCTTCCACAGCCCTCATCATTTTCTATAGTCTGTACAGTTTACTTCTTATCTTTGTTTTCTGCCCCCTGCCCCGAGAAAGTGAGCTCTATCATGTCAGGAATCTTTGCCTTCCCCCAATAAGACAGCCCTAGGGACCAGAACTGTGGCTGGAAGGTAATCAACGTTAACTGAGCATCGTCTGGTGTTTCAACAAGTCAGTGACACCAAGTGCTTGTGATAGAGACAATAAACAATAACGTTCTGTACAGATACTTCCATTCTCACTTTACGGAAGATTGAGAATAGGTAGCTGCCCATATCAAAATTCGAAAGTGAGAGTAGCACACTTCTAAGCCACTCCTCGACATTGTCACAGAGCTGCTCTGAGGCAAGTCCCATAGTAAAATCTTCCTTCAGCTAAACGTCTGTCTTGTTGACAGCATTGGAAAGTCATAATAAGAAATTATAAAAGGGAACAAAGAAAAACAGCCAGGAAAACAATTTTCTGTATTCATTTAAATGCTGGGAAATTCGAGTGAAGCAAAAGTTACAAACACTTCTATGGATCAAATTAAAACGGGAGCAGTGGCCTTCTGACTAAGGAAGTGTCCTTTGGAGGTGGCATCATTCATTGCAGGTTTTCTGGCACTCTTTCTGCTCCCTACTGGGTATGCACAAACATTCAATTAAGGGTCCTTGAATATGCATGCGATCTATACACCCAAGTGATCTTGAGTGCCCAGGGACTCTTTAGAAAGAGAGAGAAGGGCATTTTCCCCTTACTTCTCCCATTTATTGATGAAGAAGAATCATTTGGGAGCTAGCAGCATTGATGTGACTCTTTCTCAGTCTCTGTCGAGATAGAATTTAAATTCATCATCCCCAGATGCTGCAAGAAGGCTGGCAGAGTTTTGTCATCGAGTGAGCCACAGTTGCGGATATGGCGTTATCCCTTGATCTGGGGTCATTCAGTGCTCAGTTCGTGAACAATATGCACTGATATTATTAGCCCCTGTAAAATCTTTTCTGCCCAACCTTGCATGCAGTTGCCTTGTGGATAGGGTGCGTACTTGCCTCTGTGCATTACTGCGTTTGCATACACTTGCGCAGGAATGTTGGGACTTGGCTGCTTAGAGAATGGAGGCTGGCTCCCAATCATTTTGAGGTGCGTTTAGAAGGTCTGGATCACATTGTCTCACTTGGCAGACGTCCAATGCACCTGACTGTGAAAACCTAAGTTTAAGCAGGAGTCTGAGCCACGATTGCAAAACGGGTCTGTAGGAATCCAGTCACCACTGAGGGTTTACAACTTTGGGGAGAAAATAGACTGGAAAACCAGGATTGGCTCAGGGCAGCCAAGAGCAGTTATTGGCTCCTTACATAATGTATTTGTTTTTCCTTAAACCATTCAGATAAGTTCTTATTAAAATGCCATGTATTATTTATCGTGTTTCTTATGAACATGAGCTGTAGGGAAAATTCTGTCCTCTTTCCGGGGGGCATTTGGAGGGTTTTTCCAGTGCCAGCGAGAAAAGAGAGGGCGAGGAAGGACCGGGAAGGCAGAAGCTTCGAACTTGGATTCCGTCTGTGTTTTGTGGAGTGGCTTTCCCTTTGATTTTGTAAATTGCAAAATTTAAAAAAAAAAAAATGAATGACGGGCAGCAAGTAAGAAAAAACATTTTATCTGTAATAAAATCCAGACCTTGTCAATGTATGTGTTTTCTGAGACCACCTATAGAGCAAGAATTTTTCAAACTAACCCTTGCCACCACCACCCCCCCCAAAAAAAACCAGCATAAAATATGAGCCTGTACTTCCCTAACCACCTATATCAACTTTTGCTCATGTTTAAACATAGTACTGTGTCTCCTCTAAATTGATGGCATGGGCAGGTCCCTGGGGAATGGAGAGACTGATTTTGCCAGGTGAAGAGTAGAAAGCCACAAGCCACCTGGTCGGGGCCTAGCACTTGCCATATTTAAGACTTTATAGATATTGATGGCATTTCCAAACAGAAAAACAAGAAATGGAGCTGCAGAATCGTTAATTTCCTTTTCTTCAGAAAGCATTTTGATTAGCCTGCAAAGTGAGTTGTGCCTTGCGAGCCGATGGCTCAGTTCAGGAGCTGTGATTTGGCTAGGAGTGTTCCCTGTGACCTCACGGAGGAGTCAGCGGGCGACGCCCCTGGTGGCCAGTCCCTGATTCCTGCCCTAAGGGCTCCTTCCTCAGTGTGTCCCCAGCATGTCGGGTGTCTCTGTCCTGCAAGGCGGTGGTAAGCCATGCGGCCGAGTTGCTTGCAGAGGACCAAACATCTGAAAGAAAAAGATGCTGTTCAGACAGACTCCTCCTCTGAAAAAGGAAAAGGAAATCCGATCACTGGGTCAAAATCTGTATCACAAAATATGGCATTATCCCTGATCATGATTTTACTGCTGCCAAGAATGTGCTTTTTTATTTTTTTCCTGTGGGGACCAAGATGTGTTAGAGTCTTAATATTTTCTTTTGATTTGCAGATCGCATCCTATTTTATTGCATAAGGACTAACGAAATCTACTAATGAATAATTATTACTTCATAAAGTAAAAGGGGAGGGAGTAGACCCCTCTGCAAGAGTCGAATGCTAATTTGGCCAAGGAGGGCTGGCCAGGCAAGAAAAAAAAAAATTAAATAAACCATTGTCATTTGCCCGCCGCAGCCCGTAGAGTAATCTCTTATCAGACACGGACTTCCCCACCCCGTGCATTTATAATCCGAGAAGAGCGGGGATTCTAGGCTGAGAGAAGCCTCCCCCCCTGCTTGCATTCACCCGGGGTGGCGTGTTAGTCCAACAGGCTTCATTTGCACACCAGCCAGGGCGGCTTCTCCTACTCAGCTGCTGGGGCTGGTTGGTGTGCTGGCTGCTGCCAGCCTAGCTGAAGCAAGGTACCCAGGGAAATCTGCACCCCAAACGCCCAGTGGGGGCCCCCAGAAACCACCGTGCCTCGGGCACCAGCAGCCCCTGCTTCCAGTGGTGGCCCCGGTCCCTAGCGTCATCCCGGCACTTTACGAGGGAGAATCCCATTTCTGTGTTTATTTGCCAACGAGTTGGGCAAACAAACCGCCACCCAAATCTAAGGCTCTGGGTCCCAGTTGGGCAATCACATGAATCGTCCAGCTCGCCTGCATGCTGGCGATGTGGGGCGCTCGCTCGCTGCCTCTCCCGCCCCGTGGAGATTTTTAGCAGACACAGTTTGAATTTTGGTGAGTCGTTTAAAAAAAAAAAAGGCAAAGGGGAGGGAAAAAGAAAAAAAAATTAAAAAAACCTAATCCTGCCTTGGACCCATTTGACAAACCAGGAAATTTTTAGCATCAGGACCAACTAGGTAAAGAACCTCAGTGAGAGTCAAAATTCTCTCTCTCTCCTCCTCTCTCTCTCTCTCTCTCCCCCCTCCATTCTCTCCTCCCTCTCTCACTCCTCCTCCCACCCCCACCCCACCAACTCAACTTTGGCTCTACAGGAGGGCACACCCCTCTACCTTTCATGAAAGTTGCCTTTGCTTGTTCTTCATCTTCACATAGGGGGCATTAAGGGCGAATTTCACTTTGGGGGGCATCAGAGAAAGCAGAGCCACACACACACACACACACACACACACACACACACACACACACCTGCCACACAGGTACAGTCACAGGACAGAGGAGTAGTTTCCTGACTACTCCTACATTGCATCTTGGGCAGAGGCAGATGAACACTGGGGATCACTGCTGGCCAGAGGAAGAGGAAAGCCAGCGAAGGAGGGAGGGAGGAGGGAGGACATGAGGTGCAGGGGGAGGAGAAAGAAGAAGAAAGAGACAACCGCAGGTTTGACTTAGATAATCAGCAAAATTAAAAAGAAAAAAAAAAAATTGTAGCGACCAGGACCAGGCAGAGATCGCGTGATTGCATGCGAGCGTGCCCACCCGTGCTCCGCGGGCGCCAGAGAGACAAAATGCAGCATCCTCTGACGGGGGCCACCTGCGTGGCGCTCCCCAACGTGGGCATGTGTCCCCAGCTCTCGTGTGCCTTGACTTTTATGTACTTACAGCAGGTAAGGCGCGCTGCTTTCCTTGATGGCGGCTTTTCGGGCTCGCGGACTTGGTCCGCGCATCGCTGGGCTGCGCTTCGGGAGGGTGTCCGGGAGGGGGGCTCGCGTGCTTGGATGGGAGGGGTGCATCGGAGCCCCTAGTTCTCCGAGGGTCCCTGATGCGCCCGCGCCCAACTGTTTTTGCACCTCTGAGACTACTTTGAATGCCTGCTTTCCGAGCTTCGGTACCCGGAGTTTAAAATTGCAAACTGCCCTCTCCATACGAGCATCTTTCTCGTTGCCAGCGCGTCGTCGCACCCGGTGGCAGTGGCGACGATCTGAGTCTAACCTCTCGGATGCTAAGAGTTTGGATTTTTGCAGAGGCTTTCGGGTGCTTGGAGTTTTAATTCAGTGGCTTTTAATAGGGAGTGAAAAATCACATATGTCTATCTGGGTGTGTGTGCTCAGTATTTGTTTTCTTAAGTTTGTCTGGGTTGGTGCTATATTCAGTCGCTTTTGGAACCGGAGCCTTTGGGTTTCTGGAGTGTCAGCCCCAGAATCTGCCTCCAAACTCCCTGGCAATGCTGTGATGAAGGCGAGCTGTTTAAGATGCTGTCTTTGTTGCTACGTGTAAAGGCTTCACCCCCCCTCCCTCCTCCACTCTCCCTTAATGGTCTTGCTGTGGGATTCTGTGTTTATTTTCCATTCTGTGTACATTTCAGAATTTTCATTGTGTTTCTCTCTCTTTCTCTGCGTGTTTCCCTCGGACCTTCTCTGTCTCTCTTTTCTTCTTTACTAGGAGAGCTGCCGCCTAAGTTGGTTCCTGGGTTTAGGGAACAGGTCAAAATCCCCTGGGGAGGTGGGTGGGCGACATGCCTAGCTTTCTTTTGCTGGGCAGGGGTTGTGGATGTGACTGGCAGGGTTAGAAGGATTTTGTCATGCAGAGGGGAGTCCTTTTCCGTCCTGGGCTCACCACCCTGCTGTTTGAAGAGTTAACAGTGATTGTAGTCATTTTAACTGTTTTTCGATGGACTCCTTTCAAGAGTGCCATTTGTGAAGTACGTGTGGTGGTGGTCCACTAAACTTCCTTTACAAGCGATCAGGGGGCCCTTCTCCAAAGACCCTCGATGTCAGTCTGTGTTGGAGGCATATCTGTAGCCATACAACATAGAGACTGTGTTTTGAACATTTGGGTAATTTGTAAGGTTAGTTGCCTCCAGAAAATACATCTTAGCCGTATTTTCTGTTGCAAGTCTTTTTGAGAACAGCCTTTTTGTGTGTGTGTTGTTTAAAGATCTTGGGAACAAATTGGTATATCTTTCTAAATATTACTTTATTTCATTTCTCACTAAGTAAATTATGCCAGGAGATCTTTCCCAAAAGCCTATCAGCAACATACGATTCATCTGCTTCTACCATTTCTGTGCCTTTCTGTGAGCGCCTGTGTGTGTATGTGTGTGTTTGAGCGTGTGTGTGCATATGTGCGTACGTGTGTGTGTGTGTGTGTTTAGACCATTTACCCACCAGAAGAGTATCCTAATGAGCATTTCTACAGATGCGAAGCCTCAGTTGAATCGAATCTGATTATTAATATGAGTTGATCTTTTGCATCCTATATTCATTTATTTCATGTTATTTATTTAATCCATTAGAACAGCATCACCTAACAAGTAGAGTGCCGTAGGTACTCAGTGTTCTCACAGTTTCTTTATGCATTATTCTTTTTAAGTGATGCTTCTTCCTTCTAGATTGGTTAGATTGGTTTGCCCATTTAGGCACAACTTAGGAAAGAAGACAATGACTCTGAATGGGAGGTTATTCGTGCCATGAAAAGGACAAGTATATAGGATACATACAGGAGTTCTCAGCATCTGCCAGACAGTCTCTCCCAGGAGGAAAACACTCTCGCTCTGCAAGGGGAGACTCACAGAGAACATTGGCAGCCATAACAAATATTTAGAAGTGGCTAAATCAGCATCGTGGTCCCATCTGAGGATAGATGGAGGTGGGTTTTGAAAGAGGCTACAGCGTGCACTCCCCGCTCGAAAGGGCATGCGATGCTTTGAGTGAAGCCGTTGACAAAACGATGCTGTGACACAATGTCAGAATGCGGTGTGCGTGCGTGTGCGTGTGCGTGTTTCCCCTGAGTTTCACTAAATGCCTGAAGTATAAGACACACAGACATTTATTTCTGCCTGCCTTATTAAGAATCAGGTTTTCTAGCCGTACCACCCAACCTTCTTAAAGGCTTCCTATCAGTGCGGGGAGAGCCATACCTTCGGGTCATCTTGCTGAGCCATTGCTGTCACGACACTTTGTATAGCAGAGTCTCATGTCATTGCTTTTATTTAAGAGTCCGGACAAGTGGCTGATTCAGGGGGTGAAATAGTTCACTTCAGTCGCCACAAACCACTTACTGATACAATCTATATACACTGTTTATCTATGCAGGGCCACTGTGTTTCCTATCTGCTACTGCTCTATATTCCGTCTCTAATTTTGCTGATCAGAGGGCTAACCTGAACTCTCAGAGTAAGTCGATCAAATGCGTGAATCAGGCAGCATCTCTGATTAATGACATCTTCCTTGGAAAACTATAGTATTTTGTGATAAACACGTTTCAGGGGGCTTTGTCATTCAGACCGCCAATTACATAAGAGATTAATTAAGACACAACTATCTTAATTTGGAGCCTTTATCATTCTGGCTTATAAATGCACACACTCTGATCAGGGGCCACTGAGTCTTCACTGAAATATAATTTCCTGGAATAAAGTTTCATATGGTGCTTATTTCTCATCTAATGTCTAAGGAAAATTACTTCATCATTTGCTTTTTTTGTCTCAGCCCTGACAGCCAACCTTTCTTCTTAAACCCTCCCAGATTTCTTCCTAAGACAACTCATAAAAACAAAAATCAGTGGGGAAACCTCAGCATCTGAGTCTACTCTGAATGATCACGTGAAAACAACATAATTCTTTTGCCACAAAGAACTTATTTATGTAGGCCAAAGAAGAGGCAACTCTGGGGCTTAAATTCTTTGCCTTAATCCATTTCATGTCTTCATATTTCCCAGTAACTCGACCTTAGATAGGTATTTTCCTACAGTTATAATTCCTTTTTTCCCTTCTTTCTTTTATCATTCTTTCTTTTAACATTGGAGATGTTACTACAGTTTGGAATTACAAGGTGGAATAACGTTGCATGGTCCAATACTTTGGCACCTAGATACCGAATCCAGTGATGTCATCACATGCATATGTACAGGTGTGAGTATGCACACATCTGTATCCTTCTGGTATGCAGTATGCATCTTGTGGTTAAAGACCATTCTCAGACAGAAGGGACAGGCGAGCATTGGTGCAGCTGGCTTTGATCTCGCTGTCCAGGGAAGGTCCCTGCTTTGGCTTCCATTCTGAACACACCGCGGAGGTTTAATTTAGGGTCATCTTGGCTGGTGAATCGTCTTCTTCCAGGTGAACGTCAAACTCACATGGATCTCCCCAGAGTTCCAAAGTGGCACCTCTGTAAACATTCTTGCCTTGAGGGGGATTTCTGAATACAAATTCAAATTTGAGAGTTTGCGATGAAGAAGGTCCAATGAGAAATGTGTTTTGTTTCCCTCAGAGAGAAAAATAGAAAACGGACAGACAGATGGACACACACACACATAATGCAAAAATCTAGAGATTCTCGATGCCCATTCTAAGTCACAGGGAGCACCCCAAAGAGCATCCATCACATGGGAAGTTCTGGCGAGGCCATGGACAGAACTGACAAGATTTGTTTTCCCACGCACACAGCGTGCCGGGTTTTCCCCAGAGCTATGATTCACACTAATTTCTAACCCCCCGAAGGAGCATACGTAGCATATTAACTCCGTTTTCCCTGTTTCTAAGCCCCCATCAGTGTCTCCCAGAACCCTTCTAAGAAAGCTTCTCGTCTGTCAGATCCTATTCACCCAGAACCTTTTTATCAGCCTGAATTTAAAAACAAGCCAAATACTTAAAATCCACATTAACGAGGGGCGGGGGCAGGTGGGGGTGGTGGTGCGCTGGGAGGAAGACAAGGAGCTCTAACGTTAGCCATGCTGCTGTCAATATCTGAGGATTGGTCATTTTTCCCACTTAATGATGATCCATGTGGTTTGTTTTAAATAGTGAAGTGGTTTGTACAAAGGGTAATTCCTGGTAAATGAAGCCATTGCTCACTGTGGATTCTTCAGATCGAAAGCAATTGAACTGAAACCTGCATATCCACCCTGTCTGTCTTTAATTAGACAGCGGTGCTCGGTGCAGATGCTCCGGGAAGATGGGAAGATGGGCTCCCACACGTTGGCTGTAGGAGCGGGGGTCGCCCCCATGCACCCGCCGCGGTTATAAATTTGGGAAACGTTAGGTAGACCATCATGATTATGGCTGCGTCGACAAGTTCAATTCTCATTCCAGTTACTTACCGTGTGCTGCTCAGTCTGATGATTTATAGGGGACCAAATGGCATTTTATCACCTTCTTTCTTCCTGGCTTAATCCCGTGTTGATTTATTAGATTGTGCTGTGGATTGGGTGTAGTCAATAGTGTCAATAACGCAGAAAAACATCAGGGTAGATTATCCTCATGTCTGAATTGTTTAAGAACTGTAAGTGGCCTGAACGAGGACATTCCCAGGCCTGCCCGGGTGACTGTCGGATAGAACGCAAGTCCTTCCGTCTCTAAATTGGTTAATTAACCAGTCTTCCTGGTGGCTCCGATTTTCCAAGTCACGGGAGAAGGCATCGATGACTGGGCATCTCTGGGTCCGATAAGGCTCACATTTCAGGTGGGCTGGGGTTCGTCCTGCCTTTCTCCCATTTTAGGAATCTGTGGGGAAGGTGGGCCTTGACTACAGGGTTACTTGGGTTGCCTCTGACTTAAGATGATTTAATCCGACATTCACTCATGACAGCTGTGAGCATCTGTTAGTCCATAGACCAAGTCCTGTGCCATTCGCCAGCTCTGCCCACCATTTCGTGGCGGTTTCAGTGTGAGAACATAGGACCGACGGCTTCTGCCTTTGCCGAGCGCAGGATGCCCCTGTTATCAGTGCTCACGCGCCATCTGCTTCCCTTACAGCTGGCCCTTGAGTAACTGTCCAGTAGCTGATGGACTGAGGGTAGACACCCTTTTTTTTACGGGTTTTCTGATTCATTTAACCAGGCTCTCTGCCGCAAGAGGAAACATAATGCTTGTTTATTCATATTGGCCCGGTAAAAACAGTGTAGTTTGTCAGGCAAATAATAGTCTTCTGGAAGAGAAAGAAATTGCAGCATTGTAAACAAAAATCGGGTCGGTGCGTCTGTGCCTAAGGGGGCTGGGACACACGCGGGAGGTGCCATCCTGTGAATGAGACAGAGCTGACAGAGTGTGGGCGTAATTGCCCCATCTGCAGAGACCTTTCTAATGGACCAGGAGAGGTGTCCCAGTGTGCTGTTTAATTCAATTAAGAAAAGCAAAGAAAGTTCCATTCATCAATAAAGTTTCCTGTTTCCGGGAGCTGTCCAAGAGAACTTTGCAGGGCTGAGCATTGGCCTGTGGCTGTCTGCGTGATGTGGCTTGTCCCGTGGAGAGGGGCTGTGTCGAATAAGGTCAACTCTCACACACAATAGCTCAGGAGGGCCCTGGCCCCGGCCCCTCTATCATGCTGAGTACAAGCGAGCTGGGGAATTGAGCAACGAACCTGCGAGCTGTATGTACAGAGAGAAATGGTGGCAGAAGACGCTTTCTGAAGGATCCCCAAATGCAATCTCTGGGCCTGGCATAGGGTTAGGAAAAAGCTTAAAGGGTTGGAACTTTCCAGCCACTGAAAGCATTTGGGGAAAAGGGATTTGGATGCTTTTTCTGATCCCAGCATGCTGCGGCCCTGATTGATTGGTCCTGGCTGAAAAAGAGCAAAAACAGACTACTTATCATGGCCTGGGATCTCACTTCTGAGCCCTCTCTTAATTTGCACTTCTTATATTTGTTAAGCACCAGACAGTTTACAGAGCACCTTTGCTTTGCTTTTTTTCTGACCTGCTAGACTATGAGCAACATGACGGCAGAGACTTCTCCATTCGGTTACTCTACCCACAATGCCTAGAATAAGTCTCATGCACAGTAGTTGTTCAATAAAAAACAGTCGAAGCATGAACGAATGAATGAATGGATGGATACATTTGAACTTTCCAGAACCTTAGAAGCAAGGAGAGGCAATGATTGCTACCCCTTTTTACAGATTGATGTGATTACGCATTCCATCACTTATTCCTTCTTTCATTTTGTCATGCAAAAAATTGTTTCCAGGCATTGAGAAGATTGTAGCAAATCTGTCAGAAAAGGTCCCATGGAGCTGACATTCCAGTAAGAGAAGAAGAGATGATGCAAAAGTTAGTGAACCAAGAAGGTATTTTCAGATCGAGTGCCACGCAGGGAGAAGGTGCTGGGATAAAGGATCAGTGGGTTGTTGTTGTTTGTTGGGCTTCGTCCAATGGATGGGTCAGTGTGGATCTCACTAAGGAGGTGATGGTTTTTCTGGCCTCAGAGTAAGGGAGCATCAAGCATGTGGAGAGTTGAGAAAGATGTTCCAAGAATGAGGAAGGGAAATGCATACTCCTCAGCCACCAAAGAGGGTGTACAAGGCCAGAGGTGTAGGGACACTGTAAGCGGTGGAATTGGCTTCTGCGTTGAGTGTTAGTTTCTGTGGGTAGAGCGTAGGCTTTTTGTTGTCTTCTAGGGACATATTGGAAAGGAGAAAAGATGGAAATGAATGCTCTTTGAACAAATGAGGGAAGACTGTTCCTGAGTTGTGGAGAGACCCAGTAGCCTTTGGAGATAGAAGTTTGGGGGCCAGCGGTGGAGGGAAGTTTTCGATGGGGGCCTTAAGAAAAATACCAAGAGTCCTGTTGATACTTGCTGTCAGAACCTCATCAAGGGGCTCATACGATGGGCCTGTTACATTGAAAACCGTGAATGGGGTCCACCGTTTCGCTAATTTCAGTCATTCGAGCATCCGCCTCCTAATTTTTACCAATTCACTCATCATCGCAGTTGATATCCACTTAATACCTTTAGAATTCACTTATATTTTGAACTTAAAGGTAGATTTGCCTAAACCTACATAAATAAATAAATGTCACAGAACCACAGCTGCGATATTATTTTTTTCCCAAATATACATCGAAATAAATATTCATTCACATGCTTGTTCATTCGTTCCATGTTTATCAAACTCCTCTTAGGTGCCAGCTGCTCTTCCAGATTTTCTCAGTGAGCGACAGTCTCTGTCCTCATGGAGGGCCATTAAATTGTTCATCCCTGTGCCATCTTGTGACCATCAGTGTAGTACCAGGCTTTGGGAAGCATTGGCTGGGTCCATTGGGTTCCTGGGGATCTGCTTCCTCATCTGGCTTGGAATCCTTCGTTCTTTCTCTGACCCATTTTGCAAAGAGCAAGACTCTAATTCTCTGCTCTGCGTTCCCCCTTCTCCCTTCTGGGGAGGCAGCAGTGGGGGTCCACAGCAAAAGAAAACAGTCACACATTCAACGTCCACAGTGCGGGGGGTGGGGCTTTGAGATGTTAAGTTGTGGGTGGGGGAGGTGCCGTGGTCTCTAACACCCACCAGGCCCTAGAGCGAGAGCAGGCTCGCACTGTTTTACTTCTGTTTTTTTTTTTTATGTTGTGTTTAAACACACACAGAATCAAAATTAGGAATTGGAGCCAGAACGAAAAGCATTCCGAAGGTTAGTGTTTATTCCCAGAGACGTGATGACTTTTTTTTTTTTTCTTTCCATTGCGGCAATGGAACAAAGTACAGGCAGCTGTAGGATTTACGTGCCTCGGATTCCCCCGTCCTGACGAGCGAATGCACAAAAGTCTCGTCTTAATGAGACTTTTCTTTTTTGGCGTTTGATGTTTGCCCAGACTTCGCCTCGAGGACTAGATTCCTCCCCTTATCAAAAACAGCGGTGAGCACCCGACTCCTCCCTTAGGTGGTCCTGCTCCTGTAAGGGTGAGAGCCTCTCCACTTGCACCCCCAAGATGAGTCTTTGCTGAGCGGCAAGCAATACTAGCATTAAAAACAGAATGAGCGCTGAGGCCCACACTTTGCCGTATCACTCAAGGATCTTAACACAATTCTGATGAGAAACCTAAGTCATTTTAGAACCAGTTGGTGTCGAGTTTCCCCAAAACGTAGTTTAACAAACAATT
Source organism: Pteropus medius (assembly GCF_902729225.1). Lineage (NCBI taxonomy): Eukaryota > Metazoa > Chordata > Mammalia > Chiroptera > Pteropodidae > Pteropus > Pteropus medius. Next base: position 8,305,317 of record NW_024349798.1, read on the forward strand.
CCTATCTCCGCAGTCCTACACAGGCCAGAACTCATGAGCCGAACACTTGATCCCAACTCTGTTATTCAGTTAGCAGACTCACCTGCATCCAGCAAGTTGCTTTACTGAACTTGGGGCTTTAATTGCTTCTTCAGGAAAACAGGGTTAAGAATGACCATTTTATCGCTGTTCTATGTAAGATTAAGTACAATACTGATGGAAACACTTAGCACGGTGCTTGGGACCCAGCGAGCAGCCGATAGATGTTTGCCGAAGAAATGAAAGAATGAATGAACGAATGATCGTGTTAAAGAAAAGTACCATCTGTCTGTTGAAGCCGAACCTAAATTTTTCTTTCAACCAGAGCAGTGTGGTCTGCCAAGGACACAGACACATGGAACGTGGCGGTCCCTCTCGGGTTCCTCTGGTCCCTTCTACCTGCTCTAGGTCGCTTTGCCCGCTTCCCGTCAACTGTCAGCCCTGCTTGCTGTGCCGGATTGTACCGTGGCCGCACATCTCAATTAATGCTCTGTGACAGGAGGAGGGAAAATAAAAATTGTCTTGCTCTTGTCAGTAGCGAAGTTATTTACTTTCAAAAGCTGACAGAATCACACTGCAGGGGCTTCATTTATTTCTATTCGGAATGTCATTATTCTGTGATGCAGGGGACTTGAGCACACAATGAAGTTTACTCCTATAAGCTTGAATGTGGCGGGTGCCTGCTAATGTGCAGGTTGTCACCTGGGAGAGGCCGGAGGCGTTTTTCTGGGACTTGGTGGTGAGTGGGTAGTTGGCATTGATGCCTGGGCAAATGTCCCTGTTTCGCAATGGACTGTCCTGCTGACATGTCTTCTCAGGCCCTAGGTCTGTCCTTATGAGAGGGAGCATGTGTCCCTCTGCTGCCTGATCACTTGTCCTCTTTATACTGAAGCAAAAAAAAAAAAAAAAAAAATAGGGTGTGGATCTCCTAGTTTCTCTTCTCTCTTCCTCTGGGCCACTCCTAGAATTTCTAGAAACCCAGAAGCTCCGCCTGCAAATGAGTTTGCTTTGGATCTATCTATTGTTTCTACTTAAACTGTCTGACAGATTCTGTCACCCAAATAATCTACATAACACTATGCAATTTTTCTTTGTGTTTTTTTTTCCCTTTCTTCCTTTTTTTATTCTTTTTGTTTTTCTTTTTTCCTTAAGTGTTTGCAACGTGCAGTTAAAATTGGAAGGGAGTGGAGCGATTCTTTCTCCATGGTGCAATGACCGAGCTTTCCACTGGGGGTCTCTGTTTGGGACATGTGACTCAGGAGTCTTGAGAACTCTTTCTTTTTTTTTTTTCTTTTAGTCTCCTTTTGGTTCCATTCAAAAAGTGAGACCGCTCTGTAAGCAAGAGAAGATGCTGCTTGTAAGATCATTTAGGTAACCAGAGCATCCAGCCAGCCTCAGCAACAACGATGATGACAATAAAATAATTAAAATAATGAAATGATCAATAACTTTTATGGAGTACTCTGTGACAAGCACGCCAGCCAGCACTTTTAGTGGATTACCTTATTTCATCCCCCACAAAAGGCCTCCGGGGAATTGATAGGAATCTTTTCTTGTTTTTAGATGCTGATGAGGCGGGTGAGTGGGAGAGCCTATATTTAAAACCAGGTCTCCTTCCAGAACCGACACTCTTCTCTGTCCCTGTTTACGCAAGATGTACCCAGGCCCCCTGCTAGGCCATCATTATGGAAAAACAGCTCTTCCTAACACAGTCCTCATTCCTCCTCCTTCCTTTCGAAGGCAAAACTTGTCAAAAAGGGAAAAAGAGTCGGCAGGCAGAGCTTTCAACTTTGAGGCTTCTCGTGATTTTATTGTTAAGGCCTTATGATGACTGTTGAATAAATTACAACACAGCGAGGCCATGAACTTGGGGGGTGGGGTGGGGTGGGGTGGGGTGGGGTGGGGTGGGGTGGGGGGCGGGAGGGCGGGGATGGAAAGAGAGCGAGGCGGATGGGAAGCAGATCCGCTCTGAGAAGGATGGAGCATGCGTCTCTGCAGCCAGTTTCAACCCCCAACTCCCCGCCGTGCCGAGGCGCCCTCCAAGTCAGTCAGGAAAAGCTGTCCGTGCCGGCTCCGTATTAATGATTTATGCACCCTGCACCGCTGCTTTTGTTCACTCGAGGGGCCTGGTCGTGTTAATAAAGGGATTTCTGGGAGCGGGGTCCGGGCTTGCCATGCTGTTTTGCTCAATGCAGTGCAGGCTGCTCCATAAATCAAAAGAATTTAGTGCTGTACAACCTCCTTGAGCTTCTGAGACCCTGTGCGTGCGCATGTGCGTGTGTGTGTGTGTGTGTGTGTGTGTGGTGCGTGTGTGTCCGCGTGTCTTTAATCAGGTCCACCTAGGGACATTTTCATTGCCTTTCTGTAAAGAATGAATGAAGGAGGGGATGCGATCTGTCTTAGGTGTTTCGGGGTTGATTGGTTTGTTTCACAGTGCCCTCACAGCCCTATCTGTTTCCCATTTGGTGTTTGTGCTTTATGGTGTTGTCTGTGAAAATGGGCCGACACCGTTTTCATTAGCATAAGGAGATGCAGATCACATTAGCGTCCCCCTTCCTTCCAAACCATCAAAAACAGCAGACCAGGGAGACAGGGAGTGAGTGTACTGTGGGCAACATCACCTTTCCCTCCAAGTCAACAGGAGTGTTGCATGCTCTTTAAACAAGGGGACTTTTGAGGCTTTTTTTTTTTTTAACTTCAATTATTCATAGGAAAAAGAATTCTGCTTTGTTTTGACAATGAGTGAAGACATTTATTTTCCAAACTGAGAATTCTGAATCTAGGAAACTTTCTCCTGTCCTGTAAGCCATAGAAAGCTGATTTTAACCTCAGCTTTTTTCCGCCCCCCCTTATTGGAAGGGGGAAAATGATATAATTAGTTCCTCTTTCAGGATATCTGCAGAGAAAAGGCCTGTTTTGTTTTGTTTTGTTTTTTGATTGCATTCGTGTTTTCTTAATTATATCATGTGTTTCCTTTTGTGTGTGGTTATATTTCTTCTTCTATAGAACTAAGAACTGAAAACTAACAGATCTCTGAGTAGGAGTTTGAGGGGAAAAACAGGATATTTGGGAAATTAGAATGATACTTTAAATACCCTATCCAGCAGGATTATTTTTGTATAAGGTGAAATCTTCATTTTAGGAAATACAGTGACTTAGAAAAAGATTTGTAAGGCTTTTAGTAAATAAACATCTCAATTTAGTAGAATTCCTTAAAAATGCACGAACGAATGAATGCAAAGAAAAATGAATAAAGCCCCAACCTACTCCCACCCAAACCAGGGCTTGAATTTCTTTTATAAATGTGAAAGTTTGGGCTAACTGGTCTTTATGAACGAGCATTTATGCTTATGTGAAAATTAAAAACGTCTTTTGAAGCTATCCAGTGGTAATGAAATTGAAACAGGTATCCAATTGAAAAGACTCCCTTTTGTAGTCCTGTCTTCCTGAAAAGTAGGGTACAGAATGTACACATTTATGTAAGTAAAAAAAAAAAAAGGAGCCTTACAAAAATTTTTCATCACGGGAAATATGAGACAGCATCTTGGACTAAGAAAGCAGGTGTCCAGCAAACAGCTTACATTCATATTGTGCGGATTTTTCTGTTTGCATTTGTCCTCTATTATATGAATCCATGAGTGTCTCATTGTCTTTAATTATGTCTACGAGGCACAAGACAGCAGTCAACATCTGCTCTATTGTTTACTTGGTTTACATATAGCTTTGATGGGTTATTAAACAATCTATTTTTCAAACAGAAAACAGAGAAACCAGCCGAACCCATATTATGGCATTTTGTAAAGACCCATTATGCAATTAGCACTTGGGATTTGTGCAAAGCTGGTGATTCACTCAAATAAACATCCCTTTATTCCGATAGCTCTTCTTGGCTTTGTGAAAAATATCAATTTCCCACAAAATAAAATCGCATTTCCTCCTTAATCATGTAGCATGCCAAAAAGATGATGTGTTAATATGAGAGATAGATCCTTCACTTTTTATATCAGAAAAAGAGCAACTCTCCACTCTCCAAAATAATGATGTCTTTAATTCAAGCCAGCAATTACTATATTACATAACTATCGCTTTACACTTAAGACAGATTTTGAGAGTTAATCTGATGCTTTCGGAGAAGAGAAATGCTATGTTTTTAACTGTTTGTGGAATATTCCCAGCACTCCATGATCTATTTATGAAAGACTTACCAAGTCGTCTGTAGCAAAGCACATGACATCCATAATGATTAAATGAGACCTCATCCCCTCACATAAGTAATTGGTTAATAATTAATTCACTGGCTCATTCATTCAAAAAATATTTATTTAGCCTCTGCTCTGCCTCGGAAATTGGGTTAGTCACTGCAGATACATAGACAAGGAAACTGACTTCATTTTTCTTCATGGAGGTTACGAGTTTTGTGGGGATGACAGGTAATAAGCAAGTGATCACCAGAGAAATCTGTATTGCAAGTTGGGATAAATGCTCTGAAAGCAAAGAAGGGGGCCCACGGAAAATAGTGGGGGGTGGATTTAGCCGTGAAGGAAGCTCTCTCTGAGGAAGGGACGTGGAAATTTAGATGGAGTGGGAAGTGGGCAAAGAGATGGGGACCGGGGTGGAGGGGACCATTCCTCCTGAGGCCAAGAGGATTTGTCCCAACCATCCCATACCCGGCTGATCTCAGGGGACTGAGAAAGGCCCAGAGGGCCTGGAATAGGGTGAACAAGGGGGAAAGAGATAGAAAGGAAACAGAATCCACAATTTTTTGGAAGCACCGCTGTGGAGATTGGATTTCATTCCAGAAAAAAAAATAAAAAGGGAAAGGAAAAGACTAAGGGGCTTTGAGCAGGGAAGAGATAGGATTGAATTTAGCCTTTTAAAAGACCGGTCTGGCCGTTCTGCGGAGGACAGATGGGAGGGTGACAAGATTGAAGAGGAAGCTCAGGGAGGAGACCACTGCAATAATTCAGGTGTGAGACGATGGTCCCTCGGACCAGGAGTTGACAGAAGAGATGGACAGGAGTGAGGATTTTGAAAAAACAAGCCTGATACTCTTTGTGACACCTCTCCATTCCCCAAAGCCAGTGTTCAGCCCAAGAGAACAAATGTAACATGCTGGAGGGGGACATCCGAGGGCTGTAGTGAGAGGGGTGGTGTCTCAGGCGACGCCGAGCCGGGGTGTGTGGGGCTTCACCAGAGAACGGTACAGGCCAGTTTCAGCATATTTCAGGCCAGAGCTCCCTGGATGTTACTCGGCCAGGGCACAGAATCCCAGTGGTTAGTCTTGCACATTGGTTCATAGCAGAGTTGCCACATAAAGTTATACCCCAGCTCGGCGGGGTGACCTCTCCCATCTTAGCATCCAGCTTCTAATGCGTGAGTGAGGAGCTGAGAGCAAGCTTGACGAAATGGACAGTGGGCAACGCGTCTGTCAAAGGAGCACAGGAGTTAAATGCATTCTCGTCAACAGCAGGCAAAACTGGCTTTGGATCTTAAAAGCATCATTAATCTTACAGACCACTGACCAGTTCGTGGGTGTGTGTGTCTTA